>NC_039360.1:62544161-62900413 GCF_003573695.1 Papaver somniferum | reverse complement strand
TGACAAGCTAAGTTTTCGATCTAACGGTTGAGAAATATTAGCTTGAATCTAAATCAGGTTTTCATCTACCAGTGAATAAGGATTGCTTTGTAACTAAGGCAAAAACCTGATTTGAAGGCTATATAAAGGAGACATCTAGCTTTGAGCAAAACTAATCCCCACACTTATGTGTGATACTAGTGCGCTTGCTAGAGTCGATTCTCCTTTAACCTTTGGTTTTCTTCTCTAAAACCAGGTTAACGACTTAAAGACTTCATTGGGATTGTGAAGCCAGACCGATACTACTTTTATCGTAGTTGTGTGATATGATCTTGCATCTTCTATAGAACGAGTACAATCGATTGATTGGCTTGAGATCGTGAGAGTTCTCCGATAGGCAAGATAAAGAAGTCACAAACATCTTCGTCTCACTGTTTGTGATTCCTCGACAAACCGTCTGTGTAGTCAGGAAGGATTGTAGAGAGGTGATTGATTAATCTAGGCTGTTCTTCGGGAATATAAGACCGGATTATCAATTGGTTCATGTTCACCTTGATTTTATATCTTAAGACGGAACAAAACCTAGGGTTTATCTGTGGGAGACAGATTTATCCTTTGATAGACTTTTCTATGTGAGACAGATCTGTTTATTATCAAGTCCGTGATTTTGGGTTGCAGCAACTCTTGGTTTTGGGTAAGATCAGCTAAGGGAATCAAGTGTGTAGTATCCTGCTGAGATCAGAGGCGTAGGAGTACAACTATACCTTGGATCGGTGGGAGACTGATTAGGGTTCAACTATAGTCCAGTCCGAAGTTAGCTTGGAGTAGGCTAGTGTCTGTAGCGGCTTAATACAGTGTGTATTCAATCTGTACTAGGTCCCGAGGTTTTTATGCATTTGCAGTTTCCTCTTTAATTTTTTTTATGGTGTATGTGTTATTTCTTTTCCGCATTTTATATAATTGAAATAATACAGGTTGTACGTTCGTGATCATCAATTGGAAATCCAACCTTTGGTTGTTGATTGATATTGATTGATCCTTGGACATTGGTCTTTGGTACCGTCCAAGTATTCCTTGTGTTTTGATTAGGACTCGCTGAATTCTATTAGCTTGAGTAATATCAAAAACAAGAGAGAGATATTAACTCCTTGAGATACTTTTATCTAGATTGAGTCTGACTGTCTAGTTGATTCTCTAGCAAAGTATTTCAGAGTTAGTCCATACAGATTGCTAAGCGAAATATTGGGTGGTGTTGTTAGACCCCCGCTTTTTCAATTGGTATCAGAGCGGGCAAACACGTTTAATACCTAACAAGTCTGTGTTTGTGGCGATCTGACTCTATGGATAGTAGTGCTATCTCAATAAATGCACCACCAGATCCAGGGATTTCAGAATTCTCTTCCATGACTGATTTAATGAAATCTGTAGAAGAAATTCTATCTAAACCTCCACCAGGTTTAAAATCCCTTGAAGTGTTTTCAGGGCTTGAAAAAAATCTTGAGAGCTTATCTCTTGATGTTGAGTTATACCTCCAGAAAGAGCAAGAATCTCTTGACAGGCTAAATCAAGTTATGATGAATAATATTCATGTTGAGGTTGATATTGATTTACTAATCAGTGAGAGCAATGCTCCTCCTCTGCGTAATCCAATTAGTTGTGATAAACTAAACGAATTATAAGAGAAGTTTAAATCTCAATCATCTGAGTGTATCACCTCAAAGCATGAATTGATTCGTTGCTCAATTCCTGATACTTCCTATCAAGATAGTAGTATTGTATTCTTTTATGAAAAATCTAGGACGTCTCTTTTTATCAAAAGAGTTTCCCTTTGCAGTATTAAAAACTATCTGCAAAAACTGTTTTTTATAAGTTGGAAAACAAGAAACCGGAAACACAAATATCTTTATGTTCTCTTGAAGTTCTTTGATAGACTTATAAAAACAGTTCCTTGGGTGTTTTTCAACACTACAAGATTTAAGAGTTGTTGGAAAGAAACTATTTCTTGGTGCCATGGTGAGCAAGACATTGTTCACCTCAACACAACTTGTTTGTGTTGAAAGTGCATCCTCACCAAGAAATGCCCTGCTATGTATACGGTGAGGGAAGCACAACAACTGGGGCGCACAAATTATATTCCGTAAGGATGTAGAACTCAATTGGACTTTTCTAAAAAGGTATTTCTATAAACTTGAGCAATTTTTATGTTTTTATTACTTGTTTGAGTACTTATAATGATCCATGTACCTTGATTATCGTTCATTTCTACCTAACTTGATATGTGTTTAAGGTTCTTAAATGTTTAGGTTTGAAAACATGAATTCGGGATGTTTGGACTTCATGGTACACTTACCAAGGATGCATAACATCATTTAAAACCAAAATCTAGGGGTTTTAGTTCGCAAACCCCGTCTGTAAACTGCTTCAGGATATGAAAATTCGTTTGCAAACCCGTATGCATACTTTCCTGTAGACGTCGATATTCGGTAAACTTGTTTTGGCCGTATTTTCTTCGTTCGAGCTCGGAATGACCTAATTCTTTTTGCATTCTCTTTCTTTTTGAATTAAATTCAAAATGGAGTTGATAAACCTTGAATTTGGATGAGTTAAGATTGGTATTTGTCCCATCTTTTGTTTTGAGTGTTTTGCTGCGTTTCATCGCACTTGTTCCAATTCTCTTGCACTTGGGCCCTTGGATTCTTGGAGTACTACTCTTTTAAGATCATTTGTAGCTTTAAAAAGAATATTTTTGGTGAATCACAAAGAAGGAAGTTTAAGAATGGGCAGTAGTACGCATTACTTTGGAATTCTTGAATGTTCACAATTATTTTTGTGAACTACGGTGCATGGTCTTTAATGACTTTGTATGATCTTCTTTGTTAATAAAGTCTTTTTATACGCCTTTGGTAGCTATTCTTGGTATAAATCCGGGAGAAAAAGATTGATTCTACCCTATAAGGACAAATCATCTTATATGTGCATTACGAGTTTGTCATGATGCCTAGGAAACTTCTTATGAGAATTTATTCTTGCTTTTGAGAAGGATTACTAGAGTTTGGAATAGCCATTATTGTGATTACACATAGCTATGTCCAACGATTTCATCTTCATGTTTTTAGATTTATTTGTTTAAATTCTAAAAATATTTGGAGGATGATGTTATTGCAGTATTGATCTTTATGATTTTGTGATATTACAATTTGTTTATGGGATATGTATTGTTTGTGTCCGTGAACTTGAAGGTCCCATATTGCGGTCAAAAGTAAAGTCGTTCATGAATTAGTATTCGTATTGATGAAAGAACGAATGGACTTTTGACAAATACAAAAGTTATGCCTATGCAATCATGTATTTGATGGAAAATAGGATAAAATCTTTTGTTTGACAAGGATAAAGTCTATTATATCGTTATGATGGAAAATAGAATAGATCCTTGTATGTTATCCACGGTATTGATCTTCATTTTTCCATCTTGTTATGTATTACTGTGAAGGCGCCATTGTGTGTCTTATGTTGAGCATGATACAACTAAGTAGATTTTTCTTATTGTCTTGTTGGTTGTTCCATAAGATGTTATATGTCGAGCATTGGGAACTAAATTAATCAACCAGTTTGGTTATTTAGTTTGTACTCTATAAGTTTTCTTTCTTATGTCGAGTACTTGTACGGTTAAGATTGTCATATTCTATGATGAACTTAGTCGGGGTTCCATAAGTTCTCTTATGTTGAGCCCAAAATAATTAAATTGATTACTTCGGTGATTAGTTCGGTTGTTTGTATTCCAATTAGATTAATTATAGGTTCTCTTGTAATTAATCTAGTTGTGTTTTCATATATTCTACAAATTATAGTGTTGAGTATATGAATGGCTATACTAATCATGTTCTATTGGTTAATTTAGTCGTATATTCCGTAAGGTTTTCCTTATGTTGAGTATGTGAATGATTAAGTTAGTCATCTCCGTATGATTACCTTAGTCGTAGCTCCGTAAGTTTACTTATGTTGAGCACCGTCAATTAAATTGATCACTTTTGTGGTTTGATTTAGTTACGTATTCCAATTGAATTAATCATGGGTTTACTTGTGATTAATTTGGTTGAGCTTTGGATATTGAAAATCATTCCTATGGTTTTTGGTGTCCAATTTAAAAATCCTTCTTTTCTTTCGAAATTAAGGTCTCTCTTGTTGTTCTTAAGGGAATGACATCAAATGGGGGAGAGTTCTTTTGAACTTGTGCTTAATGGTAATATCTTGCGGGGTGTGCGGCTGTGGAATTTTATAGGGGTTATCTTGTATCTTAAAACTCCTTGATGAGTGCATTTAGCTTCGGCTTTATGATTGCATCTAAATTAAGTTGGTATGTATTTTTATTTTAGTCTATGAAATGTCTCTTGTAGAAATTTCATTATGATCCCGTTCTTGTACCTTTGCCAATTTTATTTACAAAAAGGGGGAGAAATAATGTAGTTCACACTACAAATACATATGGTTTTCGGATCATTGTGTAAGGGGGAGTGGTTTCCATGATCGAGATGGAGTATTGACTAAGAGGAAGTGATATATAGCACCGTAGTATTATTGTTAAAGTCGTGATACAATTGGACTTTGATATTTCATAATAATACCATGACACTGTATAATAATGATCGAGAATCTCGATTTATCTCAATGTCATAGCTACAGATCTTCAACAACGGTGATACTAAACTTACAACCTTTGGGATCATTGGAGTACTTGGAAGGACGAAGATTTCAGGGAACGTTGAAGATTAGACTATGGAATATGAGCCACTAAAGTTTATCTTGTTTGTATTCCATATGTATTGATAGTTTGTCACTAAAATTGACAAAGGGGAACATTGTTAGAGTATAGATCGGTCGACCTCGCATGCGTTGCTATCTCAAGCATGTTTGTCAGTGTTAGTGATCAAAACTATGAGTCTTGATTTCTAGCCTACATAGATAAGTCTCGGACTAGGATAAGAAAAGTGTAGTTGAGATCAAGGACTTCATGGCGATTCATCATACAACGATGAAGATCTATACAAGGAACCGTGGAACTTCATCAACAAAAAGGTATGTGGAGACTTGAACTTATCTATCACTCAAAAGTCTATCTATTCTATCTCATACTTCTTATGAGACAAAAGTCGTATGATATATAGACTAGATCATACACATTTGATATTTCGAGCCGAGTATATCTCGCCTATCTATATCTTGAAATCGTGTGTTGGTAAAGTCATGAAAAGTTTATATCTCGCCTATCTATATCTATATCTTCACCTAGTGACAAAAGTCATGAAAAGTTTCAATCACTTTGAGAATTGCTCTGACGTGAATCGTTCTGTGAATAAAGGCTACATAACGTCCTCTGAGAATGTCTCAATGATTGAAATGAGAGTTTAGATTACATAACCATGTATTCCTTGAACCGAAGTTTTCAAACTTTGTTGATCAAAAGAAATCGGGAGGATTGTGGAATTGGCATGCCAAGTCCGCGAACTGTCGGAAGTTCTCGATCGAGAATTTTTGCTGGATTTTCCAAAACTCGTTTGTGTGCTAAGTCCGCGAACTCAGTTTGTGAACCCAGTCCGCGAACTGGCGGAAGTTCTCTTTCCGAGAATTTCTGCTGAGTTTGGAATACTCAACCAATTAACTTAAGTCCGCGAACTTGTTTGTGAACTTAAGAGGTTATGATATAAAGATGTGCTCTGAACATGAAACTTAAATTACTAAGGAATGCTTTATGCAAACCGTGGATATAAAGTTCATGAGCCGATTCAATCAAATCGAATCATCTTTGTTTCAATTGTGTCTTGTGTAGTTACATAAGATCTTATAGCAATTGAACAACTCTTTAACTAGTTCATTTGAGTCAATTGAACTAGTTATGGTGAAGAAGAACAAGGTTAATATGAAATGCTCATATGGTTAACCTTTTGGGTTACTATGTTGAACCAACATACACGTACACGTTTGGGCATGGTTTTCGCAAACTCAGTAAACGTTTACCCAAGTGTGTATGACAAACTAATTTTTCGATCTAACGGTTGAGAAATATTAGCTTGAATCTAAATCAGTTTTTTATCTGATGGAGAATAAGGATTGCTTTGTAACTAAGGCAAAACCCTGATTTGAAGGCTATATAAAGGAAAAATCTAGCTTTGAGCAAAACTAATCCCCACACGTCTGTGTGATACTATTGCGCTCGCTAGAGTCGATTATCCTTTAACCTTTGGTTTTCTTCTCTAAAACCAGGTTAACGACTTAAAGACTTCATTGGGATTGTGAAGCCAGACCAATACTAGTTTTATCGTAGTTGTGCGATCTGATCTTGCATCTTCTATCCTACGAGTACAATCGATTAATTGGCTTAAGATCGTGAGAGTTCTCTGATAGGAAAGATAAAGAAGTCACAAACATCTTCGTCTCACTGTTTGTGATTCCTCGACAAACCGCCTGTGTAGTCAGGAAGGATTGTAGAGAGGTGATTGATTAATCAATTGGTTCCTGTTCACTTTGATTTTATATCTTAAGACGGAACAAAACCTAGGGTTTACCTGTGGGAGACATATTTATCCTTTGATAGACTTTTCTGTGTGAGACAGATCTGTTTATTATCAAGTCTGTGATTTTGGATTGCAGCAACTCTTGGTTGTGGGTGAGATCATCTAAGGGAATCAAGTGCGTAGTATCCTGCTGAAATCAGAGGCGTAGGAGTACAACTATGTAGATGGGGAAAAACGACTTGCTGGTTTTTAAGGAATGAGGAGACGACCGTACGGAGGAGACTCCTCAAACCGAGCAAAATGTTAAACCTCACACAGATGCACCGCCGCAAAGGGGGTGCTTTAGGTTCGAGAGATCAATCTGTAGTACTCAGGCCTAAATCAAGACAATGACCGCTCCAGAGTAAATTCGGTCGCAAGAGAGGATGGGTTGATCTGTAGGAGGGAAGCTGGGAATGTGTGGAATCAATGGTAATCGAAGATTGTGGGTGTGTGAATTCTGAATATGATAAGCTCTGAATGATTGAAATTTCTCAACTGAGAGTAGTTGCTCAATTTATGAGTTGATGATCTCGTGTTGTCGATAAGACGTGAGATTGATGATACTGTTGATGATTATTCAATCATGATTCAGAGACTTATTTATATTGCTGGAATTTTAGACACCATGATCCCATGAAGTGTGACAGTTGACGGAATCAAGGAGTGGGGAAGTGGATATCGTGTTTGAAACCAGTTGCTCATCGTGTGGAGACTTGGTCGATTTTCCACCCACTACCTCGTGAATTCCTTCAACTGATTGCACGACTTGCTCACATTCCATCGTGTGTTTGAACACACGTGCCGTAGACCGCCAGACCAAAACCTTAAGTGATATCCCCCCAAGTGACACGATTGACGTCTCGTGGTTTGTTAGTCAATTGATGACTTCGTGGTTCGATGGGACGATGAGTCCATGTAGTCGTTGAGTTGAACATGATGTTCTGAAACTCATGAATTGAACAAGTCATGAGACAGAGGTATAGTTCTTACGAAGAAGTGAGCAAGTATCGCTCGTTCGATGGATCGTTGAATATCGATTGTTGAACCAATATTCCTTGGTTGGAGCAAATATTCCTCATCTGAGCAAATGCTGCTCATGTGATGAATTGTTGAATATTTGATCGTCTGAGCATGTGTTTCTCATCTGATGGATTATTGGCAGCGTACCAAAAATATTAATTAAAGTACTGGTTGTTGAACCGAGCATAATTAATAAGATTAATGACCATGAGGTCGTCGTAAAATTATTAAGGTTGGAATCTGGAATGATGATCCTTGGATTCAGAAACATCAATTGATGATCAATTCAGGTTCGTCAAAATTTTAACCATGGGACGAAGGAGGGGGCGACTACATGAGACTGTGGATCAACCATGTAGTGTCCATATGCTCACGTGAGCAAATACGAAGAACTCCTGAAGAGTTGACGATTTGTTGGTGGAAGAATGATTAAATGCTGGCTTAATCATTTATTCAAAAATGCTCGTCTGAGCCTTAGGTGAGAAAACTTAATTAATTATGACGAGGCGATGGACCGACCATGGAGTCATGAAACCGAACCTGGGTTGTCCCGTGACCGCCTGACGATCAGTTCATGAAAATCCAAAGTGTTTGGGAGAGTTTTGGACCTAATACGAGCAATTGTGCAAATTAGGTCAAAACTTGTGAAAATTGATGGGACCGGCTTCCGTGAGCCAAAGATCCAATCTTGGTCGGTCAAGATAGCGTGCTTGTATCCCCAAGGCGTCCGCGTCTCAGTCCTGAGAATTTTGATATTTTCTGGCGAGTAATTGAGCATCCATTCGAGAAAATATGTCAAAATTAGGGTTTTGACGAAACTGAGGAAAACACCATGAGATGATGAAAAATAATTATAAAATAAGGAATGAGGAGGTGTGGGACCGCCATGGTCAAGGCATGATCGGCCGGTCGTGACCACGGTCCCGTGGTACCTTTTCCTTAATTTTATAATATTTTGATGATTTTATGAAAAATTCATGAATTTTGGGAAATTTGATGAATTTAGGGAGTTTCCATGAATTGAAGGAGTTTTCATGAGTTCAAGGAAGCAAAAAATATTAAAATAATAAAAACAAGGGCGTGTGGGACCGTGGAAGGCATGGCCGGCCGGCTAGGGCCCGGTCCCACGAGTTTCCCTATTTTTTAATATTTTTAAGTATTTTGATGATTTGAGGGAATTTTTCCTAATTTGAGAGAAATACCATGAAATCAAGGAATTTGATGAATTCAAGGAAAACTAATAATAATAAAATAATAAAACAAATGGGCGTGTGGGACCGGCTAGGGCATGGCCGGTCGGCCAAGGCCCGGTCCCACAAGTTTTCATAATTTGTTTTATTTTATTATTATTTGATGATTTGTGCAAAAATACCATGAAATCAAGGATTTTTTTCATGAAATTAGAGAAATAATAATAATAATAATAAAATAATAAGGAACCGTGGGTGTGGGGCCGGTTGGGACCAAGAAATGGCCGGTTGGCCAATGGTCACGTCCCGCACTCCTTTCCTTAATTTTATATTAGTATTTTATGGATTTATGGAAGTACCATGAAACCGAGGAGTTTCCTCGAGACGAAGGAAATTTGATAAAATGAGAGAATTTTCATCAAATCATGAAAATAATAAAAATGCATTAAAAATATAAAACTGGCGTGGGATTGACCACGACACGGTCGTTGGTCGTGTGTCCGTGCTCCCAGCACCCTGGTCAATATTTTTAATTATTTATTATTTTCTTCTCTATTTTATATAGGTTCATCGTTTCGTTGTATTTTTGAAATACTCGTTCGTGCGGTGACTGTTAGTGTATCGTCGTTGGATACACCTTCACCATTTGAATCGGGGCTTACTTAGAGGTAGCTCAGACGCCCGGTTGTTGATTATTTATTACTAATTGTAGAATCCAGTGGAGAATAATTCACAAAACTGAGTAATAAAATGTTTATTATTAATTCATAGGATCAGCTGAGGATTCGACTACGAATTCAGAATAATAAAGTGAGTATTACCATTCCATGGGATCGTAGATTCGACCATAGAATCGGAGTAATTAAGATTTATCTATTACCATTTATGAGACCAGTTGTGGACTCGATCATGAAATCGGAGTAATGAGATAATATAGTATTTGCTTTTCTATGAGATCAAGCTGTGGATTCGATCATAGAATCAGAACAATTTTTATTGCCATTCCATGGGACCAGTCGTGGATTCAACCATGGAATAAGAGCAATTGTAATTAGGAATAATTAACTTTGTGGCTCTATACTAGCAGCGCAAGCTGTCTAGGAGCATTAATTATCCCGATACGAGCTTGTCGGCAGGTCATATCCTTTATATAGTCAGGGTAAGCTTGTTGTTTGTTCCTGAAGACGTTATCGCTCTATACTAGCAGAGCAAGCTGTCTAGGAGCCGTCCATCACGTGATGCTATATAGAAATAATCACTGAAAGTATTCAGTATTCATTAGATATGCCGTTGTCCAGTTGTGAGACTACATATCCACATGTACCCTGAGAGAAGGTGCTCTCCGTTGAGAATTCGATGAGAGACCCGTGTCTCGATACTCACGTCTGATTTCTGAATCAGAGCTTCGAATAATTATGAGTTTATGGATTTAGCCTTTATCGGAAATCCACCATCTACAAACTGTACCTTGGATCGGTGGGAGACTGATTGGGGTTCAACTATAGTCCAGTACGAAGTTATCTTGGAGTAGGCTAGTGTATGTAGCGGCTTAATACAGTGTGTATTCAATCTAGACTAGGTCCCTGGGTTTTTCTGCATTTGCGGTTTCCTCGTTAACAAAATTTCTGGTGTCTGTGTTATTTCTTTTCCGCATTATATTTTATATAATTGAAATAATACAGGTTGTGCGTTCGTGATCATCAATTAGAAATCCAACCTTTGGTTGTTGATTGATATTGATTGATCCTTGGACATTGGTCTTTGGTACCGTCCAAGTATTCCTAGTGTTTTGATTAGGACTCGCTGATTTCTATTAGCTTGAGTAATATCAAAAACAAGAGAGAGATATTAACTCCTTGAGATACTTTTATCTAGATTGAGTCTGACTGTCTAGTTGATTCTCTAGCAAAGTATTTCAGAGTTAGTCCATACAGATTGCTAAGCGAAATATTGGGTGGTGTTGTTAGACCCCCGCTTTTTCAGATCTCACCCACAACTAAGAGTTGCTACTACCCAAAGTCGAAGACTTTAATAAATAAATCTGTATCACATAGAAAAGTCTACACAGATAGATAAATCTCCCACAGATAAACCTAAAAGTTTTGTTCTGTCTTTTGATAGAAATCATGGTGAACAAGAACCAATTGATAAATCGGAATTATATTCCCGAAGAACAGCCTAGTATTATCAATCACCTCACAATAATCTAAATTGTATGGTAGCGAAACTAGATATTGTGGAATCACAAACGATGAAACGAAGATGTTTGTGATTTCTTTTTATATTGCCCTATCAGAGATATAATCTCAAGTCAATTATTCAAATTGAACTCGTACGATAGAAAATGGCAAGATCAGATCGCTCAACTACAAGAGAAGTAGTTTCGTCTGGCTTCACAATCCCAATGAAGTCTTCCAGTCGTTAATCGACAGGGTCTCGAGAAGAAATCTACGATTAAAGGAGAATCGACTCTAGCAAACCAACTAGTATCACACAGGAGGTGTGGGGATTAGTTTTGCACAGTTGATAGACGTCTCCTTATATAGTTTTCAAATCAGGGTTTGCAATCCAAGTTACCTTGGTAACAAAGCATTCAATTTTCGCCGTTAGATGAAAAACCTGATTTATCCAAGCTAATATCTTTCAACCGTTAGATCGAAACTTAGCTTGTGATACACACAAATGAAATGTATTCATTTAGGTTTGAGTAATCGTACCTAAACGTATACATTAGTTGGTTCACAAATGGTTGACCAATGGTTAGCCATATGAGTGCTTTCATATCAACTGTATTCATCTTTCTCGTAACTAGTTCAAATGACTCATAAGAACTAGTTCCGGAGTTGTTCAATTGCTTAGGTCTTTATACATAGACACAATTGAAACAGAATCGGTTTGATTCATTTGAATCAATTCATGAACAATATACCCAAGGGTTGCAAAGATTGTATTCCTTATAATTTATTGTTTTAAGTCCATGAACTACCGATTTGAGATATAACCATCTTGGGTACGCGTACGGGTTTGCGTGCCTTAGCTACCGGATTTTGAGTTGGTTTTAGTTTCCCAACTCATCAGACTTTTTCGGGTGAAAAAGTTCCGCCAGTACGCGTACGGGTATACGTACCTAAGGTGACTAGTTTTTGAGTTCGTAAACTTCAAACCCAGCAGAATTTCAAGGACGTGAACTTCCGCCAGTATGCGTACGGGTATGCATACCCAACCTGTCTCCTTAACCAATACCGCATGCACACATATGCACGCACTTGATTTCCGGCACGTGTATTTATACACTAATGTGCGAACACACTAAATGCTTACATCCATAGATGGTTACATATTCTCAACTCTACATTTCAATCATTCAAACATTCTTCTATAATGTTATAACATTCGTTAGACATAAAGAATCGACTATCGTCATCAAAGCTATTTTCAAGATTGAAACGTCATCATGACTTTCGTCACGGGTAAAGATGAAGATGGTTAAAGCAAAAGCTTACCAACACGTATTTCGAGAAAAAGATAGGCGGGTAACCTCGGCTCGAAATAACAAATATGTATGTATGAAAACTATCATACTTATACGACTGTTGTCTCAAGAGTAGGAGATAGAGTAGATAGACTTTTGAGTGACAAGATGAGTTCAAGTCTCCACATACCTTTTAGTCGGATGAAGTTCCACCGGTTCCTTGAGTAGTTCTTCGTCTTTGCAAGATAATCGCCATGGAGTCTGGAGCTCAACTATTCCTAACTATCCTAAACCGAGACTAAGTCATAAGTATACTAGAAATCAAGACATATAGTTTTGATCACTAATATTGACAAACATGCTTGATATATCAACACATGCGAGTTCGACCGAGCAATGCTCTAACAAATTCTCCATCTGCCATATGAAGGTTTTCCCAATCAGAATTTTGGTTTTGAAGCCTAGCTTCCTTTTCACAGGTATTCCCTTCAAATACGGTTTCTAAGATATTCCAGGCTTCTTTAGACTTTGTGCACGTAGTCACATGATGCTGAAGATCTGGGGTAATGGCATGTATGATAGCATTTAAGTCGTCAGAATTTTGCTTTGAAACAAGGATATGTTCTGGACTATATATACCAATATCCTTGGGCACATCGCCTTCTGTATCAACTGGAGGAGTATAGCCATTAACAACACATACCCATGTTTCAAAATCACGAGCTTGAAGAAAAGCACGCATAGCAATTTTCCACCACAAGTATTTTGAGCCATCGAAGACTGGTGGTACGTTTATGGAGATAAAATTTTTGTCCATAGAGTCAGATCGCTACAAACACAGACTTATAAGGTCTTTAAACGTGTTTGCCTGCTCTGATACCAATTGAAAAAGCGGGGGTCTAACAACCTCACCCAATATTCCAGTTAGAAATATGTATGGACTAACTCCAATATACTTTTAAGAGAATCAAATAGACAGTCAGACTCAATCTTAATAAAAAGTATATCAAAGAGATATCTCAATTTCTCGATTCAATCCTTACTGAAGCAAATATAAATCTGCGAGCCTAATTGAATACAAGAGAAATTAACTTGAATGGTATAAAAGACCAATGTTCAAGTATCAATCAATTTCAATCAACAACCAAAGGTTGGAATTACCAATTTATCGACACAACGCACAACCTGTGATATTTCAATTATATAACAAAATATAATGCGGAAAAGAAATAACACAGACACCAGAAGTTTTGTTGACGAGGAAACCGCAACTGCAGAAAACCCCCGAGAGTTAGTCCAGATCGAACACACACTGTATTAAGCTGCTACAGACACTAGCCTACTACAAACTAACTTCTGTCTGGACTGTAGTTGAACCCCAACCAATATCACACTGATCCAAGGTACAGTTGTGCTCCTTACGTCTCTGATCCCAGCAGGATACAATGCACTTGATTCCCTTAGCTGATCTCACCCATAACTAAGAGTTTCTATGACACAAAGTCGAAGACTTTAATAAACAAATCTGTATCACACAGAAAAGTCTACAGGAATAGATAAATCCGTCTCCCACAGAAATACCTGCGAGTTTTGTTCCGTCTTTTGATAAATCAAGGTGAACATGAACCAACTGATATACCGGACTCATATTCCCGAAGAACAACCTAGAAATATCAATCACCTCACAATAATCTTAATCGACTAGCGAAATAAGATATTGTGGAATCACAAACGATGGGACGAAGATGTTTGTGACTACTTTTCTATCTTGCCTATCGGAGAAATCAATCTCAATCCAATCTTACGATTGTACTCAAATACGATAGAAACAGCAAGATTAGATCACGCAACTACAGAGAAAATATTTGGGTCTGGCTTCACAATCCCAATGAAGTCTTCAAGTCGTTAACCTATAGGGTCTCGATAGAAACTTAAGGTTAAAGAAGAATCGACTATAACTTATACAACTAGTATCACACAGGAGGTGAGCGGATTAGGTTTCCCAGTTGCTAGAGTTCTCCTTTATATAGTCTCCAAATCAGGGTTTCCAATCTTAGTTACCTTGGTACCGAAGCATTCAATATTCACCATTAGATTAAAACCTAATTAGATTCAAGCTAATATCTTTCAACCGTTAGATCGAACTTAGCTTGTTATAAACACATGAAATGTAACTTCATTTAGGTTTGAGTAACCGTACCTAAACGTGTACAAGTCGTTGGTTCAAAAGTAGTTAATCAATGGTTAACATATGAGCACTTTTATATCAACCTTATTCATCTTCACCATAACTAGGTCAAATGACTCAAAAGAACTAGTTAGATATTTTTTCAGTTGCTTAGATCTCATAGAAGTATATAAGATTCAATAGAAGCAAAAACGATTTTGATTCTCTCGAATCGATTCATGAACATTATAGGCACGGTTTGCAAAGATTTCATTCCTTAATTTATAAATGTCTTAGTTCACGAATAAACCGTTTTTAGAAAATAACCCACTCAAGTATGCATACTTAAGTACCCGGATTGAGTTTGCTTTCCGTTCTCAAACTCCAGCAGAAATTCACGGGATGTGAACTGCCGGCAGTACACGTACGGGTACGCGAACTTAGCTTCCGGACATCCTAAACCATTAAAGTACGCATACTTTGGTTCAAGGATTTTGGACTTACACAAGTATGAGTTCACATACAATGTTTATATCCATTCAAGGTTATATATTCTAAACTCTCATTTTAATCATTGAAACATTCTTAGAGGATGTTAAATAGAGGTTATTCACACACTATTTTTCATCAAAGCGATTTTCAAGATGTTGAAATGATCAAGATGACTTTCATCACTTGTAAAGATGAACTTGGCCAAACGAAAGCTTATCAACATATATTTCGAGAAATAGATAAGCGAGATAAACTCGGCTCGAAATAGCAAATGTGTATAATCGAAGTCTATATAGAACTACGACTTTTGTCTCAATATAGGAGATATAATAGATAGACTTTTGAGTGATATGTAAGTTCAAGTCTCCACATACCCTTTTGTCGATGAAGATCCACCAGTTCCTTGAGTACTTCTTCGTCTTTGCATGATGAACGCCGTTGAGTCAAGAAATCAACTACACTTACTATCCTAGTCCGAGACTTAGCTATAAGTAGACTAGAAATCAAGACTTATACTTTTGATCACTAACATTGACAAACATGCTTGAGATAACAACGCATGCGAGTTCGACCGAGCAATGCTCTAACACCGGTACCTACGATTCAGGCATACAATGGTACCTCGGATCCCGCATCCCACCTACGGTACTACAATCGTGTCCTTGACCATTGGGAAAGAGATGAGGTAGTACTTTGTAGGTACGTTCCTGCAAGATTGATGGGATCAGCATTGGCGTGGTATGATAACTTACCAGCAAACTCAAATGACTCTTTTGAGCAATTGTCTACTGTGTTCTTGGAGACATACATGTATAACAAATCTACGAAGGCAGGGTTAGATAGGCTATTTGCTTTAGCTATCGGAACCCAGAAAAAATTGATGCAATACACATACAGGTGGCAAAAGACGTTCCAAGCAATCGGGAAAGTCAATCCTGAAATTAACATTAATTGCTATAAGTACGGACTTGATAAAACCTCAGCTATCTTCATGAAGCTTTTCAACCGAGCCATCGATTCTAAAGGGGAGATTCGGATCATCCAGGATCGCTACATCTACAGGCTTGAGGAAATTCACAAGGACAATCCCAGGGTACAAACTAAGGAAACAATGACTCCGTAATGAACCAACTCTCTAGAACCAATTCCGGAGCTACCTGAGAGGCAAAACGAAACTGGGGGCAGAACCACCTCCCGGGACAAAAGATCAAAATATGGATATAGCAAAGGAAGATGAAAAGGAAGGGAGGACTTTGTAGATAAAGTTGTAGATGGTGGATTTTCGACAAAGGGTAGAATTGTAAAACTAGACTCCAGATTCGGCAACCGGATGAGTATTGAGGCTCATGTCTCTCACCAAAGCATGAAAGCTCATGCCATAAAATCTCTGACTGAGAAGGCCGTCTCTCAGAGTACATGTAGATGTGTAGTCTCTCAGCTGAGGCCACGACACATCTCATGAATACTGAGCAATTTCAGTAATTACTCCGGATCCGACAATCGGATGAGTATCGAGACTCATGTCTCTATGCATGAAAGTTCATGCCACCTCAGATGGAGAAAGTCTCTCAGGGAATATGAAGATGTGTAGTCTCTCAGCTGAGGCCACGACACATCTCATACTGTATAGAATCGAAAGATTGGGCGGCTCTTAGATAGCATGTCTGCTAGTATAGAGCGACAACGTCTTCGGGATGTAACCAAGTTTTCCCCGACTATTCAAGAGGAATATGACACTCCAGCAAGTTCATATTGCTCAACCCTCAGATAATTAATGCTCCTAGACAGGAAGCCCTTCTAGTATAGAGCCAACAATTAATTATCTTAAATCGTCTGAATATCCAGCAATATTCTACGAGGCATCGCCTGAATATCCAGCAATATTCTACGAGTCGTCAATCAATCGCCTGAATATCCGGCAATATTCTACGATTTCTCGTTATATTTCGTTACTTGAATCTGTGGTTCTTCCCAGCAGAATTCCACAGGTTAGTTATAAATATTCAACGAAACAGGAGTATCGAATAAGCCCTGATAAAAATGGTGAAAGTGTAATTAGCAGATAATACACAGACCAACATTCTGAATGCACGAACGAGCATTTTAAAAATACGAACGAACGAGGAACCTATGCAAAATAGGAAGGGAAAATAATAATAATAAAATATTAAACAAAAGCGCCAGGGGACTAGGCTCACCTGTCGGCCAGTCATGCCGTGACTAGTCCCACGCCCAATTTTATATTTTACCATATTTTTACTATTTTCACGATCTCATGAAAATCCTCTGGTTCGAGCAAATTTCCTTTATTTCAAAGAAATTATCTAAATCACATGATTTTATCAAAAAATAATAAAATTAGGGAAAGGTGACGCGGGACCGAGCACCAGCCGGCCATGTCTTGGCCGTGGCCGGTCCCACACCTCACGTCTCTATTATTTTATTATTTCTCTCAAATTGTGAAAATTCCTTGATTTTATGAATTTTCCTAAAATCATGAAAATTACCTAATTTCATGTATTTTTATCTACATCACATGATTTTATCAAAAAATAATAAAATTAGGGACCGGTCCCACACCTCACGTCCCATTATTTTATTATTCCTTCTCAAATTATGAAAATTCCTTGATTTTATGAATTTTCCCTAAAAATTACCTAATTTCATGTATTTTCTCTAAAATCATGGAAAATATTAAAAAAATTAGGAAAAACTTGTGGGACCGTGCTCTAGCCGGCCGGCCATGCCCTAGCCGGTCCCACAAGCCCATTATTTTATTATTATTTGGTGTTTGGTTTCCTGATTTCATGAAAACTCCCTGATTTCAACAAAATATCTTGGTTTTCAACAAATCCCTTTGATTTTATGCAAAATTATCTAAAATCATCAAAATTACATAAAATTGGGAAAAGTGCCTTGTGGCCTATTGGCCGGCCGGCCATGCCACGACCATTGCCGGTCCCACACTCCCATTCCCTGTTTTATATTTTAATTTATGTCTCTCATCTTATGGAAGTTCCCTAATTTCGCCAAACTCTCCAGTTTAATGGAATTTTCCTTAAATCAGAGAAAAATACATAAAATCACATAAAAATGGGAAAAGCATGTGGGACCGCGTGTCAGCCGACCGGGCATGCCCTAGCCGTGCCCGGTCCCACACCTTGTGATTCCTTGTTTATTTATTATTTTCATCATCTCATGTATTTTTGCCGGTTTCAGCAAAACCATGGATTTTGCATATTTTCTCCAAATGTTGCTCAAACGTGCATCAAAAAATATCAAAATTCTCAGGACTGAAGCACGGACACTATGGTGACACGGGCACATCCCCTTGACCGGCCAAGGGTGACCCTGAGGCTTGCAAACAGCTGGTCCCGCATGTTTTAATGATTTTAACCTAATTTGCTTATTTATTTTGCTCGACTCGGCAGTCAGTAACTTAAATTTGCTCGACCGGCCAAGGGTGACCCTGGGGCTTACAGATTTATCTCTCGAACTTAAAACACTCCCTTCTTGCAGTGCATCTGTGTGAGGTTCTACATTTCGCTCGGTTCAAGGAGTCTCCACACGGTCGACTCTTCAATTCCGTAAAAACCAGCAAATCGTTTTTCCCCACTCACAGATTGGCGACCACAGTGGGAGATTAATCTCTCGGTTTCAATCTCATTTTCACAAGATGGTTGGTCTTAGGACTAATTCAACTGATCCAGACCCAATCCAGAATCTTTCAAATGACAGGATTCCTCATGTTACACCTGACGACACGGAAGGCAGAGGAACCCCGACTCTGGCAGAGCTATTTCAAATTCTAGAAGTCCACACCAGGAACATGGATCTGATGAAGAACACGATAGATCACATACTCGATTTTCTCATCAAGCTGACATCTGAGTTGGGAGGCGTCTCTGTTTCGGAAGTCCCAACACTGGGGACTGGTTCAATGCCTGACCCTCAAGTCAACAGTTTCACTACTTATGAAAAACCGGTGGATCAAGAGGTTGCACAATTGATTGAAAATTTGTGTGAACTTTTACACTTTTCCAGGGAACAGTGTACGGACACGTTTGCCGCACTCAACCAGATATCATCTGACGTACAAATAACTTTACCAACCCCAGCAGTTGAAGAAGTATCTCTGATATCTGAACATTCAATCGACAACATCACTTTTGGAGAGGAAGATCGCATCACAGACGAAGGGCACAATCGCGCGTTGTATGTGACTGGCTTCATCAAAGGCACCAAATTTAGAAGGGCTCTTGTCGATACCGGTGCTTCCAGCAATATTGTCACTATGAAGACTCTTAGAATGGCCATATTCCCACGAGGTAAAATCATTCGCCATCCCATCCTAATGACAGGATTTGAAGGAAGCCAAAGCCACACATATGGATACGCGTACATAGATTTGAGGGTAGGACCAATTCAATCAAAGGTGAAATTCCACGTGATCGAGCAAGATCCTGACTACCACCTGATACTTGGGCGACCTTGGCTCCATGACAACAAGGTGGTTCCATCAACCTACCATCAATGCATGAAGGCTTTACTCAATAACAAGATCGTCCGCATAGCTGCTTCATCATATCCTTATGCTATGTCTTATGATGCTGAATTCATCGAATCCCAGAGCGCCCCTGAACCTCCTAAGAAAATCTATACTACTCCACTTCCAAGATGGAAAACTATTGAGGCATCCGCATCATCACCATCTTCGGAAGCGGAACCAGTCGAATCGCCTGCTACATCGCTCAAAAGATGAAAAGATGAAACTAAGATCTCAGGATCCAATTTTATGACCATTCATGACGCAGAAGGAAGGGTCATTTACCGGCGACGCAAAGATTAGCAATTAATAGGGGAGATTGATCAAGAGTCTCCCCGCACTGGTGAATCGTGTCAGAATAAACAACTACCCGAGGATGAAGCTCAGGAAGCTCCAAAACAGTTGTAAGATGGCACGAATTCTACCACTGATGATCTTGAGACGGTTAACATCGGCACAGAGGAAGATCCAAGACCGATCTTGGTCAGTTCTGCGCTATCACCGGAAGAACGTGCAGGTCTGGTAGAGCTACTGAAGGAGTATCGGGATATATTTTCTTGGACGTATGAAGAAATGCCTGGCCTGGATGACAAACTGGTCACTCACCGTCTACATATCATTCCCGGCTCCAAGGCTGTCAAACAACCACCCAGGCAGTTCAGGCATGAGGTCGAGGAGCAAATCAAGGCAGAAATTCAAAAATTGCTGGTAGCGGGTTTTATCAAGCCTATTCAGCATCCAACCTGGCTGGCTAATGTCGTCCCAGTTAAGAAGAAAAATGGCCAAATCAGATACTGTGTAGATTTCAGAAACCTAAATAAATGCTGCCCGAAGGATGACTTTCCTTTACCCAACATTGATATGCTCGTTGATGCGACCAGCGGCCACGGTATGTTCTCATTCATGGATGGTTACAGTGGGTACAACCAAATCAAAATGTTCGAACATGATGCCTCCAAGACCGCGTTTCGCACTCCCATTGGGAATTTTCATTACACTGTGATGCCCTTTGGGTTGAAGAATGCTGGCGCCACCTACCAACGGGCCATGACAACAATATTTCATGATATGATGCACAATCAAGTGGAAGATTATGTTGACGATGTCGTGGTGAAATCGAAAACTCGAACATCCCATCTAGAAGTTCTGAGACAAGTCTTAGAAAGATGCATAGAATACAAGTTGAAGATGAATCCCCTAAAATGCGCTTTTGGAGTTTCTTATGGAAAGTTTCTGGGATTCTTGGTCACTGCTGAAGGGATCAAAGTCGATCCGTACAAAGAAAAATCCATCTCCACCATGCCTCCTCCACGCACTGTGAAGGAACTGCAGAGCTTCATGGGTACGGTGAATTACATCAGACGCTTCATACCAGGAGTGGCTCAACTTATTGCTTCGTTCACCCCTCTGCTGAAGAAGGGAGCGAGTTTCACGTGGACGAATGTTCAGCAGGAAGCATTTCATAAAATACAACATATACTTTTATCACCTGCAGTCATGAGGTCTCCAGTGCAGGGTCGACCGTTGATATTATACACAGCCTCCAGTGATGTTGCTATTGGAGAACTACTGGCTCAAGAAGACGAAGAAGACGTCGAGCATCCAATTTACTATTTCAGCCGAACCATGAAGGATGCTCAACTCAGATACCCGAAAGCTGAAAGAGCATGCCTGGCGTTAGCTCATGCAATACAAAGATTCAGGCATTAATTACTATCCAACAGAGTTTTACTTGTATCCAAAGCTGATCCCATAAAGTTATTACTCTCAAAGCCCGCTCTGATAGGAAGACCTGGAAAGTGGCTGCTTCAGATGTCGAAGTTTGACATATTATGTGTTTCCCCCAAAGCAATCAAAGGTCAAGCAGTAGCATATTTACTAGCAGCGTTCCCAGGAGAAGATTCTGCGACATTACCAGATGACGTACCAGAAGAACTTCCAGGAATCTCTGTCGTTAAAGAAGAAACATGGTTTTTGTACTTTGATGGATCCGCCACTCCTAGTAATGATACTGGAGGAGCGGGCATAGTCTTGGTCTCGCCATCAGGAGAGGTATTCTCACACTCATTCAAGCTGGATTTCCATTGTACAAATAATTCAGTAGAGTATGAGACCTTCTTTCTAGGATTATCCTTAGCTAAACAAGCAGGAGCAATGCATCTGGAGATCAGAGGAGATTCAAAACTACTATTCAATCAAATGAATGGGGTGTACTCTCCCAAATAAATAACACTTGCTCCATTCATGGCTGAAGCACAGTGACTCCTGACTCATTTCGCCGACGCGACCATCACCCATATTGGCCGAACCAACAATAGGCATGTTGATTGCTTAGCAACTCTTGCCTCCAATTTGCAATTCGAGGGATCATAGAAATCCATCATAGTGCAAAGACGAGATGTGTCATCCACGTGGCTTAATCAAACTGAAGAAGCTCAAGCAAATGACTGGAGAGCACCTATCATTCATGAACTAAGCAGCTCCATTACAGAAGGGACGATCAGCCTTAAAGAACTGAAGAACTTCTTCTTGCTTCATGGAGCCTTATACCATCGTAACCCGGATGCCTCTCTATCACGATGCCTGGGTGATGAAGAAGCGAAAGAAAAACTCGAAAGTGTGCATCAAGAAGTGTGCGGACAGACGCTGGTGATAACACTTTATAGAAGACTCCAGAGACTCGGGTACTATTGGCCTTCCATGGAAGCACAGTCGAGGACTTTGCAGGGAGCTTGTCCTAATTGTCAGACACCTCCTCATCATTTGGAGGTGCTAACACTCTTCACACCGCGGACTGGAGGCAGCCTTACATCGAATATCTTCGAGACAACAAATCGCCACCAGAAAAGAAAGATGCAATCAAACTCATACATAGAGCTAAGAGATTTGTTTTTCTTGACGAATATTATACCGCAAAAGCTTTGGAGGAGACTTGTTGAGATGCCTAGCCGAAGATGAAATCCTGACAGTCCTGAAAGAAACTCATGAAGGAGAACATCAGGGGAAAAAGTTGTTTCTCCAAATCCACGAGAAATACTACTGGCCGACTATGGAAGATGATGCAGCCGCATACGTTCAGAAGTGCCATAAATGCCAGATTCACGGTAATCTCATTCATACCCCTTGTCTTCCATTACACTCTGTGAATAGTCCATGGCCTTTCTATAGCTGGGGACTTGATATCATCGGGAAGATCAATCGCATCCTCAAAGCAGCATGAATACATCATCACAACTACTGAGTATTTCACTAAGTGGGTCGAAGCAATCCGCTCAGAGGTACCACAGGGGTAACTATTGCAGCCTTCATCAAGGAGCATATTTATGTAGATTCGGCGTCCCTAAACATATCATCACAGATAATGGGACTCCTTTCGCCAATCAAGATGTCGAGAAATTTCTAAGGAGTACGGGATAAACAGATTCTCTCCACCCTATACCCCCCAAGGAAACGGCCAAGCGGAGAGTACCAACAAAACTTTGATCCAGATTATCAGTCAAACAATTCATGAAAATCCACGATCGTGGCATGAGAAACTTCCCATGGCTTTGTGGCTTACAGAACAGCCAAGGAGCTCAATTGGGACTAACCGTATTCGCTCGTCTATGGGGCTGATGCTATACTCCCCCAACCGGATAAAAATTCCTTCAGAAGGATTGCAGCGGCTAGCGGAATACAATGGGATGAAGCTGAAGTTTCCAAGTCAAGTTTGTTGAACTAGACATGCTTGAATCAGGAGAGATAAAGTAGAAAAGTAACGTGGAGGCTTCTAACAGAGGGTATCCAGGGATTACAACAAATGTAAAACCCCGAACTTTTCAAGTAGGAGATTTGGTAGTAAAGACAGCAAGCATATTCAACAAGACATGCTGCTTGCTCCCAAATTCTCTCCGAAATGGGAAGGTCCGTATGTTATCACAAAGCGTGTCTGTGGATACTACAAAATTTTAGCACTTAGTGGAGGAAAGGAAGGAAATTTCACGACAATGGCTCAAAGACTATTACGCTTGATCAACAGCAGATTTAACCTTTATTTCAAATACATCTCAAACGGATTTATTTCCTTCAAAGAGCATGCAAGATCTCATTCGTTCATCAAATATTATCAATTGAACAAACTCCTCATGCTATCAGATTATTTCTACCTTGTCAAAACCTACATTACAACTCTCCTGAATATTCACTCAGAGTAAACATCCAGCATGGATAATCCCTATAGAAGACCCTGTCGGGTTTCTTCTGAAGATCCTAGTCTTTGCCTTCAATCCTAAACCGCCTTCTCAACTGTATTGCAGGAAATTCTACACTACACCCCTCATATGATTTCATTATTAATCAACTCTTTTTAGGTTTTCACTCTTAATTTTATTGATCAATCTTTGATGTTCTTACAAGAAAGATAAAGAAATCAAGAATCACGTATACTCTAGATTTCTCTCTCTATTTACTTGTTTCTTACTCAAAAAAGATCTCTCTCCCCCTCTTTACAACTTGAACGATTACGACTATTTATAAGGAAATACATAGTGGATGACAGCTAATCTGTCCTTTATTTTCGGGTAGGGTCTGCGACATTCTCGCAACCTTAACAAATGTTAATTTCGCAATCTCTTTAATTTTCGCAGGACTATCACATCTTTCTCTCATGATCCTAGCTGACGTCGTTTATCGTATCATTTCTGAAATTGTTCTGCGACGCTGTTGTGTTGTGTTGTTGATAATTCGCTGAGATATTATCGTTGCGAGATTCTGATCCTACATATTTCCTCTTCTCATATCTTCTCTTCAAAGTAGATAATGATGTGAGAAATGCCGCAGTTTGTTCATCTTTTCATATTCTGCATTTATCACACGTTCTTTCGTTTCTTCCATTGTTTCTTGACACGTCTTCTGTAACCGCTGCTTTTCAACCGCTCACGTTTTCGTCTTAATGGTTTTTTATTTCTTCGAGTAAAAAAAATCTCCTTTATATACTCTTCTTACTCTTCTTTCCACTTTTCTTTTTACTTTCTCTTCTATTTTTATTCTCTCATCTCCGCAACTCTGTTATTCTTCTGCAAGTTCTGCTGCTATAATTTTTTCCCCCTTCAATCCTCTTACACCTTTACTTTTTATTCATTCCTATTAGGGATGTCAATGGATGCTAACGTAACGGATATAGGCTCTGTCGTTGTTGTTGCCATTAAAATTTAACGAATATCCGTTATCTGTTAATATCCGGCGGAAATAGGAAATTCAAAAACGTTACCGTTACGTTGGACTTACCGGATAACGGATAATTTTCCGCTGCCATCTGGTATGTACAGGACAACCACAAAAGGCTAAAAACACAGAACAAGTACACATAACAGCTTTAAAATCCAACAAAACAGGTTCTAAATCCATGCCACACCAAAAAAAAGACACACAGATACAGATGTTCATGCCACACATAAAAACAAGTTCATAATCTTCATGTTTTTTTTTGCAAAAAAAAAAGACATCTCCATCTCCATTTGAGTCAACAACTGCAAATGCATTCCTCCTCCATCTCCAGATTCTCCTCTGCCAAGTCCCAAGTGCCAACTGCATCTGCAAATGCATTTACCTTACTCCTTAGTCCTGAACTTCTGTATTTTGAAAGAAAAATCAAAAGTGTTAGAGATTTTAAGCTGGCAATGTCATTGTCAGTGCAATAAGCCAATAAATTGCAAAAAAAAGAAAGATTAAGATGTACCTGTAACACAACTATCACTGTCACTGACAGTGAGATCTGGCATCCAATCACACAAACAAAGCAAAGCTTCAACAAGATCTGGAGCTAATGAACTCCTGTGAGATGTGAGAACTCTGCCACCAATACTAAACATAGATTCTGATGCTACACTTGTCACTGGAACTGCCAATACATCTCTTGCAATCCTTGAGAGAATTGGGTACTTAGAAGCATGATTCTTCCACCAACTTAAGATATCAAACCTCATTTCTTCAGTGGCTGTGCCTTTAGGAAGAACTGGTTCTGCTAAGTATGTCTCCAATTCTGACTTCTCAACCTCAAACATATTGTTTTCCATAATGAAATCATCATAACCAAATTCATATGATGTTGTTGTACCTGCAGAGCTCTCATATACTCTCTTCATAACAAACTCCACCCATTTAGCTTTGTACCTATGATCCAAAACAACTCCAATTCCCATCAAAGTGTTACTTTCTTTCCAGTAGCTATCAAATTTCATCCTCATATTCTTGTCCATGTCTCTGATATACTCATGCTCACTTGATTCCCAGAGCTTAATGCATCTATTAACTTCTTGAACCCTATTATAATACAAATTTGTTGTGGGATACTTAATCCCAGCAAATTTGGTTGAAAGGACATCAAACAATTCCAAACATTCACATATGTGTACTCCTTGTTTCCACTCCTTAGAGGTTGGTAGTATCTTTAAGTCATAATCCAAATCAGCTAGCCTAGCAAAATCTTGTCTCAAAAAAATTGCATCCTTTAGCATCTTAAAGGTGGAGTTCCACCTGGTATCCACATCTAAACCGACAGACCTTGAAGCAGGAAGCTTAACTTGGGCAATTGCACATCCAAATCTCTTTTTTCTAGCCTGACTTGACTTGACATATTTTACACACTCTCTAACTGCATCTATAAATGGAGCAGCTACTCTCATTCCCCACCCAACAATTAAGTGCAATATATGATTACAACACCTCATTTGGAACATATTCCCATTAAGAACTAAACAGTCTTTGCTATCAAGCCATTTCTTCAGCTGTTCCATCATAACATTGTTGGAGCTAACATTGTCACAGCTACAAACACATCAAAAAGCTTATTGTCTATGTGCCATTCTAGACACACAACAGAATTTTACTACGATGCTAGAACCTCTCCAGAGTGTGGTGATGGCACGAAAGTATATGCTAGTGTTTTCTTTTAAACCAGTTTTCCCCATCTCATCTATGTAATGCAGTTCACACAACATAACCAGCCTTGTATGCTTACATGACCACATATCTGTTGTTAAACTACATTAGATGTAATATTCGCAATTGGTTCTTGTAATTGCAGTTTGAACGCAATTGTTTAGTTTTCATGATGTCTTCCCTAACTGTATTCCTAGTGTAAAGCTTATCAGTAGGATTCAAGACTTAAAAAACTCTCTAAAATAAGGATGCTCAACTATAGTGATTGGATAACCATGTTTAGCAATCATTTTGGCAACTAGTGTCCTAGTAACAACAAGATCAAACTTCCAATTTTCTAACTTGGTTTGAGCATTACACTTGTCCATCATGGCTGAAGCACAGCGACTCCTGACTCATTTCGCCGACGCGACCATCACCCAATTGGCCGAACCAACAATAGGCATGTTGATTGCTTAGCACTCTTGCCCTCCAATTTGCAATTCGAGGGATCATAGAAATCCATCATAGTGCAAAGACGAGATGTGTCATCCACGTGGCTTAATCAAACTGAAGAAGCTCAAGCAATGACTGGAGCACCTATCATTCATGAACTAAGCAGCCCATTACAGAAGGGACGATCAGCCTTAAAGAACTGAAGAACTTCTTCTTGCTTCAGGAGCCTTATACCATCGTAACCCGGATGCCTCTCTTCACGATGCCTGGGTGATGAAGAAGCGAAAGAAAAACTCGAAAGTGTGCATCAAGAAGTGTGCGGACAGACGCTGGTGATAACACTTTATAGAAGACTCCAGAGACTCGGGTACTATTGGCCTTCCATGGAAGCAACACGAGGACTTTTTTGCAGGGAGCTTGTCCTAATTGTCAGAACCCCCTCCTCATTTGGAGGTGCTAACACTCTTTCACACAGCGGACTGGAGTCAGCCTTACATCGAATATCTTCGAGATAACAAATCGCCACCAGAAAAGAAAGATGCAATCAACTCACATAGAGCTAAGAGATTTGTTTTTCTTGACAGAATATTATACCGCAAAAGCTTGAAGGAGACTTGTTGAGATGCCTTGCCGAAGATGAAATCCTGACAGTCCTGAAAGAGCTCATGAAAGAGAACATCAGGGGAAAAATAAGTTGTTTCTCCAAATCCACGAGAAATACTACTGGCCACTATGGAAGATGCAGCCGCATAAGTTTAGAAGTGCCATAAATGCCAGATTCACGGTAATCTCATTCATAACCCCTTGTCTTCCATTACACTCTGTGAATAGTCCCATGGCCTTTCTTTCTATAGCTGGGGACTTGATATCATCGGGAAATCAATCGAGCATCCTCAAATCAGCATGAATACATCATCACAACTACTGAGTATTTCACTAAGTGGGTCGAAGCAAATTCCGCTCATAGGTACCGCAGGGGTAACTATTGCATCCTTCATCAAGGAGCATATTTTTGTATTCGGCGTCCCTAAACAATATCACAAGATAATGGACTCCTTTCGCCAATCAAGATGTTGAGAAATTTCTCAAGGAGTACGGGATTAAACAGATCTTCTTCCACACCATACTACCCCCAAGGAAACGGCCAAGCGGAGAGTACCAACAAAACTTTGATCCAGATTATCATCAAACAATTCATGAAAACCACGATCGTGGCATGAGAAACTTCCCATGGCTTGTGGGCTTACAGAACAGCACCAAGGAGCTCAATTGGGACTTAACCGTATTCGCTCGTCTATGGGGCTGATGCTATACTCCCAACCGAGATAAAAATTCCTTCAGAAAGGATTGCAGCGGGCTAGCGGAATACAATGGGATGAAGCTGAAGTGTCCAAGTCAAGAGTTGTTGAACTAGACATGCTTGAATCAAGGAAGATAAAGTAGAAAAGTACGTGGAGGCTTATAACAGGGGTATCCAGGGATTACAACAAAATGGTAAAACCCCGAACTTTTCAAGTAGGAGATTTGGTATAAAGACAGCAAAGCATATTCAACAAGACATGTCTGCTCCCAAATTCTCTCCGAAATGGGAAGGTCCGTATGTTATCATCAAAGCGGTGTCTAGTGGATACTACAAAATTTTAGCACTTAGTGGAGGAAAGGAAGGAAATATTATCAACGACAAATGGCTCAAAGACTATTACGCTTGATCAACAGCAGATAATTAACCTTTTTTCAAATACATCTCAAACGTAATTTATTTCCTTCAAAGAGCATGCAAGATGCTCATTCGTTCATCAAATATTCAATTGAACAAACTCCTCATGCTATCAGATTATTCTACCTTGTCAGAAACCTACATTACAACTCTCCTGAATATTCACTCAGAGTAAACCATCCAGCAATGGATAATCCCTATAAGAAACCCTGTCGGGTTTCTTCTGGAAGATCCTAGTCTTTGCCTTCAAATCCTAAACCGCCTTCTCAACTGTAGTTGCAGGAAATTCTACACTACCCCCTCATATGATTTCATTATTAATCAACTCATTTTTAGGTTTTCACTCTTAATTTTATTGATCAATCTTTGAATGTTCTTACAAGAAAAGATAAAGAAATCAAGAATCACGTATACTCTAGATTTTCTCTCTCTCTATTTACTTGTTTCTTACTCAAAAAAGATCTCTCCCCCCTCTTTACAACTTGAACGACTATTTATAAGGAAATACATAGTGGATGACAGCTAATCTGTCCTTTATTTTCGGTATGGTCTGCGACATTCTCGCAACCTTACAAATGTTAATTTCGCAATCTCTTAATTTTCGCAGGACTATCACATCTTTCTCATGATCCTAGCTGACGTCGTTTATCGTATCATTTCTGAAATTGTTCTGCGACGCTGTTGTGTTGTGTTGTTGATAATTTCGCTGAGATATTATCGTTGCGAGATTCTGATCCTACATATTTCCTCTTCTCATATCTTCTCTTCTCTGCAAAGTAGATAATGATGTGAGAAATGCCGCAGTTGTTCATCTTTTCATATTCTGCATTTATCACACGTATTCTTTCTTCCATTTGTTTCTTGACACGTCTTCTGTAACCGCTGCTTTTCAACGCTCACGTCTTTTCGTCTTAATGGTTTTTATTTCTCTTCGAGTAAAAAAATCTCCTTTATATACTCTTCTTACTCCTTCTTTCCACTTTTCTTTTTACTTTCTCTTCGATTTTTATTCTCTCATCTCCGCAAACTCTCGTTATTCTTCTGCAAGTTCTGCTGCTATAATTTTTTCCCCCTTCAATCCTCTTACTTTTTATTCATTCCTATTAGGGATGTCAATGGATGCTAACGTAACGGATATAGGCTCTGTCGTTGTTGTTGCCATTAAAATTTAACGAATATCCGTTATCTGTTAATATCCGGCGGAAATAGGAAATTCAAAAACGTTACCGTTACGTTGGACTTACCGGATAACGGATAATTTTCCGCTGCCATCTGGTATGTCACAGGACAACCACAAAACAGGCTAAAAACACAGAACAAGTACACATAACAGCTTTAAAATCCAACAAAACAGGTTCTAAATCCATGCCACACAAAAAAAAGACACACAGATACAGATGTTCATGCCACACATAAAAACAAGTTCATAATCTTCATGTTTTTTTTGCAAAAAAAAAAGACATCTCCATCTCCATTTGAGTCAACAACTGCAAATGCATTCCTCCTCCATCTCCAGATTCTCCTCTGCCAAGTCCCAAGTGCCAACTGCATCTGCAAATGCATTTACCTTACTCCTTAGTCCTGAACTTCTGTATTTTGAAAGAAAAATCAAAAGTGTTAGAGATTTTAAGCTGGCAATGTCATTGTCAGTGCAATAAGCCAATAAATTGCAAAAAAAGAAAGATTAAGATGTACCTGTAACACAACTATCACTGTCACTGACAGTGAGATCTGGCATCCAATCACACAAACAAAGCAAAGCTTCAACAAGATCTGGAGCTAATGAACTCCTGTGAGATGTGAGAACTCTGCCACCAATACTAAACATAGATTTGATGCTACACTTGTCACTGGAACTGCCAATACATCTCTTGCATCCTTGAGAGAATTGGGTACTTAGAAGCATGATTCTTCCACCAACTTAAGATATCAAACCTCATTTCTTCAGTGGCTTGCCTTTAGGAAGAACTGGTTGCTAAGTATGTCTCCAATTCTGACTTCTCAACCTCAACATATTGTTTTCCATAATGAAATCATCATAACCAAATTCATATGATGTTGTTGTACCTGCAGAGCTCTCATATACTCTCTTCATAACAAACTCCACCCATTTAGCTTTGTACCTATGATCCAAAACAACTCCAATTCCCATCAAAGTGTTACTTTCTTTCCAGTAGCTATCAAATTTCATCCTCATATTCTTGTCCATGTCTCTGATATACTCATGCTCACTTGATTCCCAGAGCTTAATGCATCTATTAACTTCTTGAACCCTATTATAATACAAATTTGTTGTGGGATACTTAATCCCAGCAAATTTGGTTGAAAGGACATCAAACAATTCCAAACATTCACATATGTGTACTCCTTGTTTCCACTCCTTAGAGGTTGGTAGTATCTTTAAGTCATAATCCAATCAGCTAGCCTAGCAAAATCTTGTCTCAAAAAAATTGCATCCTTTAGCATCTTAAAGGTGGAGTTCCACCTGGTATCCACATCTAAACCGACAGACCTTGAAGCAGGAAGCTTAACTTGGGCAATTGCACATCCAAATCTCTTTTTTCTAGCCTGACTTGACTTGACATATTTTACACACTCTCTAACTGCATCTATAAATGGAGCAGCTACTCTCATTCCCCACCCAACAATTAAGTGCAATATATGATTACAACACCTCATTTGGAACATATTCCCATTAAGAACTAAACAGTCTTTGCTATCAAGCCATTTCTTCAGCTGTTCCATCATAACATTGTTGGAGCTAGCATTGTCAGCAGCTACATCAAAAAGCTTATTGTCTATGTTCCATTCTAGACACACAGATTTTACTACAGATGCTAGAACCTCTCCAGAGTGTGGTGATGGCACTAAAGTATGCTAGTGTTTTCTTAACCAGTTTCCACTCCTCATCTATGTAATGCAGTGTCACACAACAATAACCATCCTTTGTATGCTTACATGACCACATATCTGTTGTTAAACTACATTTAGATGTAATATTCTCAAATTGTTCTTGTAATTGCAGTTTGAACTCAATTGTTAGTTTCATGATGTCTTCCCTAACTGTATTCCTAGTGTAAAGCTTATCAGTAGGATTCAAAGACTTAAAAAACTCTCTAAAATAAGGATGCTCAACTATAGTGATTGGATAACCATGTTTAGCAATCATTTTGGCAACTAGTGTCCTAGTAACAACAAGATCAAACTTCCAATTTTCTAACTTGGTTTGAGCATTACACTTGCTCCATTCATGGCTGAAGCACAGTGACTCCTGACTCATTTCGCCGACGCGACCATCACCCATATTGGCCGAACCAACAATAGGCATGTTGATTGCTTAGCAACTCTTGCCTCCAATTTGCAATTCGAGGGATCATAGAAATCCATCATAGTGCAAAGACGAGATGTGTCATCCACGTGGCTTAATCAAACTGAAGAAGCTCAAGCAAATGACTGGAGAGCACCTATCATTCATGAACTAAGCAGCTCCATTACAGAAGGGACGATCAGCCTTAAAGAACTGAACTTCTTCTTGCTTCATGGAGCCTTATACCATCGTAACCCGGATGCCTCTCTATCACGATGCCTGGGTGATGAAGAAGCGAAAGAAAAACTCGAAAGTGTGCATCAAGAAGTGTGCGGACAGACGCTGGTGATAACACTTTATAGAAGACTCCAGAGACTCGGGTACTATTGGCCTTCCATGGAAGCACAGTCGAGGACTTTGCAGGGAGCTTGTCCTAATTGTCAGACACCTCCTCATCATTTGGAGGTGCTAACACTCTTTCACACCGCGGACTGGAGTCAGCCTTACATCGAATATCTTCGAGATAACAAATCGCCACCAGAAAGAAAGATGCAATCAAACTCATACATAGAGCTAAGAGATTTGTTTTTCTTGACAGAATATTATACCGCAAAAGCTTTGAAGGAGACTTGTTGAGATGCCTTGCCGAAGATGAAATCCTGACAGTCCTGAAAGAGACTCATGAAAGAGAACATCAGGGGAAAAATAAGTTGTTTCTCCAAATCCACGAGAAATACTACTGGCCGACTATGGAAGATGATGCAGCCGCATAAGTTTAGAAGTGCCATAAATGCCAGATTCACGGTAATCTCATTCATACCCCTTGTCTTCCATTACACTCTGTGAATAGTCCATGGCCTTTCTATAGCTGGGGACTTGATATCATCGGGAAGATCAATCGAGCATCCTCAAATCAGCATGAATACATCATCACAACTACTGAGTATTTCACTAAGTGGGTCGAAGCAATTCCGCTCATAGGTACCGCAGGGGTAACTATTGCATCCTTCATCAAGGAGCATATTTTATGTAGATTCGGCGTCCCTAAACATATCATCACAGATAATGGGACTCCTTTCGCCAATCAAGATGTTGAGAAATTTCTCAAGGAGTACGGGATTAAACAGATCTTCTCCACACCATACTACCCCCAAGGAAACGGCCAAGCGGAGAGTACCAACAAAACTTTGATCCAGATTATCATCAAACAATTCATGAAAATCCACGATCGTGGCATGAGAAACTTCCCATGGCTTTGTGGCTTACAGAACAGCACCAAGGAGCTCAATTGGGACTTAACCGTATTCGCTCGTCTATGGGGCTGATGCTATACTCCCAACCGAGATAAAAATTCCTTCAGAAAGGATTGCAGCGGCTAGCGGAATACAATGGGATGAAGCTGAAGTGTCCAAGTCAAGAGTTGTTGAACTAGACATGCTTGAATCAAGGAGAGATAAAGTAGAAAAGTACGTGGAGGCTTATAAACATAGGGTATCCAGGGATTACAACAAAATGGTAAAACCCCGAACTTTTCAAGTAGGAGATTTGGTATTAAAGACAGCAAAGCATATTCAACAAGACAGTCTGCTCCCAAATTCTCTCCGAAATGGGAAGGTCCGTATGTTATCATCAAAGCGGTGTCTAGTGGATACTACAAAATTTTAGCACTTAGTGGAGGAAAGGAAGGAAATATTATCAACGACAAATGGCTCAAAGACTATTACGCTTGATCAACAGCAGATAATTAACCTTTATTTCAAATACATCTCAAACGTAATTTATTTCCTTCAAAGAGCATGCAAGATGCTCATTCGTTCATCAAATATTATCAATTGAACAAAACTCCTCATGCTATCAGATTATTCTACCTTGTCAGAAACCTACATTACAACTCTCCTGAATATTCACTCAGAGTAAACCATCCAGCAATGGATAATCCCTATAAGAAACCCTGTCGGGTTTCTTCTGGAAGATCCTAGTCTTTGCCTTCAAATCCTAAACCGCCTTCTCAACTGTAGTTGCAGGAAATTCTACACTACACCCCTCATATGATTTCATTATTAATCAACTCATTTTTAGGTTTTCACTCTTAATTTTATTGATCAATCTTTGAATGTTCTTACAAGAAAAGATAAAGAAATCAAGAATCACGTATACTCTAGATTTTCTCTCTCTATTTACTTGTTTCTTACTCAAAAAAGATCTCTCCCCCTCTTTACAACTTGAACGACTATTTATAAGGAAATACATAGTGGATGACAGCTAATCTGTCCTTTATTTTCGGGTATGGTCTGCGACATTCTCGCAACCTTACAAATGTTAATTTCGCAATCTCTTTAATTTTCGCAGGACTATCACATCTTTCTCATGATCCTAGCTGACGTCGTTTATCGTATCATTTCTGAAATTGTTCTGCGACGCTGTTGTGTTGTGTTGTTGATAATTTCGCTGAGATATTATCGTTGCGAGATTCTGATCCTACATATTTCCTCTTCTCATATCTTCTCTGCAAAGTAGATAATGATGTGAGAAATGCCGCAGTTGTTCATCTTTTCATATTCTGCATTTATCACACGTATTCTTTCTTCCATTTGTTTCTTGACACGTCTTCTGTAACCGCTGCTTTTCAACCGCTCACGTCTTTTCGTCTTAATGGTTTTTATTTCTTCGAGTAAAAAAAATCTCCTTTATATACTCTTCTTACTCTTCTTTCCACTTTTCTTTTTACTTTCTCTTCTATTTTTATTCTCTCATCTCCGCAACTCTGTTATTCTTCTGCAAGTTCTGCTGCTATAATTTTTTCCCCCTTCAATCCTCTTACTTTTTATTCATTCCTATTAGGGATGTCAATGGATGCTAACGTAACGGATATAGGCTCTGTCGTTGTTGTTGCCATTAAAATTTAACGAATATCCGTTATCTGTTAATATCCGGCGGAAATAGGAAATTCAAAAACGTTACCGTTACGTTGGACTTACCGGATAACGGATAATTTTCCGCTGCCATCTGGTATGTCACAGGACAACCACAAAACAGGCTAAAAACACAGAACAAGTACACATAACAGCTTTAAAATCCAACAAAACAGGTTCTAAATCCATGCCACACCAAAAAAAGACACACAGATACAGATGTTCATGCCACACATAAAAACAAGTTCATAATCTTCATGTTTTTTTTGCAAAAAAAAAAGACATCTCCATCTCCATTTGAGTCAACAACTGCAAATGCATTCCTCCTCCATCTCCAGATTCTCCTCTGCCAAGTCCCAAGTGCCAACTGCATCTGCAAATGCATTTACCTTACTCCTTAGTCCTGAACTTCTGTATTTTGAAAGAAAAATCAAAAGTGTTAGAGATTTTAAGCTGGCAATGTCATTGTCAGTGCAATAAGCCAATAAATTGCAAAAAAGAAAGAAAGATTAAGATGTACCTGTAACACAACTATCACTGTCACTGACAGTGAGATCTGGCATCCAATCACACAAACAAAGCAAAGCTTCAACAAGATCTGGAGCTAATGAACTCCTGTGAGATGTGAGAACTCTGCCACCAATACTAAACATAGATTCTGATGCTACACTTGTCACTGGAACTGCCAATACATCTCTTGCAATCCTTGAGAGAATTGGGTACTTAGAAGCATGATTCTTCCACCAACTTAAGATATCAAACCTCATTTCTTCAGTGGCTGTGCCTTTAGGAAGAACTGGTTCTGCTAAGTATGTCTCCAATTCTGACTTCTCAACCTCAAACATATTGTTTTCCATAATGAAATCATCATAACCAAATTCATATGATGTTGTTGTACCTGCAGAGCTCTCATATACTCTCTTCATAACAAACTCCACCCATTTAGCTTTGTACCTATGATCCAAAACAACTCCAATTCCCATCAAAGTGTTACTTTCTTTCCAGTAGCTATCAAATTTCATCCTCATATTCTTGTCCATGTCTCTGATATACTCATGCTCACTTGATTCCCAGAGCTTAATGCATCTATTAACTTCTTGAACCCTATTATAATACAAATTTGTTGTGGGATACTTAATCCCAGCAAATTTGGTTGAAAGGACATCAAACAATTCCAAACATTCACATATGTGTACTCCTTGTTTCCACTCCTTAGAGGTTGGTAGTATCTTTAAGTCATAATCCAAATCAGCTAGCCTAGCAAAATCTTGTCTCAAAAAAATTGCATCCTTTAGCATCTTAAAGGTGGAGTTCCACCTGGTATCCACATCTAAACCGACAGACCTTGAAGCAGGAAGCTTAACTTGGGCAATTGCACATCCAAATCTCTTTTTTCTAGCCTGACTTGACTTGACATATTTTACACACTCTCTAACTGCATCTATAAATGGAGCAGCTACTCTCATTCCCCACCCAACAATTAAGTGCAATATATGATTACAACACCTCATTTGGAACATATTCCCATTAAGAACTAAACAGTCTTTGCTATCAAGCCATTTCTTCAGCTGTTCCATCATAACATTGTTGGAGCTAGCATTGTCAGCAGCTACATCAAAAAGCTTATTGTCTATGTTCCATTCTAGACACACAGATTTTACTACAGATGCTAGAACCTCTCCAGAGTGTGGTGATGGCACTAAAGTATATGCTAGTGTTTTCTTAACCAGTTTCCACTCCTCATCTATGTAATGCAGTGTCACACAACAATAACCATCCTTTGTATGCTTACATGACCACATATCTGTTGTTAAACTACATTTAGATGTAATATTCTCAAATTGTTCTTGTAATTGCAGTTTGAACTCAATTGTTAGTTTCATGATGTCTTCCCTAACTGTATTCCTAGTGTAAAGCTTATCAGTAGGATTCAAAGACTTAAAAAACTCTCTAAAATAAGGATGCTCAACTATAGTGATTGGATAACCATGTTTAGCAATCATTTTGGCAACTAGTGTCCTAGTAACAACAAGATCAAACTTCCAATTTTCTAACTTGGTTTGAGCATTACACTTGCTCCATTCATGGCTGAAGCACAGTGACTCCTGACTCATTTCGCCGACGCGACCATCACCCATATTGGCCGAACCAACAATAGGCATGTTGATTGCTTAGCAACTCTTGCCTCCAATTTGCAATTCGAGGGATCATAGAAATCCATCATAGTGCAAAGACGAGATGTGTCATCCACGTGGCTTAATCAAACTGAAGAAGCTCAAGCAAATGACTGGAGAGCACCTATCATTCATGAACTAAGCAGCTCCATTACAGAAGGGACGATCAGCCTTAAAGAACTGAAGAACTTCTTCTTGCTTCATGGAGCCTTATACCATCGTAACCCGGATGCCTCTCTATCACGATGCCTGGGTGATGAAGAAGCGAAAGAAAAACTCGAAAGTGTGCATCAAGAAGTGTGCGGACAGACGCTGGTGATAACACTTTATAGAAGACTCCAGAGACTCGGGTACTATTGGCCTTCCATGGAAGCACAGTCGAGGACTTTGCAGGGAGCTTGTCCTAATTGTCAGACACCTCCTCATCATTTGGAGGTGCTAACACTCTTTCACACCGCGGACTGGAGTCAGCCTTACATCGAATATCTTCGAGATAACAAATCGCCACCAGAAAAGAAAGATGCAATCAAACTCATACATAGAGCTAAGAGATTTGTTTTTCTTGACAGAATATTATACCGCAAAAGCTTTGAAGGAGACTTGTTGAGATGCCTTGCCGAAGATGAAATCCTGACAGTCCTGAAAGAGACTCATGAAAGAGAACATCAGGGGAAAAATAAGTTGTTTCTCCAAATCCACGAGAAATACTACTGGCCGACTATGGAAGATGATGCAGCCGCATAAGTTTAGAAGTGCCATAAATGCCAGATTCACGGTAATCTCATTCATACCCCTTGTCTTCCATTACACTCTGTGAATAGTCCATGGCCTTTCTATAGCTGGGGACTTGATATCATCGGGAAGATCAATCGAGCATCCTCAAATCAGCATGAATACATCATCACAACTACTGAGTATTTCACTAAGTGGGTCGAAGCAATTCCGCTCATAGGTACCGCAGGGGTAACTATTGCATCCTTCATCAAGGAGCATATTTTATGTAGATTCGGCGTCCCTAAACATATCATCACAGATAATGGGACTCCTTTCGCCAATCAAGATGTTGAGAAATTTCTCAAGGAGTACGGGATTAAACAGATCTTCTCCACACCATACTACCCCCAAGGAAACGGCCAAGCGGAGAGTACCAACAAAACTTTGATCCAGATTATCATTCAAACAATTCATGAAAATCCACGATCGTGGCATGAGAAACTTCCCATGGCTTTGTGGGCTTACAGAACAGCACCAAGGAGCTCAATTGGGACTTAACCGTATTCGCTCGTCTATGGGGCTGATGCTATACTCCCAACCGAGATAAAAATTCCTTCAGAAAGGATTGCAGCGGCTAGCGGAATACAATGGGATGAAGCTGAAGTGTCCAAGTCAAGAGTTGTTGAACTAGACATGCTTGAATCAAGGAGAGATAAAGTAGAAAAGTACGTGGAGGCTTATAAACATAGGGTATCCAGGGATTACAACAAAATGGTAAAACCCCGAACTTTTCAAGTAGGAGATTTGGTATTAAAGACAGCAAAGCATATTCAACAAGACATGTCTGCTCCCAAATTCTCTCCGAAATGGGAAGGTCCGTATGTTATCATCAAAGCGGTGTCTAGTGGATACTACAAAATTTTAGCACTTAGTGGAGGAAAGGAAGGAAATATTATCAACGACAAATGGCTCAAAGACTATTACGCTTGATCAACAGCAGATAATTAACCTTTATTTCAAATACATCTCAAACGTAATTTATTTCCTTCAAAGAGCATGCAAGATGCTCATTCGTTCATCAAATATTATCAATTGAACAAAACTCCTCATGCTATCAGATTATTCTACCTTGTCAGAAACCTACATTACAACTCTCCTGAATATTCACTCAGAGTAAACCATCCAGCAATGGATAATCCCTATAAGAAACCCTGTCGGGTTTCTTCTGGAAGATCCTAGTCTTTGCCTTCAAATCCTAAACCGCCTTCTCAACTGTAGTTGCAGGAAATTCTACACTACACCCCTCATATGATTTCATTATTAATCAACTCATTTTTAGGTTTTCACTCTTAATTTTATTGATCAATCTTTGAATGTTCTTACAAGAAAAGATAAAGAAATCAAGAATCACGTATACTCTAGATTTTCTCTCTCCTATTTACTTGTTTCTTACTCAAAAAAGATCTCTCCCCCTCTTTACAACTTGAACGACTATTTATAAGGAAATACATAGTGGATGACAGCTAATCTGTCCTTTATTTTCGGGTATGGTCTGCGACATTCTCGCAACCTTACAAATGTTAATTTCGCAATCTCTTTAATTTTCGCAGGACTATCACATCTTTCTCATGATCCTAGCTGACGTCGTTTATCGTATCATTTCTGAAATTGTTCTGCGACGCTGTTGTGTTGTGTTGTTGATAATTTCGCTGAGATATTATCGTTGCGAGATTCTGATCCTACATATTTCCTCTTCTCATATCTTCTCTGCAAAGTAGATAATGATGTGAGAAATGCCGCAGTTGTTCATCTTTTCATATTCTGCATTTATCACACGTATTCTTTCTTCCATTTGTTTCTTGACACGTCTTATGTAACCGCTGCTTTTCAACCGCTCACGTCTTTTCGTCTTAATGGTTTTTATTTCTTCGAGTAAAAAAAATCTCCTTTATATACTCTTCTTACTCTTCTTTCCACTTTTCTTTTTACTTTCTCTTCTATTTTTATTCTCTCATCTCCGCAACTCTGTTATTCTTCTGCAAGTTCTGCTGCTATAATTTTTTCCCCCTTCAATCCTCTTACTTTTTATTCATTCCTATTAGGGATGTCAATGGATGCTAACGTAACGGATATAGGCTCTGTCGTTGTTGTTGCCATTAAAATTTAACGAATATCCGTTATCTGTTAATATCCGGCGGAAATAGGAAATTCAAAAACGTTACCGTTACGTTGGACTTACCGGATAACGGATAATTTTCCGCTGCCATCTGGTATGTCACAGGACAACCACAAAACAGGCTAAAAACACAGAACAAGTACACATAACAGCTTTAAAATCCAACAAAACAGGTTCTAAATCCATGCCACACCAAAAAAAGACACACAGATACAGATGTTCATGCCACACATAAAAACAAGTTCATAATCTTCATGTTTTTTTTGAAAAAAAAAAAGACATCTCCATCTCCATTTGAGTCAACAACTGCAAATGCATTCCTCCTCCATCTCCAGATTCTCCTCTGCCAAGTCCCAAGTGCCAACTGCATCTGCAAATGCATTTACCTTACTCCTTAGTCCTGAACTTCTGTATTTTGAAAGAAAAATCAAAAGTGTTAGAGATTTTAAGCTGGCAATGTCATTGTCAGTGCAATAAGCCAATAAATTGCAAAAAAAAAAGAAAGATTAAGATGTACCTGTAACACAACTATCACTGTCACTGACAGTGAGATCTGGCATCCAATCACACAAACAAAGCAAAGCTTCAACAAGATCTGGAGCTAATGAACTCCTGTGAGATGTGAGAACTCTGCCACCAATACTAAACATAGATTCTGATGCTACACTTGTCACTGGAACTGCCAATACATCTCTTGCAATCCTTGAGAGAATTGGGTACTTAGAAGCATGATTCTTCCACCAACTTAAGATATCAAACCTCATTTCTTCAGTGGCTGTGCCTTTAGGAAGAACTGGTTCTGCTAAGTATGTCTCCAATTCTGACTTCTCAACCTCAAACATATTGTTTTCCATAATGAAATCATCATAACCAAATTCATATGATGTTGTTGTACCTGCAGAGCTCTCATATACTCTCTTCATAACAAACTCCACCCATTTAGCTTTGTACCTATGATCCAAAACAACTCCAATTCCCATCAAAGTGTTACTTTCTTTCCAGTAGCTATCAAATTTCATCCTCATATTCTTGTCCATGTCTCTGATATACTCATGCTCACTTGATTCCCAGAGCTTAATGCATCTATTAACTTCTTGAACCCTATTATAATACAAATTTGTTGTGGGATACTTAATCCCAGCAAATTTGGTTGAAAGGACATCAAACAATTCCAAACATTCACATATGTGTACTCCTTGTTTCCACTCCTTAGAGGTTGGTAGTATCTTTAAGTCATAATCCAAATCAGCTAGCCTAGCAAAATCTTGTCTCAAAAAAATTGCATCCTTTAGCATCTTAAAGGTGGAGTTCCACCTGGTATCCACATCTAAACCGACAGACCTTGAAGCAGGAAGCTTAACTTGGGCAATTGCACATCCAAATCTCTTTTTTCTAGCCTGACTTGACTTGACATATTTTACACACTCTCTAACTGCATCTATAAATGGAGCAGCTACTCTCATTCCCCACCCAACAATTAAGTGCAATATATGATTACAACACCTCATTTGGAACATATTCCCATTAAGAACTAAACAGTCTTTGCTATCAAGCCATTTCTTCAGCTGTTCCATCATAACATTGTTGGAGCTAGCATTGTCAGCAGCTACATCAAAAAGCTTATTGTCTATGTTCCATTCTAGACACACAGATTTTACTACAGATGCTAGAACCTCTCCAGAGTGTGGTGATGGCACTAAAGTATATGCTAGTGTTTTCTTAACCAGTTTCCACTCCTCATCTATGTAATGCAGTGTCACACAACAATAACCATCCTTTGTATGCTTACATGACCACATATCTGTTGTTAAACTACATTTAGATGTAATATTCTCAAATTGTTCTTGTAATTGCAGTTTGAACTCAATTGTTAGTTTCATGATGTCTTCCCTAACTGTATTCCTAGTGTAAAGCTTATCAGTAGGATTCAAAGACTTAAAAAACTCTCTAAAATAAGGATGCTCAACTATAGTGATTGGATAACCATGTTTAGCAATCATTTTGGCAACTAGTGTCCTAGTAACAACAAGATCAAACTTCCAATTTTCTAACTTGGTTTGAGCATTACACTTGCTCCATTCATGGCTGAAGCACAGCGACTCCTGACTCATTTCGCCGACGCGACCATCACCCATATTGGCCGAACCAACAATAGGCATGTTGATTGCTTAGCAACTCTTGCCTCCAATTTGCAATTCGAGGGATCATAGAAATCCATCATAGTGCAAAGACGAGATGTGTCATCCACGTGGCTTAATCAAACTGAAGAAGCTCAAGCAAATGACTGGAGAGCACCTATCATTCATGAACTAAGCAGCTCCATTACAGAAGGGACGATCAGCCTTAAAGAACTGAAGAACTTCTTCTTGCTTCATGGAGCCTTATACCATCGTAACCCGGATGCCTCTCTATCACGATGCCTGGGTGATGAAGAAGCGAAAGAAAAACTCGAAAGTGTGCATCAAGAAGTGTGCGGACAGACGCTGGTGATAACACTTTATAGAAGACTCCAGAGACTCGGGTACTATTGGCCTTCCATGGAAGCACAGTCGAGGACTTTGCAGGGAGCTTGTCCTAATTGTCAGACACCTCCTCATCATTTGGAGGTGCTAACACTCTTTCACACCGCGGACTGGAGTCAGCCTTACATCGAATATCTTCGAGATAACAAATCGCCACCAGAAAAGAAAGATGCAATCAAACTCATACATAGAGCTAAGAGATTTGTTTTTCTTGACAGAATATTATACCGCAAAAGCTTTGAAGGAGACTTGTTGAGATGCCTTGCCGAAGATGAAATCCTGACAGTCCTGAAAGAGACTCATGAAAGAGAACATCAGGGGAAAAATAAGTTGTTTCTCCAAATCCACGAGAAATACTACTGGCCGACTATGGAAGATGATGCAGCCGCATAAGTTTAGAAGTGCCATAAATGCCAGATTCACGGTAATCTCATTCATACCCCTTGTCTTCCATTACACTCTGTGAATAGTCCATGGCCTTTCTATAGCTGGGGACTTGATATCATCGGGAAGATCAATCGAGCATCCTCAAATCAGCATGAATACATCATCACAACTACTGAGTATTTCACTAAGTGGGTCGAAGCAATTCCGCTCATAGGTACCGCAGGGGTAACTATTGCATCCTTCATCAAGGAGCATATTTTATGTAGATTCGGCGTCCCTAAACATATCATCACAGATAATGGGACTCCTTTCGCCAATCAAGATGTTGAGAAATTTCTCAAGGAGTACGGGATTAAACAGATCTTCTCCACACCATACTACCCCCAAGGAAACGGCCAAGCGGAGAGTACCAACAAAACTTTGATCCAGATTATCATTCAAACAATTCATGAAAATCCACGATCGTGGCATGAGAAACTTCCCATGGCTTTGTGGGCTTACAGAACAGCACCAAGGAGCTCAATTGGGACTTAACCGTATTCGCTCGTCTATGGGGCTGATGCTATACTCCCAACCGAGATAAAAATTCCTTCAGAAAGGATTGCAGCGGCTAGCGGAATACAATGGGATGAAGCTGAAGTGTCCAAGTCAAGAGTTGTTGAACTAGACATGCTTGAATCAAGGAGAGATAAAGTAGAAAAGTACGTGGAGGCTTATAAACATAGGGTATCCAGGGATTACAACAAAATGGTAAAACCCCGAACTTTTCAAGTAGGAGATTTGGTATTAAAGACAGCAAAGCATATTCAACAAGACATGTCTGCTCCCAAATTCTCTCCGAAATGGGAAGGTCCGTATGTTATCATCAAAGCGGTGTCTAGTGGATACTACAAAATTTTAGCACTTAGTGGAGGAAAGGAAGGAAATATTATCAACGACAAATGGCTCAAAGACTATTACGCTTGATCAACAGCAGATAATTAACCTTTATTTCAAATACATCTCAAACGTAATTTATTTCCTTCAAAGAGCATGCAAGATGCTCATTCGTTCATCAAATATTATCAATTGAACAAAACTCCTCATGCTATCAGATTATTCTACCTTGTCAGAAACCTACATTACAACTCTCCTGAATATTCACTCAGAGTAAACCATCCAGCAATGGATAATCCCTATAAGAAACCCTGTCGGGTTTCTTCTGGAAGATCCTAGTCTTTGCCTTCAAATCCTAAACCGCCTTCTCAACTGTAGTTGCAGGAAATTCTACACTACACCCCTCATATGATTTCATTATTAATCAACTCATTTTTAGGTTTTCACTCTTAATTTTATTGATCAATCTTTGAATGTTCTTACAAGAAAAGATAAAGAAATCAAGAATCACGTATACTCTAGATTTTCTCTCTCCTATTTACTTGTTTCTTACTCAAAAAAGATCTCTCCCCCTCTTTACAACTTGAACGACTATTTATAAGGAAATACATAGTGGATGACAGCTAATCTGTCCTTTATTTTCGGGTATGGTCTGCGACATTCTCGCAACCTTACAAATGTTAATTTCGCAATCTCTTTAATTTTCGCAGGACTATCACATCTTTCTCATGATCCTAGCTGACGTCGTTTATCGTATCATTTCTGAAATTGTTCTGCGACGCTGTTGTGTTGTGTTGTTGATAATTTCGCTGAGATATTATCGTTGCGAGATTCTGATCCTACATATTTCCTCTTCTCATATCTTCTCTGCAAAGTAGATAATGATGTGAGAAATGCCGCAGTTGTTCATCTTTTCATATTCTGCATTTATCACACGTATTCTTTCTTCCATTTGTTTCTTGACACGTCTTATGTAACCGCTGCTTTTCAACCGCTCACGTCTTTTCGTCTTAATGGTTTTTATTTCTTCGAGTAAAAAAAATCTCCTTTATATACTCTTCTTACTCTTCTTTCCACTTTTCTTTTTACTTTCTCTTCTATTTTTATTCTCTCATCTCCGCAACTCTGTTATTCTTCTGCAAGTTCTGCTGCTATAATTTTTTCCCCCTTCAATCCTCTTACTTTTTATTCATTCCTATTAGGGATGTCAATGGATGCTAACGTAACGGATATAGGCTCTGTCGTTGTTGTTGCCATTAAAATTTAACGAATATCCGTTATCTGTTAATATCCGGCGGAAATAGGAAATTCAAAAACGTTACCGTTACGTTGGACTTACCGGATAACGGATAATTTTCCGCTGCCATCTGGTATGTCACAGGACAACCACAAAACAGGCTAAAAACACAGAACAAGTACACATAACAGCTTTAAAATCCAACAAAACAGGTTCTAAATCCATGCCACACCAAAAAAAGACACACAGATACAGATGTTCATGCCACACATAAAAACAAGTTCATAATCTTCATGTTTTTTTTGAAAAAAAAAAAGACATCTCCATCTCCATTTGAGTCAACAACTGCAAATGCATTCCTCCTCCATCTCCAGATTCTCCTCTGCCAAGTCCCAAGTGCCAACTGCATCTGCAAATGCATTTACCTTACTCCTTAGTCCTGAACTTCTGTATTTTGAAAGAAAAATCAAAAGTGTTAGAGATTTTAAGCTGGCAATGTCATTGTCAGTGCAATAAGCCAATAAATTGCAAAAAAAAAAGAAAGATTAAGATGTACCTGTAACACAACTATCACTGTCACTGACAGTGAGATCTGGCATCCAATCACACAAACAAAGCAAAGCTTCAACAAGATCTGGAGCTAATGAACTCCTGTGAGATGTGAGAACTCTGCCACCAATACTAAACATAGATTCTGATGCTACACTTGTCACTGGAACTGCCAATACATCTCTTGCAATCCTTGAGAGAATTGGGTACTTAGAAGCATGATTCTTCCACCAACTTAAGATATCAAACCTCATTTCTTCAGTGGCTGTGCCTTTAGGAAGAACTGGTTCTGCTAAGTATGTCTCCAATTCTGACTTCTCAACCTCAAACATATTGTTTTCCATAATGAAATCATCATAACCAAATTCATATGATGTTGTTGTACCTGCAGAGCTCTCATATACTCTCTTCATAACAAACTCCACCCATTTAGCTTTGTACCTATGATCCAAAACAACTCCAATTCCCATCAAAGTGTTACTTTCTTTCCAGTAGCTATCAAATTTCATCCTCATATTCTTGTCCATGTCTCTGATATACTCATTCAAACAATTCATGAAAATCCACGATCGTGGCATGAGAAACTTCCCATGGCTTTGTGGGCTTACAGAACAGCACCAAGGAGCTCAATTGGGACTTAACCGTATTCGCTCGTCTATGGGGCTGATGCTATACTCCCAACCGAGATAAAAATTCCTTCAGAAAGGATTGCAGCGGCTAGCGGAATACAATGGGATGAAGCTGAAGTGTCCAAGTCAAGAGTTGTTGAACTAGACATGCTTGAATCAAGGAGAGATAAAGTAGAAAAGTACGTGGAGGCTTATAAACATAGGGTATCCAGGGATTACAACAAAATGGTAAAACCCCGAACTTTTCAAGTAGGAGATTTGGTATTAAAGACAGCAAAGCATATTCAACAAGACATGTCTGCTCCCAAATTCTCTCCGAAATGGGAAGGTCCGTATGTTATCATCAAAGCGGTGTCTAGTGGATACTACAAAATTTTAGCACTTAGTGGAGGAAAGGAAGGAAATATTATCAACGACAAATGGCTCAAAGACTATTACGCTTGATCAACAGCAGATAATTAACCTTTATTTCAAATACATCTCAAACGTAATTTATTTCCTTCAAAGAGCATGCAAGATGCTCATTCGTTCATCAAATATTATCAATTGAACAAAACTCCTCATGCTATCAGATTATTCTACCTTGTCAGAAACCTACATTACAACTCTCCTGAATATTCACTCAGAGTAAACCATCCAGCAATGGATAATCCCTATAAGAAACCCTGTCGGGTTTCTTCTGGAAGATCCTAGTCTTTGCCTTCAAATCCTAAACCGCCTTCTCAACTGTAGTTGCAGGAAATTCTACACTACACCCCTCATATGATTTCATTATTAATCAACTCATTTTTAGGTTTTCACTCTTAATTTTATTGATCAATCTTTGAATGTTCTTACAAGAAAAGATAAAGAAATCAAGAATCACGTATACTCTAGATTTTCTCTCTCCTATTTACTTGTTTCTTACTCAAAAAAGATCTCTCCCCCTCTTTACAACTTGAACGACTATTTATAAGGAAATACATAGTGGATGACAGCTAATCTGTCCTTTATTTTCGGGTATGGTCTGCGACATTCTCGCAACCTTACAAATGTTAATTTCGCAATCTCTTTAATTTTCGCAGGACTATCACATCTTTCTCATGATCCTAGCTGACGTCGTTTATCGTATCATTTCTGAAATTGTTCTGCGACGCTGTTGTGTTGTGTTGTTGATAATTTCGCTGAGATATTATCGTTGCGAGATTCTGATCCTACATATTTCCTCTTCTCATATCTTCTCTTCAAAGTAGATAATGATGTGAGAAATGCCGCAGTTGTTCATCTTTTCATATTCTGCATTTATCACACGTATTCTTTCTTCCATTTGTTTCTTGACACGTCTTCTGTAACCGCTGCTTTTCAACCGCTCACGTCTTTTCGTCTTAATGGTTTTTATTTCTTCGAGTAAAAAAAATCTCCTTTATATACTCTTCTTACTCTTCTTTCCACTTTTCTTTTTTACTTTCTCTTCTATTTTTATTCTCTCATCTCCGCAACTCTGTTATTCTTCTGCAAGTTCTGCTGCTATAATTTTTTCCCCCTTCAATCCTCTTACTTTTTATTCATTCCTATTAGGGATGTCAATGGATGCTAACGTAACGGATATAGGCTCTGTCGTTGTTGTTGCCATTAAAATTTAACGAATATCCGTTATCTGTTAATATCCGGCGGAAATAGGAAATTCAAAAACGTTACCGTTACGTTGGACTTACCGGATAACGGATAATTTTCCGCTGCCATCTGGTATGTCACAGGACAACCACAAAACAGGCTAAAAACACAGAACAAGTACACATAACAGCTTTAAAATCCAACAAAACAGGTTCTAAATCCATGCCACACCAAAAAAAGACACACAGATACAGATGTTCATGCCACACATAAAAACAAGTTCATAATCTTCATGTTTTTTTTGCAAAAAAAAAAGACATCTCCATCTCCATTTGAGTCAACAACTGCAAATGCATTCCTCCTCCATCTCCAGATTCTCCTCTGCCAAGTCCCAAGTGCCAACTGCATCTGCAAATGCATTTACCTTACTCCTTAGTCCTGAACTTCTGTATTTTGAAAGAAAAATCAAAAGTGTTAGAGATTTTAAGCTGGCAATGTCATTGTCAGTGCAATAAGCCAATAAATTGCAAAAAAAAGAAAGATTAAGATGTACCTGTAACACAACTATCACTGTCACTGACAGTGAGATCTGGCATCCAATCACACAAACAAAGCAAAGCTTCAACAAGATCTGGAGCTAATGAACTCCTGTGAGATGTGAGAACTCTGCCACCAATACTAAACATAGATTCTGATGCTACACTTGTCACTGGAACTGCCAATACATCTCTTGCAATCCTTGAGAGAATTGGGTACTTAGAAGCATGATTCTTCCACCAACTTAAGATATCAAACCTCATTTCTTCAGTGGCTGTGCCTTTAGGAAGAACTGGTTCTGCTAAGTATGTCTCCAATTCTGACTTCTCAACCTCAAACATATTGTTTTCCATAATGAAATCATCATAACCAAATTCATATGATGTTGTTGTACCTGCAGAGCTCTCATATACTCTCTTCATAACAAACTCCACCCATTTAGCTTTGTACCTATGATCCAAAACAACTCCAATTCCCATCAAAGTGTTACTTTCTTTCCAGTAGCTATCAAATTTCATCCTCATATTCTTGTCCATGTCTCTGATATACTCATGCTCACTTGATTCCCAGAGCTTAATGCATCTATTAACTTCTTGAACCCTATTATAATACAAATTTGTTGTGGGATACTTAATCCCAGCAAATTTGGTTGAAAGGACATCAAACAATTCCAAACATTCACATATGTGTACTCCTTGTTTCCACTCCTTAGAGGTTGGTAGTATCTTTAAGTCATAATCCAAATCAGCTAGCCTAGCAAAATCTTGTCTCAAAAAAATTGCATCCTTTAGCATCTTAAAGGTGGAGTTCCACCTGGTATCCACATCTAAACCGACAGACCTTGAAGCAGGAAGCTTAACTTGGGCAATTGCACATCCAAATCTCTTTTTTCTAGCCTGACTTGACTTGACATATTTTACACACTCTCTAACTGCATCTATAAATGGAGCAGCTACTCTCATTCCCCACCCAACAATTAAGTGCAATATATGATTACAACACCTCATTTGGAACATATTCCCATTAAGAACTAAACAGTCTTTGCTATCAAGCCATTTATTCAGCTGTTCCATCATAACATTGTTGGAGCTAGCATTGTCAGCAGCTACATCAAAAAGCTTATTGTCTATGTTCCATTCTAGACACACAGATTTTACTACAGATGCTAGAACCTCTCCAGAGTGTGGTGATGGCACTAAAGTATATGCTAGTGTTTTCTTAACCAGTTTCCACTCCTCATCTATGTAATGCAGTGTCACACAACAATAACCATCCTTTGTATGCTTACATGACCACATATCTGTTGTTAAACTACATTTAGATGTAATATTCTCAAATTGTTCTTGTAATTGCAGTTTGAACTCAATTGTTAGTCTCATGATGTCTTCCCTAACTGTATTCCTAGTGTAAAGCTTATCAGTAGGATTCAAAGACTTAAAAAACTCTCTAAAATAAGGATGCTCAACTATAGTGATTGGATAACCATGTTTAGAAATCATTTTGGCAACTAGTGTCCTAGTAACAACAAGATCAAACTTCCAATTTTCTAACTTGGTTTGAGCATTACCTGTTTTGACAGAAGTAATCTTGCTTTGTCCCTTCTTATTGTCAGGCTTTTCTTTGCAGATTTTGGCATGGTAATGCAAGCGGCTGGTTCCTTGGTTACTGGGAGTAGGTATTCTCTTGTGACAGTGTTTGCATTCAGCTATCAGTACCCCAACCTCCTTCCCACCTTTTACTTTCTTCTTTCTAATCTTCCTTTCAAAATCAACCCATACATCAGACCTTACTGAGCGGATTTTTTTCTTCTCTTCAACTATAAATGGGTCTTCATCTACTTCTACATCTTCTTCTTCTTCTTCTTCTTCTCTAGGACGAATTGCAGGTGTAATAGAAGCAGGTGTTGAATTCACTCCAGAAGCTTGAACTTGGTTGGATGCAGCAGCAGCAGGTAAATGTGATGCAACTGAAAAAGAGAGATTTTGTGAAGACCCAACATGGTTTGATGCTCCTCTTTCGCTTTGGGACATGATTAATTTCACAAATCTGAAATTGTGAACCCTAATTTCAAAAACCCTAAATTGAAAATTGAGTTTTGAAGATTGAAATTAAACTCAAAGGAAATTGAAGAAGAGAACCCTAGTTTCTAATAAGTAATCACACGGAGAAGATGATGATTTCTAAGGCAGAGAAGACGATGCTTGATTCAGCATCCCTAGTTTCTCTCTTTTTATCTCTAAGTTCTCTGTTGTGTCGAACTGTCGATAAAACTGAAGTGAAGATGAAGAATGAGATAAACCAAAACATAATGTATTATACGTGCAATACGCACGTTAGCGGATAACGGAACTAAACCTAACGGAAATACACGGTTCCACTACCGTTACGTTAAGAAGGGATTATCCGTTAGCTTATCGGTATCGGATATCCGTTTACCGCTATGTCGGATGGTAGCAGTAACGGATAACGGATTATCGTTATCGGCTAACGGAAAATCGGTATCCATTGACAGGCCTAATTCCCATAATCTATATTTAAATATGGCCCCAAGTGGTCATATACATGAGAATAATTTAAAAGATGTCCAAAAAGATCTTGCTGATAAAGGTTTCACACTCTCCACCATTCCTGGTGAAAATGCCAAATCAATTCTTTCTGTCAAACTTTTCTCTGGTCAGTATTGTGATGATCAATCAATCATAATTTTGCTAGGTCAGATTCTCGCAGGTCTCCCTATTCCTCTTTATAACCCAGATCTTCCTTTATTTTATGAAATTCTCGCTCACTCGGGATTTTCGCGAGCTATCTTCCAACTGAGTGGGGACTGCATCCGTCTGATGCTAGAGTTCGCTAACCGTGGTGCTGGTAGAGGATCTCTGTACTCTAAAGAACTTAGGGATCCTAAATTCGAAAACCTAGAGATAATTGATGCGAAATACACAGTAGCGAGTTTCTTTGAGAACTATGAAATTATCTCCATGAAGAAAGAGAATACTCGTTGGGGTATTCGCTTAAATAGGAAAGATAATATTGATGAAGCCAAAATTCTCATGCAATATATTGACTGGCATTCTGGTAAAAACACAACTCCTCGCCAATCCAAATATGATAAATGTATGTTTTTCCTTTAATGCTAAAAGGACCCTACATTGCTGGGTCAAATGTTCTTCCTGCGAATCTCGCTGCTTATCAACCTTGGGTTGTCTCTTGGCCCGAGAAGGAGAAAGAGGTATGTTTCTTCCCATTTAACTCACTTTATATTTCTTTATTGATTTTTATTATTCTGTTCGCTAACTCTTGCGACATTTCGCAGATCCAAAAACTGAAAGATAGTATAACAGGACAGGGAAAGCTAGTACTCTGTTAGCTCTTCGCTCATACACAGATGAGGTAAGAAATTTTCTCTTATGATTTTAAGTTTTCTTCAATTTTCTCTTATGATTTTAAACAGTATATTGTTGCTTCCATTTCTTATTTCTATCTGTGTGTGAAGATTATTGTTGAAGTAGAAGAACCTGTCGATGTTGCGAATACTGGTGATAAAGGTAAAGGTGCTCTTCGCAGGGAAAAATCACTGGTCCTCCTTCAAAGAAAAGGAAAGTTCGTTCTTCTTCTCCTTCAAATATTCCTCCTCAAGAAAATTCCGAAAGTGACAAGGGTGATGAAGACAATAATGATCTTGCCGCAAGTGAAGATTCTCCACCTGAATCTTCTGTGGCTAAGCTCTCTGGCCTCTTTTCTGATACTCTACAAGGAATTAGAGATAGCCAATTCGCAAATACCTGCAAATCTCTCACTACCCCTTGCGATGTCCCTTTACTGGATGGTGATAGCTCTCTTCGTGGAGTTTCTAGATCAGTGACTCCCGACTTCTTGCATTCTCTCAATAGTCTGGTATACTTTTATCCTTTTACTTATTCATTGTCATAACTAAAAATTTATTTCTATATTAATATTTTTTATATTTTCTCGTAGGCTGGAAAAGCTTCTTTTGTTGTTGCCTCAGATCTAGAGAGAAGACGCAAAAATCTTGAAAAGAAGAATCTCCAATTTCGCACAAAGAATGAAGAATTTGAAGCTGAAGTTAAAGGTCTTCGCGAGAAAAATAGACAATTAGAAATTGATTCTTATCCGTATAAGAACAAAATCTCTAGTCTTCAGCAAGCTAATAATCAGCTTTACAGTATGTTACTTTTCTCTTTTCCCTTCATTCATTCATCCTGTTGTTTTTATCTTATTTAAATGATCCTTTTTGTAGACATTTATGGTCTTTCTGATGAAGCTACCCTTCTTCGTTCATTTCCTAATGCCTTGGATAATGATACCCTTCTTGAGCGTCTTAACAATTCCTTAAATAGCTACTCAAATGATAGAATTTCATCTCTTTCTCTAAATGAGCTTAGATCTAAATTTCGCCTCATAGAAATTGACCATATATCTAGTTTAGGCTTAGCCAACCGATTTAAGCATCTCCTTCTTGATTCTAAAGAGAAAACCAATGAGTTAAGAACCAAAATTAGCGGTCTCATAGATGATAAGGATCACATCTCTGATCAAGGTGCCAAGGCTTTGGCGAAATTCCAAGAGGCTCTTCTTGAAGTTCAACTTGAACGAGATGAAGCTAACCGCAAGAACATCGAACTCTGCGAAAGGGAAAATCAAATTCGTTCTCGTCTTCTTATAAGTAGTGAGGATGAATTTGTTTGGGCTGCAAAAATCTTAGATGGTGCTAGAAAAGATTTAGGTGTAAATGTTAGTCTCCAAGTTGAGCATACAACCTTGATTAGAGATATGATTTCTGACAGAGAAGGTTACTAATTGCTCTTCTTTACTAATCTTTTGCTTCTTATGAATTTTCATCAAGTTAATAATTGATTTTCTTTTGCTCGCGGATTCTGAAAATAGATATCGTGAAAAGATTGAAGAACTCGAAGCTGAAAAGGAGGAACTCGCAAAGAATCTTTCTTCTCGCAACGACAAGTATTCTAGATTAAAGAATCAAATCAAGATCACTGTTGCGAATTTTAAGAATGATGCTATGCATTTTCGCAATCAAACTATCCAAATAGTTTGTGACGATCATAATATTCCTCATTCTGATTATCATTGTCTCTTGGAAGAGATCCCACAGAATATTCCCAGTCTGATTATTTCTGATAGCGAAGCTGATGATGAATAATCTGATGGTGATGGAAGTTCTAATGGTGATGAAGATTCTGACGCAGATGAAGAAGAGAACAAGTCTGATGAAGATAATGAAGGATCAACTAAGAAGTAGTCTTTGTTTCTTTCTTTGATTCTCTGGAATACTTGTACATTTATTCCTTCTTTCTGTATATTTGTGTTTCTTTTATTTTGACCTACATTCATTAAAACAATTCTTCCTTGCAACACAGTTAATCAGTGTAAGCATTAATTTTTGAATCTTTGTGTAAATCTATCATATGGAGAGAAATAACATTTTCTAATTTCATTCATTCCCATACTTGCCTTTGTTATTTGAATCCAAATGAGAGATTTCATAAAAAAATTCTTATTTTATGCCTCAATTTCGTAATTAATTATGTATAACTTCGCAATCTTATGCGAAGTGAATTTTGATTCTTTTCAAAATCTCATTCATGTGTGGTCTTATTTTACCTTCCTAATTAAAGGTCTTATTATGCCACCTATTGTCATTGCGACAAAATCGCAAGACGTCCTTGCACTTTCATGCAAAAACCCATTGATCTTGCCTTAATTTTTTTTTTGTATTATGGCCTCTTCAGGAATGTTGCGACAATATTACATGCCTAAATATTCTTGCAAAAATGAAGCCCCATGACATTGTCGTCTTGCGACGAAATCGCCGGACGTCTTCGCACTTTCATGCGAAAACCCATTGATCTCGTCTTATCTTTTTCTTTTGTATTATTGCCTCTTCAGGATTGTTGCACAAATATGACAAGCCTTAATATCCTTGCGAATAAAAAGCCTCGTGACATTTGCGTCTTAAGACACTTATCAGCTCCCTAATGGAGGGTGCCGCCCTTATCTCCCCCTGGTTTCCCCTTCAAGGAGGCGTACTTCTACCATACAAGGTTAGCTCCTCACATCCAGTATTAACAACAACCAGTTGTTTTCGTAGCCTCATAGACACATTTTTGTGTTTAATTTGATCTCAATACTATATATTGTTGGCACTCGAGTTTGTACTAATTTTGGTGTTTTATGTGTTTGTAGGCACCTTTGGAAAATAAACATTTTTTGGAAAATTCGGCTCGAAAAGTTGGTAAAATCCCCGGAGGACACGTGTTATTCGGAGTCTCACCGTTGGATAAGGGGAACCTCAATTACTAAGGGGAACCCCAGGTCACCCCAAAGGCAGCTGCTATTCGCACCCCAGTTCTGGTTAGGGGGGAGGACATCTTCATCCCAAATTCAAAAACCAAAAATTGGTGGGAAAAATATACTATCAACTGGCAGATGTTTTGTTGGAATTTTTGAACGTGTTCTAGGGCGATTCAATGGCTGATTTTTGGTAGGAAGTTGTGATATGTCCTAGCAAACATTTTTTGGGATTTTGGTTCGATCGAATTTGGCCAGAATTAGCTGGATAATTCACGGAATGCAAAACAGGGAAACACGGGTTGGACACGGGATTGGAGAAGATTTGAGCGTGTTCTGCTCATGCATGAGGGCTCTAGCAACATTGTGGGTCGTGTGTAAACATTTCTAGAGTGACCAGGATGGAAATCTACGCGTGAGAAGCTAAATCATGGAAGAAAATATTCCCAGAATATTTTTTCATCAAACCGAGTTAAGAGAGAATTATCTCGAGTTATAGCGAGACTTCTTGATCCTGTGGAGTATATATAGAGTGTCGGGGACTCATAGAAGAGGTTTCGAGAGTCTGGGGTCGATAGGAGAGCTCAGGAGAGAGAAATCAAGATTTGATGAAACTCTGTTTCTGCTCCTGCTGATGATGAAGAACACCAAGAACACGAAGAAAAGACTCGTAGGGACAGTCGTTTATCAACAGTGAAACAGACTCACATGCGTGGGTCGTAGGTGTGGGTCTTAGAACCACAACGACAATAGCACTTCCCTTTTATCGTTCTTTTATGACGCTTCCTGTGGGTCGCACATTAGCTGTTTACACCATTTCTCTTCTTCTCTTCATTGTAAACACCATTTGAGCAATAAATAAATATTTTGAGCGTGTTTTTATCATGATGAGATAAACCCAACACTGGGACGACGGAGGAGGGTGAATTTCATACACGTGTAAATTTATTTTGTTCTTTTTTATGACTATTGCATTAATTTAAAATTGAAATATGATTTGAATTAATTGGTTGTTATTTAATTTGATGATGTATGCTTAGCTTAGGTGTTTTGATACATCATGCTTAGGACTTACAATCGATGTTTTGAGAATCTATCTTGGAAAAAATCAGAGTCCATGTTAATTTTATTGAGTTTTAAATTGTCAAAGAATATATGAATGAACCCTGTGTAGTGAATTCGACCAAATCCTTAGTCCCAGTACCTCTCGCCCATTGTTAATATTTTTGTATATATGTTTTTATTAAATCTAAAAATTCCATTTCCTTTACAAGTCTGAAACGAATCCTATTTACTACAACCCCATCAAAAAATATAATCATTTTGGCGCCGCCGACGCGGATTTGTGCTTAGGTAGAATGTTTAGGTTTTTATTATTTTTTTATTATTCCATTTGTTCTTTTTAGGTCTCTTTGGTTGTGTCTTTGTATTACAGGTTTTAAGTTGGATACTAAAGACCTTGGAATCAAAGCTTAAAGCTAAAAGAGAAGGAAAAAAGACAAAGCAAAAAAATAAAGAAAAAAGAGAGGAAAAAAAAAGAGAGAATTATATTTTTTATTTTATTTTTTTAAGAGACTTTCCATTTTATTTTATTTTTTTGTAATTATTATTATTATTTTTTGTATTTCTTTTCATTGGACTGGACTTTGGACAATTTATTTTGATTTTAAACCCTACGGAAGGGTTATATAAAAAAAAAAATTTAAATATAAACTGTTTGCAGGGAAGGACGACGATTACAATATCGTCTCGGCCCCTCGGGTTCGTACATGACATATGAGTCGTGGCCCGAGTCGACTTCAACGGTTCATCCCCCGTCTGGTACGGGAGGTAAGTCCATCGAAATACTCGCGAATCTCCTGTAAGCGAGTTCCTGTATTCCTTAAGGTGATTCATTGATTGAGGACGAATTTGGACTGTTTTTAAATTCCTAGTAAAGGGCAAGGCCTGGCCAATACAAGATAAGGGTTCGGATTTCATCACCGCTCCCTTCTTGCCCGCTTTAGGAAAACGAAACCAAACGCGAACCTAAGCTTAAAATTTTGACTAGAACGAGACCTATAGGGTAACGAGCTTAGTAGGAAAGTCGTTCGAAAAATATTGGTTACTCTTTTAGCATATTTCGAAGTTCATGATGGTTTCTGTGAGTTGAATGCGTGATTGCGCCTCCTTATGATAGCGGTGAGGCCTTGGGTATCAAAGCTCCACTGAGCTTCCCTCGCCTCAATTCAACTTACTTTGACTCGGATTGATTCCAGAGGGGTTTGCTTAAATTGTAACGAATTCCCTTTCGAAGGATTAGAAGCTGGTCTAGAAACAATCTAAGTGGATCCATCAGGCTTGTTGTTTGCTATATTTTATAGGTTTGATTTGGTCGAGTCAGCCTTGTTTGTGATTGTGTAGAATTCCCTTGCAATTAAGAATGTCGAACTGGTATGACAGAAGCCAATACAATGAGTATCGATCTGAATTTGAATATGGGCATCATCATTTTTATGACCATGGTGGGAATAATAGTTGGGAACGCCAACCTTTTCAAGGTTATGGTTCATACCATGGTGAGCCCAATTACTATCCACACGTGAATTGGTCTTACGAGCAAGAAAATCAGGAACACTGTAGTCCTGGTTACTCGTTTTTGGAAACTAGTCCTGATTATGATATTTATGAACCTGTTCCATCTCTAGAAGAGACCCAACAACAGATTGAAAGGACGTATAAACATTTAGTTGCAATGAATAGTTCAAAAGAAGAGTGTACACGATATTCTGAGATGATAAACGAGAGTGGTAAACGTATAAGTGTTATGCTCAGTGAAATTCAGGCACGTCTAGAGGCAGAAAATGAACAGTTGGCTAATGCTGCTCGAAATAATCTAAATTTCCAAAATAGGGTTTCTAATTATACCCTTGATATCAATAGTGAATATTTGCCTAATTTAGAGGACGAGGCTAGAATAAAAGACACTACTTACTTAGATAAGGTTCAATCATCTTTGTACTATTATGATGATGAGGATAGTAGTAATGAAGAATCTGAAATATGCAGGCATAGTAATCAGGAATCTATTAATCCAATTGAGATTTATAATGATTATATTATTTCTATTTCAAATCCAAATAATTTTTATGATTATTCACCTATTCAAAAGGACGAGGATTTGATTAGGGATACCACCGTTTTAGACGATGTAGTTTTTCCTTTTGATTACGAAGCCGATAGTGGTTTAGAGGAACGGGTTTATTCCGAAAATGTTGTTTTAGAGTCTAACGACTTAGAAACAATAGTCTTAGATGAAGAAAATGAACTCGTAGAGCTATTAAATATGAGTAAGGATGCGTCGCTTGATTATAACCTCGAAGGAACAATTAACAATTTTCGGGATTCTAATGATTTAGAAATTAAGGAAATTGTAGCTAGTCTATCTAGAGATACCCAAAAATCTAAGTTTGGGGGTGATTATCATTCTCCTTGTGTCATACCTTTAGCTCTTACAGAGATCCCTCATTTTGGACTTGATATCTCTGCCTCGACCATTTTACAAGATTACCTTCATACTCGTTCTCCCGAACCTAATGATGTCCAAGAAGAAGTTCAGTCGTTAGAAACCCATCATGTGGTTGATGTGGTTTGCCCAGGCTATGATACCAAGATTGACTTTGTTTTCCCATCAAATAGTTTTCTTCCAAATGTGGGAACGTTTATATTTCAAATGTGTCGAATATTAAGTTGTGAGACTAAACCTAAATGTTTTAGGAAATTAGAATCGACACATTTGCTTAAGAGTGACCACTACTCTCATTGTGGTCAATTTTGTAAGTCAAATCTTATTGAGTTAGAGGATCCTCAGTTATTTAGGTTATTATTGTGCGCTTCTAAGATCATATTTGAGTTTTTCCAGACTCTAGGACCTAATGATTCGGATCCCACCTATGAATAAACGCAACCAATGAAAATATTTTATTTAGACCCTTTCTTAGAACCTGAACCTGAACCATAATTAGATATAAACATCTTAATCAGGAAACTAGATAAGGGCATGCTATCCTTGTTCACTTTCTTGGGTTATTGTAGTTTCCTTTGGTCAGCTCTATTTAGTTTTGAAGACCCACAGTTATTTCGGCTGTTACTTTTTGATTCTATGAGGTGACTAATTCTTTCCGATGTCTGGCTGAAGACTTTAAACTTAGCACTTCTTGGGAGGTAACCCAATCTCATGCGACACGGTAATATCTTTCCTTAACTCTTTTGCTTCAAATGGTAACAGTTTCTCCTTGTTCATATGCTTTTAATTTTATCTTCAAAACATTGAGGACAATGTTAGATTTAAGTTTGGGGGTGGGGAAGAACTTTTTAGTTGCACTTTAGAAACTTCTAGCGTCACATGGTATCCGGTTAGCTAAGTTTACACACTGTTTCTCACTGAAAAGATAGAAATTGGAATGATAGGGATAACAACCTTTTGAGACATTAGAGAAAAAGACATTGAGATCCTTGAAATTCAGGAGAGAACTTGTTCCTTTTAGAGGGTAACCGTGATGGAACTAACCATACATGATAGAAAGGCAAGTAGGTCAGGAAATGCCAGAAAGACAAAGCAACCTCACAATGTAGTCTTAGTTACTGGATTGCGACTCTCTCTCAGTAGAAACTTATCATCATCAACAAGCGGAGCGACATCAAAATCTATGAAGAAAGTTGAAGACGTTTTAGGTTTAGAAGCAACAATAAAAGAGAATAATTTAAAAATCAAAGTTGAAGTTATAAGAGCAAATGATATAAGTTGTTAGAATCCGTGATACCAAGACATCACAAGTTGCGAATATCCAAGTTTTGAAAGTCCTTCTGTCATGGCCATGTAAATTTTTGTCTTGTAATTTTTTGTTTTCAAAAAAAAAAATGAAAAATGAAAATAAAATAAAATGAAACATCATTACGTTCTTTTTGTTCAATAAGGCCATAGGGAAGAAGAAATTTATAAGTCGAGCAAGAAATCGAAGAGAAGAGTTAATTGTCAAGGTTCTAAGAGGTTCGAGAGTTTATCATCAACAGTTGAAGACCGAAAAAGGCGTTGTTTCTACTGAGCACTGTGAGAGAGTCTAAGAAAAATGCATTTTGGTTGCTTTGTTAGTCTTCTTTCAATCTGGCACAAAATCTTTCTAGCACTGGTTTAACTCATCACACGTAATTAGTTCAGCTGTGTAGCAGATGTCACTCTCATTTTTATCTCTCTCCTAATCTTATCCAGCTGTAAAGCAGCGGACGCATCTTACAATGTTTATCTAGCTGTGTAGCGGATGTCTCTTTATCTAGCAGTGGTGTGGATGTGTCTCCCCTTTTCTTCAGTCAGCTATAGAGCTGACACCTTTAATTTCTCTGGCATTCTACTTACATGGAGATAGGTTGAGAATATGTATGTCCTCATAGCTCTTTGGATACTTGTGACCAATTAGGAGAAAAGGTTTTGTGGTTACACCTCTGGTAAACCCTCCGGAGACAACACTCCGCCGCTAGGGCCACCTAGCGGTTTAACGACCTGCTGCACGTGCTAAGTGTAGTCTTTTTATCTTTTCAAAAATAAATTTTGCTCGAGGACTAGCAAATAATAAGTTTGGGGGTATTTGATAGACACATTTTTGTGTTTAAATCAATACTATATATTGTTGGCACTCGAGTTTGTACTAATTTTGGTGTTTTATGTGTTTGTAGGCACCTTTGGAAAATAAACATTTTTTGGAAAATTCGGCTCGAAAAGTTGGTAAAATCCCCGGAGGACACGTGTTATTCGGACTCTCACCGTTGGATAAGGGGCACCTCAATTACTAAGGGGCACCACAGGTCACCCCAGAGGCAGCTGCTATTCGCATCCCAGTTCTGGTTAGGGGGGAGGACATCTTCTTCCCAAATTCAAAAACCATAAATTGGCGGGAAAAAAATACTATCAACTGGCAGATGTTTTATTGGAATTTTGGAACGTGTTCTAGGGCGATTCAATGGCTGATTTTTGGTAGAAAGTTGTGATATGTCCTAGAAAACACGTTTTGGGCTTTTGGTTCGATCAAATTTGGCCAGAATTAGCTGGATAATTCACGGAATGCAAAACAGGGAAACACGGGTTGGACACGGGATTGGAGAAGATTTGAGCGTGTTCTGCTCATGCATGAGGGCTCTCTCAACATTGTGGGTCGTGTGTAAACATTTATAGAGTGACCAGGATGGAAATCTACGCGTGAGAATCTAAATCAGGGAAAAAAATATTTCCAAAATATATTTTCATCAAACCGAGTTAAGAGAGAATTATCTCGAGTTATAGCGAGACTTCTTGATCCTGTGGAGTATATATAGAGTGCTGGGGACTCATAGAAGAGGTGTCGAGAGTTTGGGGTCGATAGGAGAGCTCAGGAGCGAGAAATCAAGAGTTGATGAAACTCTGTTTCTGCTCCTGCTGATGATGAAGAACATCAAGAACACGAAGAACAGACTCGCAGGGACATTCGTTTATCAACAGTGAAACAGACTCACATGCGTGGGTCGTAGGTGTGGGTCTTAGAACCACAGCGACAATAGCACTTCCCTTTTATCGTTCTTTTATGACGCTTCATGTGGGTCGCACATTAGCTGTTTACACCATTTTCTCTTCTTCTCTTCATTGTAAACACCATTTGAGCAATAAATAAATATTTTGAGCGTGTTTTTATCATGATGAGCTAAACCCAACACTGGGACGACGGAGGAGGGTGAATTTCATACACGGGTAAATTTATTTTATTCTTTTTTATGACTTTTTCATTAATTTAAAATTGAAATATGATTTGAATTAATTGGTTGTTATTTAATTTGATGATGTATGCTTAGCTTAGGTGTTTTTATACATCATGCTTAGGACTTACAATCGATGTTTTGAGAATCTATCTTGGCAAAATCAGAGTCCATGTTAATTTTATTGAGTTTTAAATTGTCAAAGAATATATGAATGAACCTTGTGTAGTGAATTCAGCCAAATCCTTAGTCCCATTACCTCTCGCCCATTTTTAATATTTTTTTTATTAAATTTAAAAATTCCATTTCCTTCACAAGTCTGAAACGAATCCTATTTACTACAACCCCATCAAAAAATATAATCATAGTCTCTTATCCCTTTTACCTATATGGCTTATGGTTATGAGACTGCACCCTAAGTGTGGTTTTCTTCAGGTCGAGTGCAGTATAAGCCAAGACTTGTCAAGAATGGAAAAGTACGCTTCAAACGTCCCTGTCACTCTTGACTCAACCGTGTACCTCGACGCCATGATCAGATCTACACTCCTTGGGATAGTCCTTATTACCTTAGTCGCCCAACTTAAGTCATATGCTTAAGCTGAGAATCCAAGGTGTCTCTCCCGGATGGGCTTTATTGACCCAAAATCTCCATGACTCAGGTTCCGGTGGCGGTGTATCCTTTCCCTGAGCCATGCAACAGGTACCCCCTTATATGACGTACTTTAGGTCTTACATTTTCCTCTTGCGAAATTGCATTCACGAACTAGGGTGTACGCCATAAAGGTTTGCCCCTTTCTTTTTTGTCATTTTTCTCTGATTGTCTTCTGTAAAATTCATTATCTCTGCGAGGGTCTCGCAAATCATCATATTGTATCTGAATTTCGCAATCTCAATTTTGCCATTCAATCAAATATATTTTTGAGAATTTTACTTATTGCGAGAGTATCGCAACAACTTAATCATTCATACCTTTCTTGTTTTTATTACCTTTGTCATCCTCTGCTTTTTTATTATTTTCTGCTACTGCTTCCTTGGTAGTGGTATGTTCATCATTTTTATTCTGAGCTAGCATTAGTTTTGCAACATCTCTTCTCCTTTCCTTTTTATTGCATCCACCATCAACCTCTCACTTCTTTGTGTATCTTTGATTTTGTGTCGCCGGTTTTCCTTCTTGTTTGCTCTTCCTTCGCAAGATTCTATCTCAGTTTCGTAACACCTCTTTCCTTCAACCCAATCTCCCTTGATGATTCCTACACCACTGGGTTGAGGGAATTTGATGCACTGGTGGAAAGTTGAAGCTACACCTAGAATCCCATATAGCCAAGGTCGACCAATCAATGCATTGTAGGGTGATTCTACATCAATGACACAGAATAAGATTTCGGAAGCTATTCCTTTCAATGGAATTCGCATAGTAACCTCCCCGTTAGGCTTGTTAGCAGTACCATTAAAACCATATATCTTATATGTTGATGGTATAAGATCATCATCTCTTCCACCCATGGTTTTATAAGTATGATAAAATAAAATGTTCACAGAGCTTCCAGTATTGATTAGAATTCTATTAATTTCCCATGAATCTTCAGCTTCAGCTTCATCATCCTCATCTTCTTTCGGTTTTGGATTAATTTATAATTTTACCACGAATGGATTTTCATGCACCTCTTCTCCTTTCGGAATTTTTTCTGCGGTAAAAGAAATGATCTGTTTCTGCCATTCCTCTAGTGGCGAGATTTTCGCAATATTCATAATTTATCTTCCATCATTATCTCTTGCGAACACTCTACTCAAAACATTATCATGAAAATCTTCAATTGTCTTATATGAATGTACGATAGAGTGACAGAATAGATTTTTTTCTTTTGCACCAACTTCTATGAAGAATGTTTCCTTCTTTTCATCGTATTCATTGTGGATGCCTTACCAGAAAGTCGTTTAGTTTTCCTTGATCTATCATTCTCAAAATAATTCTTTTTACATTTCTGCATTCATTTGTTGTATGTCCATGAAAATGATGATAAGAACAAAACTCATGGCTTATGTGGTTTGGAGGTGGTTCCGTTCCCATGTTCCATGGTGTTGGTATATTTTCCATCAAGATTATAGCTTCCCATATTTTCTCCACACTTGCATTTAGAGGTGGCATCTTGATTTCTTCCCATACTACCTTGTGACCTCCTTGTCCTCTATTATAGTTTTGTCTTTGACCTCCATAAGTTTCTTGTGGTTGATCGAGTCTTTGAATCTTGTTATTTCCACCAGGATTGTAGAAATTTCTTTCTCTTTCATACTCTTCTTGATCAATGCTTCCCATAGCCACCAGTTTATGTTGATTGTTACTCGTCATCTTCTCTTGTTGTACTTGCGAAGTATTCGCTACTGTGTTTATTAGCTTGGGTAATAAGCTTGCATTCGCTGTTCGTGAGCTGGTGTTCGCAACTATATATGATTCCATTTCATTTTGCCTTTCCTCTAGAGCAATGTATTCATCTTGAAGTTCTCGCAATTCAGTCATTGTGATCGTATTCTTGACTCTGAAAATTTGGACATACAATAGGTTTGTTGCAAACATAGCATTGATAAATGATAATATTAGATATCTCTCATCTACACGGCCAGCCATTTCGCTACACATAGTTCTCCATCTTTTAGTCAGGTGCTTCAAACTTTCGCCAATCCTTTGTTTTAATCCAAACACATCTTCTATACCAGGTTGCGAGGAATTATTACTTATATATGCCCCCAAGAATGTAGTTTGCAAATGATTGAAGGATGTTATTGTGTTCTTTGGTAGACCTTCAAACCATTTTAACGCCTCTCCTGTTAAGCTGGATGCGAAATATTTTCACAATACGGCATCATGATTTTCCCATTGTAACATGCACCTCACATAGGCTTTAATGTGTTGAATTGCACAATTTGTTCCATCAAAAATGCTGGTTAATGCGGGCAAATTGCATTTCGGTGGTATTCCTCCTAATTGTACTTCCCTTGTAAATGGATTTTTCGCAGCTTCTTCTATTGCTTCATCCAATTGTCTTCTGCCTACTTCTCCTCTATTATTTAGCATTCCTCTCATTTCTTCTAATTCTTTCAAGATTTGTTTATTTATACCTGAATGTTGATCCATTGGTCTTTTTAATTTCGCCTCTCTTCTTTTGCGTTCGTATCTATCTTCTCTCGCGAAATTTTGCATTTCTTCTTCATTATCCTCATCTCGTCTTCTTCTGCGATTCTCTTCCTCATCTCTATCTTGAATTTGCATATGATGATGCCTTTCATTTTCCCCTCCATGATTTTGTTCATTTCTTATCAATTCCATTCGCTGTCTTTCAGCCATTCTCTGTACTTTATCATACTCCTCATTGAGATTACCGTTATTCCGGTTTTGTGTACACCTTCTTTCTCGATTGTCGTGATTGTTCTGGTGAATTGTCTCCTGAAGCTCTTGTTCTTCCATTTCCGCTCTCAATCTTTCACGTTCGCAGATAAAACGTGCTTGTTCAGCATAATGTCTTTCAATTTGTTCTTCAGTTGTCTGTTGATTTCTTTGATTTTCTCTTTCATGTAAAATTATTCTTCCTTCCTCCCGATTTCCTTCGCCATCTTGGTCATTTCGTCCCTGACGTTGTCCGTTCTCTTAATTTCCACCATTTTGCCCATCATCAAAAGTTTCATTTTGTGGAACGTAACGATCATCATCTCTTTCTCTATTTTCGTGATATTCTTCATTAGGATTTGATATTTCTTCTTGAATATTGTTTCCAGCATTGATTGTGGGTGAGTTTCGCCTCATTTCTCTTCTAGTCGATCTTGAATATGATTTTGTAATACTTCTCGATCTTCTATTCTGTAGTCTTATATTCTCCATCCTTAATTCGTGATTTTTCCTTGTTAGATTTGCACGTTCTTCTGCCTTAGCTCTTCCTTCTTCATGTATTCTTCGTCTCAACGTTTCTAACGCTCCAATTTCCTCATCTTCATGAATTATTCCTTCATCTGCTTCTTGATTTCTCTCTTCCTGTCTATAATTTCTGTTTTGTTGCTCTTCTTCTACTTCTTATGCCGAATTTGATTGCCAAGTGTGTATACTCACCCTATCATAATCTGTATTAATCCCTTGAACTAGTGTTTATTGAATTGGTGGTTGAATTTGATTTTCTCTATTACTTCTCATTCTAATAGATTCTCCCATTTCACTTCTTTCTCTCCCAGCAATTCTCTTGCTTCTTCTAACAGTAGTCGGTTGTTCGGATGTATTTCTTCTTCTAGCCATTTCTTCAATGTTAACAATATTGCAAGAAATTATGGAAAATTCTTAATCAACCACTCTAAATTTTCACAAATCTCAATATTAATTTTCATCTTTTTCTAGAATAATCTTCAATAAGTTCCCTGTTTCTAGCGCCATTATGTAGTTGCAGGAAATCCTACACTACACCCCTCATATGATTTCATTATTAATCAACTCATTTTTAGGTTTTACCTCTTAATTTTATTGATCAATCTTTGAATGTTCTTACAAGAAAAGATAAAGAAATCAAGAATCACCTTTGCTCTAGATTTTCTCTCTCCTATTTACTTGTTTCTTACTAAAAAAAGATCTTTCCCCCTCTTTACAACTTGAACGACTATTTATAAGGAAATACATAGTGGATGACAACTAATCTGTCCTTTATTTTCGGGTATGGTCTGCGACATTCTCGCAACCTTACAAATGTTAATTTCGCAAGCTCTTTAATTTTCGCAGGACTATCACTTCTTTCTCATGATCCTAGCTGACGTCGTTTATCGTATCATTTCTGAAATTGTTCTGCGACGTTGTTGTGTTGTGTTGTTGATAATTTCGTTGAGATATTATCGTTGCGAGATTCTGATCCTACATCAACCCTCGCTGACCCAGTACCTTTTCCTCCTCTAGTAAAGCAGTGGTCATGGAAATCGCATTAGCAGCCTCCGCCGCCTTATGGATCTTAATTATCTCAAGACGACGGCGAAGCCAGCTCACATTGAATCGCAATATCTCACAATTGGAAATCATCTCATCCCACTTGTGCAGTTCCTGATTCTTGACATCTCGCAGGTGTATTTAGTTCATTTCTTCGATGATTGGTAGCAGCCCTGCAACTGTAGTCAAGAGAGTGGGTAGGAAACCTTTCCACACTTTCGTAGTATCAATATGCCCATACTTTTTCCAGATCTTGGTATACAGAGGTGCATGGCACTTGGGAATGACAAATCCACCAACCATCTCATTGTCTGGGAAAGTGTTAACCAATGGAGCTTCAAACGAGAGTCCAGCTGTCGGGTATTCACAGGCGTGAACACTGTCTTATGTCTCCATGGATTCTACAGAACCTTCACATGCTCGATTGCCACTGTCTTCAACCTCGACCATATTCACGGACTTTCCACTCCTTCTCCTTCTAGCATCAACAACGAACATCCGCCTGTGATGAACCGGGAAGTGTTTAATTTCGCCTGAATTAGACATGGTAAGATTTCAAGAATTATAAGATTGCTTACAGATGATCCAGTCTCAGCAGGAGCCGATCTATATCAGGCAGGAGTTTTAGCAGTCCGCTTGGGCCTTGAATTGTGAGAAGAAAGATTCTTCTGGTTATCCTGCAACAAATCATATTCTACGATCAGTAACCTCAACTGAACGGGATGGAAAATATGCGCAACTTACCAAGATGGGCGCTTCTACTCCATGTTTCGAATGAAGTCCGTTTTGAGAAGAAGTATTATCAGCAGACATGATATGAGAGGTATGATGATCAAAATTTCTTATGTGATAAAACTAACTTAGGAATGAAGGAAATATTGGCGCAAGTGATAAACCCTAAATCTACAAAGATATATACAAGATATGGCAGGCACTTATCTCCGATTCAGTTACGAGTTTGACTGAAACCCTAAGTCTTGAACAAGGTCAAACTGGAGATGCGGAAGTAAAATAGTGCACTGGGGACTGACCAAGGTTAATTGTGATCGGCAAGTCACACGGCCCCATGTACTATACAGCTTATGTTTGGATATTTTCATAAGATGAAGAACCACAAGGGTTAAGGGAGATTACAATGAGTTTGACATGAAGAGTGGCACGGTTTTCTTAATTCAATCAAGAAGAACTTGCATTAATAAAATCTCTCGTTCAAAAGGAAGACCTAAATACTTCAATAAATTTGTTCGAATGAAGACATCTACTACGAAGATTGACAGTGTTCAAATACTAAAAAAGAAAAAAGAGATCAAAAGTAAAGCTACTCGTCAGATCCATCTGATCAGTCAGATTCGTCATCACTGTCTTTCTCAGAGTTTTCATCACTATCCTTCTCGGATCCTCTTCTTCGGAATCACTGTCATGACTATTGGTGACGTCTGGACGAGCATAAAAATCATCATCTGAATCTGAATCTTCTTCCGCTTCAGCTACAATATTCATGGGACTTTCGAATTCTCTGGCACACTGATCAGGAAAACCCCAGGCGGTTTCTTCTTTGGAAGCATCAGCATCAGCATCAGAATCATAGGGTACCCCGTCCAATAATTGGCGTTTTTCCTCAGCTCTCTGTATTTTGCGCCGGATTCGATCCTTTGTGCGCCGACGAGCATCTTTCTCATCGTCTTCGGATTTTATTTTCATGAGTTCGGAGAAAGTCCACTCATTCGAGGGTACGCTAGGCTTTGCTCCCTCATCGCGAATTACCTTGGCTCTCGGCTTAGCTATGGGAGCTTTGGGATCTTTGTCAGAACCGAAGGAATAACTACGACCGCTGGAAGCCGGCATTTTCTGAAACCAGGAGCATAGAGTTATCGACATGCAGATAAATTCATCCACAAAATGGTAATTCTTGAATCTTACCTCTTTCAATTTTACTAACAATAGTGGTTGCAATACAAGAGTTAACACACGAAATCAATTCGTTCCTTGAAATCTGCAATAACGAACAACGCTTCATTAGTGCATAAAAAATGATTTTCTCATAATTTTCATAATTTAAAAATTGACACAACTGAACTATGATATTTACAATAAGACATGACTTCATCACAAATAAGTTGTATAGTTTAAAGGTTACTCAAAACCCATGTCTTGATTTTACAAAACAATAATTAATGCAATTTGTTCATATAAATTTTTAGAATTTATCTAATAAGAACAAATCCATGTGAATAAAATATGTCATCATGTTTCACATAAAATATGTCATGGCTACATATATATAAAAAAAAATCTATTTTCCTTCGTATTAGCGTTTTATTAAAAACGAAGGTTTATGCTAGTTTTGTGAAACTCACACCAATTGTGATAAAATACTAATTCTCATGAAAGCTCATAAATAAAGTTTTATCACTGGACATAAATTTACATACATAAAAATATATAAGTCTATTTTCCTCGAATGAGCATTATCCTTTAAAATGGAGTTTATTTCGGTTTTGTGAAAGCTCACATCTATTAAGGTAAAATCTTGGTTCACATGAAAGCTCATACACTAAGTTTTATCACTGTACCTAAGTCCACATATATAAAGAAATCTCTCATAAATCAGGGATTTTTTATTATTTTTCAAAACTAACGATCGAACGAACATACGTTTGATAAAACAAGGGTTTTTTCTACAAAACTCACATCAACATATACACATGTATAGAATTTTAACATGATGGAAGCATGAACATCTCATGAAATCAACAAACTTTGAAAAAAAAATCGACTCACCTGACGGCGCCGGCCGGAAACTGGCCGGACGGTGATCAGACGGCGGCGGCAACTCCGGCGGGAAAACTTCTTGTTCTCTGCTGCGACGTGAAGAGGGGGAGGAGGTGATGATGGTGGTCGGTCGTGAAAGAATTTAAAAAAAAAAAAACAAACAAAGGGATTAATTCCCTTTTATACCTAATTTTATTTCCAAAACCTAATTCCTTAAGGATTTCCTTTTTGGGACCGGCCCATGAATCCTAAACCAACTAAGGTTCCACCATCGAATCAGCGGTTCTACATCAATTTATGTTCAATGGATGATATTCTATTATGCCACATAGGTTTCCGCTCAAACCATGGCTTGCTCATTCAGTCAAAATCCGGTAATATCTTATCTTATGACCAAGTTCAATTACTTATTGTTGTCTGTACCTGGAAAATCACCATTCAATGCTGACTGAGGAACATGACTGTTTCTCACTAAGCAGGGGACTTAATGTAGATGGTGGATTTTCGACAAAGGGTAGAATTGTAAAACTATACTCCAGATTCGGCAACCGGATGAGTATTCAGGCTCATGTCTCTCATCAAAGCATTAAAGCTCATGCCATAAAATCTCTGACTGAGAAGGGCGTCTCTCAGAGTACATGTAGATGTGTAGTCTCTCAGCTGAGGCCACGGCACATCTCATGAATACTGAGCAATTTCAGTAATTACTCAGGATCCGGCAACCGGATGAGTATCGATACTCATGTTTCTATGCATGAAAGCTCATGCCACCTCTGATGGAGAAAGTCTCTCAGGGAAGATGAAGATGTGTAGTCTCTCAGCTGAGGCCACGACACATCTCATACTATATAGAATCGAAAGATTGGGCGGCTCCTAGACAACATGTCTGCTAGTATAGATCGACAACGTTGTAGTTGCAGGAAATCCTACAGTACACCCCTCATATGATTTCATTGTTGATCAACTCATTTTTTAGGTTTACACTCTTAATTTTATTGATAAATCTTTGGATGTTCTTACAAGAAAGATAAAGAAATCAAGAATGGTCTCTGCTCTGAACTTTCTCTCTCCTATTTGCTTGTTTCTTACTCAAAAAAGATCTCTCCTTCATTTACAACTCGAATGACTATTTATAAGGAAATACATAGTGGATGACAACTAATCTGTCCTTTATTTTCGGATATGGTTTGCGTCATTCTCGCAACCAATGTTAATTTCGCAAGCTCTTTAATTTTCGCAGGACTATCACATCTTTCTCATGATCCTTGCTGACGTCGTTTCTGAAATTGTTCTGCGACACTATTGTTCTCTACCATTGATAATTTCGCTGAGACATAATTGTTGCGAGATTCTGATCCTACATCTGGCCTCTTCTCATATCTTCTCTGCAAAGTAGAGAATGATGTGAGAAATGTCGCAGCTGCTTATCTTTTCATATTCCATATTTATCACACGTACTCTCTCTTCCATTTATTTCTTGACACGTCTTCTGTAACCGCTACTTTTCAACCGCTCACGTCTCTTCGTCTTAATGGTGTTTATTTCTTCGAGTAAAAAATTTTCTTTATATACTCTTCTCCCCCCCTTTTTCCACTTTTCTTGTACTTTCTCTTCTATTTTTATTCTCTCATCTCTGCAACTCTGTTATTCTTCTGCAAATTATGCTGTTGTAATTTTTTCTTCCTTCAATCCTTTTATTTTCTATACATTCCCATACTCTATATTAAAACATGGCTCCAAGTGGTCATAGATATGAGAAGAATTTACAAGATGTCCAAAAAGATCTTGCTGATAAAGGTTTTACACTCTCCACCATTCCTGGTGAGAATGCCAAATCAATTCTTTCTGTCAAGCTTTTCTCTAATCAAAATTGTGATGATCAATCAATCATAATTTCGCTAAGTCAGATTCTTGCAGGTCTCCCTATTCCTCTTTATAACCCAGATCTTCCTTTATTTTATGAAATTCTCGCTCATCCGGGATTTTCGTGAGCCATCTTCCAACTAAGTGGGGACTGCATCCGTCTGATGCTAGAGTTCGGTAATCGTGGTGCTGGTAGAGGATCTCTTTACTCCAAAGAACTTAGGGATCCAAAATTTGCAAACCTAGAGATAGTTGCTGAGAAGTATACAGTGGCGAATTTCTTTGAAAACTACGAACTTATCTCCATGAAGAAAGAGAATACTCGCTGGGGTATTCGATAAAGAAGGAAAGATAACATTGATGAAGCCAAAATTCTTATGCAAGATATTGGCTGGCATTCTGGTAAAAACACAAATGCTCGCCAATCCAAAGATGATAAATGGTGTGTTTTTCCTTTAATGCTAAAGGGACCCTACATTGCTGGATCAAACGTTCTTCCTGCGAATCTCGCTGCATATCAACCTTGGGTTTTCTCTTGGCCCGAGAAGGAGAAAGAGGTATGTCTCTCCCCTTTAACTCATTTTATATTTCTTTATTGATTTTTACTATTCTGTTCTCTAACTCTCGCGACATTCCGCAGATCCAAAAACTAAAGGATAGTTATAATAGGACTGGGAAATCTAGTACTCTGTTAGCTCTTCGCTCATACACAGATGAGGTAAGAAATTTTCTCTTATGAATTTAAATAGTATTGTTACTTCCATGCTTCCATTTCTTATTTCTATCTGTGTGTGAAGATTATTGCTGAAGTAGAATAATCTGCTGATGCTGCGAAGATTGGTGATAAAGGTAAAGGTGCTCTTCGTAGGGAAAAATCAACTGGTCCTCCTCCAAAGAAAAGAAAAGTTCTTTCTTCTTCTCCTTCAAATTATCTTCCTAACGAAAATTCCGAAAGTGACAAGGATGATGAGGATAACGATGATCTTGCTGCAACTGGAGATTCTCCACCTGAATCTTCTATGGATAAGCTTTCTGGCCTCTTTTCTGATTCTCTACAAGGAATGGGAGACAACCAATTCGCAAATACCTGCAAAGCTATAGCTATCCTTTGTGATGTCCCTTTACTAGATGGTGATAGCTCTCTTCGTGGAGTTTCTAGATCAGTGACTTCCGACTTCTTGCATTCTCTCAATAGTCTGATATACTTTTATCTTTTTACTTCTTCATTGTTATAACTCAAAATCTCTTTCTATATTAATATTTTTTATTTCTTTTTGCAGGCTGGAAAAGCTTCTTTTGCTGTTGCCTCAGATCTAGAGAGAAGACGCGAAAATCTTGAAAAGAAAAATCTTCAATTTCGCAAAAAGAATGAAGAATTGGAAGCTGAAGTTAAAGGTCTTCGCGAGAAAAATAACCAATTAGAAATTGATTCTTCCTCGTATAAGAACAAAATTTCTAGTCTTCAATAAGCTAATAATTAGCTTTATGGTATGTTACTTTTCTCTTTTCTCTTTATTCATTCATCCTGTTGTTTCATCTTATTTAAATGATCCTTTTTGCAAACATTTATTGTCTTTCTGATGAAGCTACCCTTCTTCGCTCCATTCCTAATGCCTTGGATAATGATACCCTTCTTGAACGTCTTAACAATTCCTTAAATAGCTTCTCAAATGATAGAATTTCATCTCTTTCTCTAAATGATCTTAGATCGAAATTTCGCCTCTTAGAAATTGATCATAGATCCAGTTTAGGCTTAGCCAACAGATTTAAGCGTCTCCTTATTGATTCCAAAGAGAAAACCTATGAATTAAGAACCAAAATTAGCGGTCTCATAGATGATAAGGATCATATCTCTGATCAAGGTGCCAAGGCTTTGGCGAAATTCCAAGAAGCTCTCCTTGAAGTTCAACTTGAGCGAGATGAAACTAACCGCAAGAATATCAAACTCTACGAAAGGAAAAATCAAATTCGTTCTCGTCTTCTCATAAGTAGTGAGGATGAATTTGTCTGGGCTGCGAAAATTTTAGATGATGCTAGGAAAGATTTAGGCGTAAATGTTAGTCTCCAAGTTGAACATACAACCTTGATTAGAGACATGATTTCTGACAGAGAAGGTTGCTAATTGCTCTTCTTTACTAATCTTTTGCTTCTTATGAATTTTCATCAAGTTAATAATTGGTTGTCTTTTGTTCGCAGATTCTGAAAATAAATATCGTTAAAAGATTGAAGAACTTGTAGCTGAAAAGGAGGAACTCGCAAAGAATCTTTCTTCTCGCAACGACAAGTATTCTAGATTGAAGAATCAAATCAAGATCACTGTTGCGAATTTTAATAATGACGCTATGCATTTTCGCAATCAAACAATCCAAATGGTTTGTGATGATCATAATATCCCACATTCTGATTATCCTTGTCTTTTAGAAGAAATCCCACAGAATACTCCCAGTTTGATTATCTCTGATAGCGAAGCTGACGATGAAGAATCTGATAGTGATGGAAGTTCTGATGGTGATGAAGATTCTGACGCAGATGAAGAAGGAAACAAGTCTGATGAAGATAATGAAGGATTAACCAAGAAATAGTCTTTACTTCTTTCTTTGATTCTTTGTAATACTTGTGCATTTATTTCTTCTTTCTGTATATTTGTGTTTCTTTCATTTTGACCCGCGTAAATGAAAACAACTCTTCTTTGAAATACAGTTAATCAATATAATCATTAATTCTTGAATTTTTGAGTAAACCTCTCATATGGAGATAAATAACATTTTCTAGTTCCATACATTCCCATACTTGCCTCTGTTATTTGAATCCAAATGAGAGATAAATTTTTCTTATTGTATAATTTCGCAAACTTTTGCGAAGTGAATTTTGTTTCTTTTCAAAATCTCATTCTTCTGTGGTCTTATTTTGCCTTCCTAATTAAAGGTCTTATTATGCCACCTCTTGTCATTGCGACAAAATCGCAGGACGTCCTTGCACTTTCATGCGAAAACCCATTGATCTCGTCTTATCCTTTTCTTTTGTATTATTGCCTCTTTAGGATTGTTGCAAAAATATGACAAGTCTTAATATCCCTGTGAATAAAAAGCCTCATGACATTTGCGTCTTAAGACACTTATCAGCTCCCTAATGGAGGGTGCCTCCCTTATCTCCCCCCTGGTTGCCCCTTCAAGGAGGTGTACTTCTACCGTACAAGGGTAGCTCCTCCCATCCAGTCTTAACAACAACCAGTTGTTTTCGCAGCCTCTTATCCATTTTACCTATAGGGTTTATGGTTACGAGGCTGCACCCTAAGTGGAGTTTTCTTCAGGCCGAGTGCAGTATGAGCCAAGACTTGTCAAGAATGGCAAGGACGCTTCAAACGCCCCCGGCACTCTTGACTCAACCATGTACCTCGGCGCCTTGATCATATTCTGCACTCCTTGGGAGAGTCCTTATTACCTTAGTCGCCCAACCTAAGTCATATGCTTAAGTTGAGAATCCAAGGTGCCTTTTCCGGATGGGCTTCATTGACCCCAAATCTCCATGACTCAGGTTCCGGTGGCGGTGTAGCCTTTCCCTGAATCATGCAATAGGTACCCCCTTATATGACGTACTTTAGGTCTTACATTTGCCTCTTGCGAAATTGTATTCGCGAACTAGGGTGTACGCCATAAAGGTTCGCCTATTTTTCTTTTGTTATTCTTCTCTGATTATTTTCTGTAAAATTCATTATCTCTGCGAGAATCTCGCAAATCATTATATTGTATCTGAATTTCGCAATCTCAATTTTGTTGTTCAATCAAATGTATTTTTGAGAATTTTACTTATTGCGAGATTATCGCAACAACTTAATCATTCACACATTTCTTGATTTAGTACCTTTTCCATCCTCTGCTTCTTTATTATTTTCTTCTACTGCTTCCTTGGTAGTGGTATGTTCATCCTTTTTATTTTGAGCTAGCATTAATTTCACAACATCTCTTCTCCTTTCTTTTCAATTGTATCCACCATCAACCTCTCACTTCTTTGTATGTCTTTGATTTTGTGTCGCCAGTTTTCCTTCTTGTTTGCTCTTCCTTCGCAAGATTCTATCTCAGTTTCGTAACATCTCTTTCCTTCAACCCAATCTCCCTTTATGATTCCTACACCGTTGGGATGAGGGAATTTGATGCATTGGTGGAAAGTTGAAGCTACACCTAGAATCCCATGTAGCCAAGGTCGACCAATTAATGCATTGTAGGGTGATTCTACATCAACGACACAGAATGAGATTTCAGAGGATATTCCCTTCAATGGAATTTGCATAGTAACCTCCCCTTTAGGCTTGTTAGAAGTACCATTAAAACAATATATATTATATGTTAATGGTATAAGATCATCATCTCTTCCACCCATGTTTTTATAAGTATGATAAAATAAGATTTTCACAGAGCTTCCAGTATCGACTAGAATTCTATTGATTGCCCATGAATCTTCAGCTTCATCATCCTCATCTTCTTTCGGTTTTGGATTTATTTCTAATTTTATTACCAATGGATTATCATACACCTCTTCTCCTTCGGGAATTTCTTCTGCGGTAAAAGAAATAATCTGTTTATGCCATTCCTCTAGTCGCGAGATTTTCGCAATATTCATAATTTCTCTTCCATTATTATCTCTTGCGAAACTCTACTCAAAACATTATCATGAAAATCTTCAATTGTCTTATATGAATGTACAATAGAGTGACATAATAGATTTTTTGCTTTTGCACCAACTTCTATGAAGAATGTTTCTTTCTTTTTCATCGTATTCACTTTATGATGTTCTGGCGGTGGTGGTAATGGTTGAGATTGCGGATGCCCTACCAGAAAGTCGTTTAGTTTTCCTTGATCTATCATTCTCAAAATAATTCTCTTTACATTTCTGCAATCGTTTGTGGTATGTCCATGAAAATGATGATAAGAACAAAATTCATGACTTCTGTGGTTTGGGGGTGGTTCCGTTCCCATGTTCCATGGTGTTGGTATATTCTCCATCAAAATTATAGCTTCCCATATCTTCTCCACACTTGTATTTAGAGGTGGCATCTTGATTTCTTCCCATATTACCTTGTGACCTCCTTGTCCTCTATTAAAGTTTGGTCTTTGACCTCCATAAGTTTCTTGCGGTTGATCGAGTCTTTGAATCTTTTTATTTCCTCCACGATTGTAGAAATTTCTTTCTCTTTCATACTCTTATTGATCTCGGCTCCCCATAACTACCAACTTTTGCTGATTGTAACTTGTCACCTTTTCTTGTTGTACTTGCGAAGTATTCTCCACTGTGTTTATTAGCTTGGGTAATAAGCTTGCATTCTTTGTTTGTGAGCTGGTGTTCGCAACTGGATATGATTCCATTTCATTTTGTCTTTCCTCTAAAGCAATGTATTCTTCTTGAAGTTCTTGCAATTCAGTCATTGTAATCGTATTCTTGACTCTGAAAATTTGGACATACAACAGGTTTCTTGCAAACATAACATTGATAAATTATAATATGAGATATCTCTCATCTACACGGCCATCCATTTCGCTACACATAGTTCTCCATCTTTTAGTCAAGTGTTTCAAACTTTCGCCAATCCTTTGTTTTAATCCAAACACATCTTCTATACCGGGTTGTGAGGAATTATTACTTATATATGCTCCCAAGAATGTGGTCTGCAAATGATTGAAGGAGGTTATTGTATTCTTTGGTAAACCTTCAAACCATTTTAACGCTTCTCCTGTTAAACTGGATGCGAAATATTTGCACAGTACCGCATCATGATTTTCCCATTGCACTTCACATAAGCTTTAATGTGTTGAATTGCACAAGTTGTTCCATCGAAAATGCTGGTTAATGCGGGAAAATTGCATTTCGGTGGTATTCCTCCTAATTGTACTTCCCTTATAAACGGAGTTTTCGCAGCTTCTTCTATTGCTTCATCCAATTGTCTTGTACCTACTTCTCCTCTGTTATTTATCATTCCTCTCACTTCTTCTAATTCTTTCAAGATTTGTTTATTTACACCTGAATCTTGACCCATTGGTCTCTTTAATTTTGCTTCTATTCTTCTACGTTCACATCTATCTTCTCTTGCGAAATTTTGCATCTCTTCTTCATTATCCTCATCTCGTCTTCTTCTGCGATTCTCTTCCTCATCTCTATCTTGAATTCGCAAATGATGATGTCTTTCACTTTCCCCTCCATAATTTTGTTCATTTCTTATCAATTTAATTCGTTGTCTTTCAACCATTCTCTTTACTCTATCATACTCTTCATTGAGATTATCGTTATTCCGGTTTTGTATACGCCTTCTTTCTCGATTGTCATGATTGTTCTGGGGAGTTGTCTCCTGAAGCTCCTGTTCTTCCATTTCCGCTCTCAATCTTTCACGTTCGCAGATTAAACGTGTTTGTTCAGTATTATGTCTTTCAATTTCTTCTTCAATTGTCTGTTGATTTCTTTGAATTTCCCTCATATGTAAAATTCTTCTTCCTTCCTCTTGATTTCCTTCGCCATCTTGGTTATTTTGTCTCTGATTTTGCCCGTTCTCTTGATTTCCTCCAATTTTCCCACCATCAAAAGTTTCATTTTGTGGAATCTAACGATTATCAGTTCTTTCTCTATTTTCGCGATATTCTTCATTAGGATTTGATGTTTCTTCTTGAATATTATTTCCAGCACTGATTGTGGGAGAATTTCGCCTCATTTCTCTTCTAGTCGATCTTGAATATGATTTTGTGATACTTCTCGATCTTCTATTCTACAATCTTATATTCTGCATCCTTAATTCGTGATTTTTCCTTGTTAAATTCGCACGTTCTTCTCCTAAGATCTTCTTTCTTCATGTATTCTTCGCCTCAATGTTTCTAACGCTCCAATTTCCTCATCTCCATGAAATATTCCTTCATCTACTTCTTGATTTCTCTCTTCCTGTCTATAATTTCTATTTTGTTGCTCTTCTTATATTTCTTCTGCTGAATTTGATCGCCAAGTGTGTACGCTCACTCTGTCATAATCTGTATTCCTCTCTTGAACCAGTGTTTGTTGAATTGGCGATTGAATTAGATTTTCTCTATTATTTCTCATTCTAGTAGATTCTCCCATTTCACTTCTTTCTCTTCCAGCAATTCTTTTGCTTCTTCTAATAGTAGTCGGTTGTTCGGATGTATTTCTTCTTCTAGCCATTTCTTCAATGCTAACAATATTGCAAGAAATTATGAAAAATTCTTAATCAATCACTTTAAATTTTCACAAATCTCAATATCAATCTTTAGCTTTTTCTAGAATAATTTTCAACTCCTCCCTGTTTCTAGCGCCATTATGTAGTTGCAGGAAATCCTACACTACACCCCTCATATGATTTCATTGTTGATCAACTCATTTTTTAGGTTTACACTCTTAGTTTTATTGATAAATCTTTGGATGTTCTTACAAGAAAGATAAAGAAGTCAAGAATGGTCTCTGCTCTGAACTTTCTCTCTCCTATTTGCTTGTTTCTTACTAAAAAAAGATCTCTCCTTCCTTTACAACTCGAATGACTATTTATAAGGAAATACATAGTGGATGACAGCTAATCTGTCCTTTATTTTCGGATATGGTTTGCGTCATTCTCGCAACCTTACAAATGTTAATTTCGCAAGCTCTTTAATTTTCGCAAGACTATCACATCTTTCTCATGATCCTTGCTGACGTCGTTTCTGAAATTGTTCTGCGACACTATTGTGCTGTACCATTGATAATTTCGCTGAGACATAATTGTTGTGAGATTCTGATCCTACAAACGTCTTCGGGATGTAGCCAAGTTTTCCCCGACTATGCAAGAGGAATATGACACTCCAGCAAGTTCATATTGCTCAACCCTCAGATAATTAATGCTCCTAGACAGGAAGCCCTTCTAGTATAGAGCCAGCAATTTCTTATCTTAAATCGTCTGAATATCCAGCAATATTCTACGAGCCATCGCCTGAATATCCAGCAATATTCTACGAGTCATCAATCAATCGCCTGAATATCCGGCAATATTCTACGATTTCTCGTTATATTTCGTTACTTGAATCTGTGGTTCTTCCCAGCAGAATTCCACGGGTTAGTAATAAATATTCAACGAAACAGGCATTTGAGCATCGAATAAGCCCTGACAAAAATGGTGCAAGTGTAATTAGCAGATAATACACAGACCAACATTCTGAATGCACGAACGAGCATTTTAAAAATACGAACGAACGAGGAACCTATGCAAAATAGGAAGGGAAAATAATAATAATAAAATATTAAACAAAAGCGCCAGGGGACTAGGCTCACCTGTCGTCCAGTCATGCCGTGACTAGTCTCGCGGCCAATTTTAAATTTTACCATATTTTTACTATTTTCACGATCTCATGAAAATCCTCTCGTTCGAGCAAATTTCCTTTATTTCAAAGAAATTATCTAAATCACATGATTTTATAAAAAAATAATAAAATTAGGGAAAGGTGTTGCGGGACCGAGCACCATCCGGCCATGTCTTGGCCATGGCCGGTCCCACACCTCACGTCTCCATTGTTTTATTATTTCTCTCAAATTATGAAAATTCCTTGATTTCATGAATTTTCCTAAAATCATGAAAATTACCTAATTTCATGTATTTTTATCTAAATCACCCGATTTTATCAAAAAATAAAAAAATTAGGGAAAGGTGTCGCGGGACCGCCGGCCGGCCGGTCATGCCTTGGCCATGGCCGATCCCACACCTCATGTCCCATTATTTTATTATTCCTTCTCAAATTATGAAAATTCCTTTATTTTATGAATTTTCCCTAAAAATTACCTAATTTCATGTATTTTCTCTAAAATCATGGAAAATATTTAAAAAATTCGGAAAAACCTCTAGCCGGCCGGTCATGCCCTAACCGGTCCCACACGCCTATTATTTTATTATTATTTGGTGTTTGGTTTCCTGATTTCATGAAAACTCCCTGATTTCAACAAAATATCTTGATTTTCAACAAATCCCTTTGATTTTATGAAAAATTATCTAAAATCATCAAAATTGCATAAAATTGGGAAGAGTGCCTTGGGGGCCGCGCCCATTTGCCGGTTGGCCGTGCCACGGCCATTGTCGGTCCCACACTCCCATTCCCTATTTTTTTTTATTAATTTATGTCTCTCATCTCATGGAAGTTCCCTAATTTCGCTAAACTCTCCAGTTTCATGGAATTTCCCTTAAATCAGAGAAAAATACATAAAATCACATAAAAATGGGAAAAGCATGTGGGACCGCGTGTCAGCCGACCGGGCATGCCCTAGACGTGCCCGGTCCCACACCTTGTGATTCCTTGTTTATTTATTATTTTCATCATCTCATGTATTTTTGCTGGTTTCAGCAAAACCATGGATTTTGCATATTTTCTCTAAATGTTGCTCAAACGTGCATCAAAAAATATCAAAATTCTCAGGACTGAAGCACGGACACTATGGTGACACGGGCACATCCCCTTGACCGACCAAGGGTGACCCTGAGGCTTGCAAACAGCTGGTCCCGCATGTTTTAATGATTTTAACCTAATTTGCTTAGTTGCTCACAATTAGGTTCGAACTCTTTCCAAACAATTGGAAATTCGCTCAAACGACCATCTACTGGTCCCACGACCACCAAGAGCCGGTCTCATGACCTCTTGGTCGGTCCCTCATATTTTCTACATCAGGTTTTATGATTTGTCGCTCACACGAGCATTATTTCAGTAAATGATTAAATCAACATTTAATCATTCTTTCACCAACTGGTCCTCAAGATACTTTGGTATTTTTGCTCATTCGAGCATTTGGGCGTTATATGGTGAACCGTCATCCCATGTAGCCGGTCCTATGTGATTTGCAGTAAATCATCATCTCGGTAAAATTAGGGTTTTGAATCCAGAACTCTGCATAAACGTGATTCTGAGCAGATTCGAACACTCTGATAATTTTATGTTGATTCCATGATTAACATTCGTATTTATTTTGCTCGACTCGGCAGTCAGTAACTTAAATTAATATTGTTTTTGGTCCAGCTACCAACAATTCATCAAAAGAACAATATTTGTTCAAACTAGCAATATTTGCTCGAACTAGCAATATTCGCTCGAACCGACAATATTTACTCAATTAGCAATATTCGCTCAAACTAGCAATATTTGCTCAAATCAAAGAATATTGGTTCAACTATCAATATTCAACAATTTAGCAACACAGTTTTGCTCGTCTTAGGTTATGATGATACCTCGTCTCAGCAGACACATTAAATTCATGAGTTTCGAAATATTTGCTAATCATGTTCAACTCAGCAATACATGGACTCATCGTCCCATAAAGTCAGCAACTGACTCCACAATCACGAGATTTCAATCGTGTCACATGGGGGGATACTAACTAGGGTTTTGGTCTGGCGGTCTACGACAGGTGTGTTCACCCACGATGAGAACGTGAACAAGTCGTGCAATCAGTTGGAAGAGTCAGCAAAGTAGTGGGTCGAAAGTTAACCAAGTCTCCGCACGATGAGTAATTGGTTTTAACACGATTTCCCCATTTCCCACTCTCTGATTCCAGCAACTGTCACACTTCATGGGATCATGGTATTTTCAACTACGACATTATAAAATGTCTCTGAATCCTGATTGAAAAGACAAAAGTTTTAGAACACTCGAACAATATTCGCCAAGACAAGCAAGTTCTCATCAAAGTTCATACATACAATCTTTCTTCTACATGAACTCGCAGAAATTACTCTCAATTGAGCAAAATTCAATCATTCAGAGCATTTTCACGCTGAATTCACAACACACCTACAATCTCAGATCACCATTGATCTCACGCATTTCTCAGTTTCCCTCCTACAAATCAACCCATCCTCTCTTGTGACCGAATTGACTCTGGAACGACCATTGTTCTTGGTTTAGGCCGGGGGCTTAAAGATTTATCTCTCGAACTTAAAGCACTCCCTTCTTGCAGTGCATCTGTGTGAGGTTCAACATTTCGCTCGGTTCAAGGAGTCTCCACACGGTCGACTCTTCAATTCTGTAAAACCAGCAAATCGTTTTTCCCCACTCAAAAAGTCTATACAAAACTGAACACAACTTTTTCTCATATTCTAAGCAAGGAGGGGGAGAAGCCGGGCATTCCCTACCCTAACACTAGGAGAAATAAGACGGATGAAACAAAGGATGCTAAGGAGTATTGTGAATACCACCAGTACTATGAACATACAACTGACACATGCTACCACCTGAGGAACACAATTCAGAGATTCATAGACGATGGAAAATTCATGGAGTATGTGCAGATACAACCTGCTGATACCGAGGTATCCCCCAAGAAAAGGGTGGAGTTACCACAAGATGGAAAATACATTAACATGATCACATTCTCAAACGGATGCCATGAGGAGCTACTAAAAGATATCCTCGAGCTATCTCGAAACAGAAGAAATCTAGAAGCCCATGAGGTATTCAAGCTAAGTGGACCACCAACTAGCACTTGGGAAGAATGGATGGCTACGCCATTTACATTCTCAACAAGAGACGTCAACCAGGAAGTCGAGATGCACAATGATCCACTTGTGATCACCCTATCAATCCACGGATGGAATGTTTTGAAGGTCCTCATTGATGGGGGAAGATCGTTAAATGTGTTGTTTTACGAACCTTACTTACGTATGGGTTTAACAGTTGAGAAAATGGATTCATCCGCTTGCACAATCTACGGTTTCAGTGGAGAAGTCTCTAGATCAAAAGAATAAATTGTCTTGCCGGTGCGCGTGAGACCGTTAGTAACCAATACAAGGTTCTGTGTTGTGGAGGCACCTTCGCCCTATAATGTCATTATGGGACGACTTTGGGTCCATCGCTTAAGAGGGACGTCTTCTACCTATCATCAGTACCTTCGATTCCCAACACCCATGGGTGAAATGGAATTCAAATGAGATCAACAAGATGCAAGGCTATGCAATCTAGCGGAGGTCAGGCTCAACCAAGAAAGAGTTTCTACACAGCAACATGAAAGGAATAGACGAAGGGAGAATGCCAACGAAGCAAAAAACGGAGACTTCAAAGTCCTTTTGGTGGTTTACCAACAATTTTAGAGAAATCTTGTTCCTATGTTCCCACTACTTCAATTAGAGCATTAAATTTACTTGGTGAGACAAAATTCTTACCCCCAGATGTTTCTGCCGTATGAATATTAAGTTTCCTTGACTTAGAAGCTTTTCCAGACACATCATTCCATTCACCATTATCCTTGGTATCATTAATATTAGATAAAACTTGAGTAGTAATTTCCTTAACTGATTTTCAAATGTTATTGGAGTGATAGGATGTATAGAAGGAATACTATTGCCCACTTCCAACAATTTCTCCACAGACAAACAAAAAATCTTGAGTAGAATCTAAAGCACCAGTAAAACCAACTGTAGTTGTTGTAGTGTTCTCAGCTTGACCACAAAATGGAACCATTACACCATTAACTTGTCCATATTGTATTAAAGATTCTACTCCATCCTGTACTGAAGGTTCTTCTAGTTGTTTATCCTTCTGAGGAGGTGGACAAATATCAAAACAGAAGCTTGTTGTGCAGTTTTCTTAGTAGTATATCTCCATTGCTGTTGAAAGTTATGTGGCTTCTCCTTCTGAGTTTGTTCTCTTCTCTTGATTCTACGTTCTGAAATATAATTCCCAATCATTTTACAATGATTACAGAATTTAGGAACTTTTGGTACTCTAACCTCTTGTTAAAACTTCCCATATTTAGTTTCAATCCAAAATTTGTTAGGTATTGCCTTAGCTAAATCAATTTCCACCAAAATACTAGCATAATAACCAACCTCTTTTTTCAAAGTTATTTCATCAACCCTTATTGGTCTTCCAATTTCACTCCCCAGTGTCATCATAATGTTCTCCTTCCAATATTCAATGCATAAACCTGGAAATACTACGCAGACAAAAGCAGATGAAGTTTTTTGCAATTCTGGTTTAAAATCTCGTTCCCAATATCTGAGTCTTAAAATCTGAGAATCATCTCCCAAAAACCTTCATATATATGTTTCATATCCTCACCATTCTCTAATTTGATAATAAAGAAACCCTGCCTACCGGGATGATTTGACAATTACCCTTAAACTTACATTGATTTCTTAAGTTTACTTCAGCAACTGCTAGTTTCAATTTTACAAGATCCTATCTACCAATTAAACTGAACTTCCACTCCTGTAAATGTTAGAGGACTGCTCATTCGAACTCTCATGCGTTGCTATCTCAAGCATGTTTGTCAATGTTAGTGATCAAAACTATAAGTCTTGATTTCTAGTCTACTATTAGCTGAGTCTCGAACTAGGATAGAAAGTGTAGTTGAGCTCTAGACTCCATGGAGATCATCATACAAAGACGAAGAACTACTCAAGGAACTGGTGGAACTTCATCGACTAAAAGGTATGTGGAGACTTGAACTTATCTATTACTCAAAAGTCTATCTACTCTATCTCCTATCTTGAGATAAAAGTCGTATTGCTATATAGACTATGATTATACACATTTGCTATTTCGAGTCGAGTTTATCTCGCTTATCTATTTCTCGAAATATGTGTTGGTAACCTTTCGCTTTGGCCAAGTTCATCTTTACTAGTGACGAAAGTCATTTTAGTTTCAATTACTTGAAAATCGCTTTGACGAAAAATAGCTTGTGAACAACAACTATATAACGTCCTCGAAGAATGTTTCAATGATTGAAATGAGAGTTTAGAATATAACTTTGAAAGGATATAAACATTGTGTGTACTTGTGTAAGTCCTTATTCCTTGAACCAAAGTATGCGTACTTTGCTGCTCAGGAAAACCAGAACTAAAGTCCGCATACCAGTACGCGCACTGTCGGAAGTTCACATGCCGTGAATTTTTGGTGGAGTTTGTGAACTGAAAACAAACTTGTTTCGGGTACTTAAGTCTGCGTACCAGTATTCATACTTAAGTGGGTTAGTTTCTAAAAACGATTATTCGTGAACTTAAACTTATATAAACTAAGGAATGCATACTTGAAAACCGTGGCTATAAAGTTCATGAATTGATTCGAGTGAATCAAAATTTGCTTCGATTGTGTCTTATATACTTCTATTAGATCTAAGCAATTGGACAACTCTCTAAATAGTTCTCCTGATTCATTTGAACTAGTTATGGTTAAGATAAATATGGTTGATATGAAAGTGCTCATATGGCTAACCATTTGGTTAACTATTGTTGAAACAACTAAATGTACATGTTTGGGTACGGTTACACAAACCTAAATAAACGTGCATTTCATTTGTGTGTAACAAGCTAAGTTCGATCTAACGATGAATATTGAATGCTTTGTTACTAAGCAACCATTGATTGCAAACCCTGATTTGAAAGACTATATAAAGGAGAACTCTAGCAACTGGGAAACCTAATCCCCACACCTCTTGTGTGATACTAGTTGTATAAGCTCGAGTCGATTCTCCTTTAACCTTAGGTTTCTATCAAGACCCTGTAGGTTAATGACTTGAAGACTTCATTGGGATTGTGAAGCCAGACCCTACTATTTTCTTTATAGTTGCGTGATCTGATCTTGCTGTTTCTATCGTATTTGAGTACAATCGTAAGATTGGCTTGAGATTAATTTCTCCGATAGGAAAGATAGAAAAGTAGTCACAAATATCTTCGTCTCATCGTTTGTGATTCCACAATATCTTGTTTCGCTAGACGATTAATATTACTGTGAGGAGATTGATAATACTAGGCTGTTCTTCGGGAATATAAGTCCAGTTTATCAATTGGTTCCTGTTCACCTTGATTTATCAAAATACGGAACAAAAACTTATAGGTATTTCGGTGGGAGACAGATTTATCTATTATCGTAGACTTTTCTGTGTGATACAGATTTGTTTATTAAAGTCTTCGACTTGGGGTAGTAGAAACTCTTAGTTGTGGGTGAGATAAACTAAGAGAATCAAGTGCGTAGTATCCTGCGGGGATCAGAGACGTAAGGAGCGCAACTGTACCTTGGATCAGTGTGAGATTGATTGGGTTTCAACTACAGTCTAGACCGAAGTTAGTTTGTAGTAGGCTAGTATCTGTAGTGGCTTAATACAGTGTGTGTTCAATCTGGACTAGGTCCCGGAGGTTTTCTGCATTTACGGTTTCCTCGTTAACAAAACTTCTGGTGTCTGTGTTATTTCTTTTTGGCATTATATTTTGTTATATAATTGAAATATCACAGGTTGTGCGTTGAATCGATCAATTGGGAAATCCAAACTTTGGTTGTTGATTGAAATTGATTGATCCTTGAACATTGGTCTTTAGTACCGTTCAAGTGATTTCTCTTGTATTCAATTAGACTCGCAGATTTCTATTTGCTTGAGTAAGTATTGAATCGAGAAAGAGAGATATAACTCTTTGATATACTTTTATTAAGATTGAGTCTGACTGTCTAATTGATTCTCTTAAAAGTATATTGGAGTTTGTCCATACAAATTGCTAAGCGAAATATTGGCTGTGGTTGTTAGACCCCCACTTTTTCAATTGGTATCAGAGCAGGCAAACACGTTTTAAGACCTTATAAGTCTGTGTTTGTAGCGATCTGACTTTATGGACAGTAGTGCTATCTCAATAAATGCACCACCAGATCCAGGGATTTCATAATTCTCTTTCATGTCTGATTTAATTAAATCTTTAGAAGAAATTCTGTTTAAACCTCCACCAGGTTTAAAATCCAATGAAGTTTCTTTAGGAATTGAAAATATACTTGAAAGCCTATCTTCTGATGTTGATCCATATCTCCAGAATAAACAAGAATCTCTTAATAGGCTAAATCAAGTTATGATGAACAATAGTCATGTTGAGGTCGATATTGATTTGTTAATCAGTAAGAGCAATGTTCCTCCTCTGTGTAATCCAACTAAACAATTTACAAAAGGAGTCTAAATCTCAGTCATCTGAGTTTATCACCTTAAAGTATGAATTGATTCAGTACTCAATTCCTGATACTTCCTAACAAGATAATAATATTGTCTTCATTAAAGAAACAAGGACGTCTCTTTTTACCAATAGAGTTTCCCTTTGCAATGATAAAAATTATTTGCAGAAATTGTTTCTCATAAGGTTGAAAATAAGAAATCAGAAACACGATTCTTATTGTGCTCTCTTGAGGTTCTTCAAAAAACTTATAGAAACAATTCCTTGGGTTTTCTCCAATACTGTAAGATGTAAGATCTTCCGGAAGGAGACTCTCTCTTGGTGTCATGGTGTTCGAGACCTTTTTGATACATGTATGATTAGTCATCGGCAACCCGCAATTGTATTTGATAAGCCTTGTTCCAAATATGATGGCCAGTTTGTTAAAACAAACATGCCCTAGCCAGCACATGTGCAATGCACACACTCTGGACCTAAACCTCGTTCTTGTTTTGAACCTTGTTCCAGAACATGGTTAATTGGTTCGAGTACCACCGCTCGACACATTAAAAGAGGAAAACCAACTTCGTTCTCCTCGCCTCTTCCTCTTCATCAACTGTTTGAGAACGAGAAGAAATAAACCCAAACTGTTCGTGAATGTTTAATCCTCTTAAATCTCGTTTTGTTAACCTTTTTGAGTGTTCTTGGCTTCATTTTCTTCATAACAAAAAATTACTCCACGGGTTGGCGTCTGTTGCTCACTTCGTTGCTGAATAAATTTTCCACCTTTAGCATCAGTTCGTAAACAGAAAAGGAAAAGCCAACAGTTCACAAACCAAGTTGAAAAGGCGAGGGTACCCAAACATACCTCAAGCTAAAACTTTTCCTTCCTATAAGTACTTTCTCCAAAAGTGATTATCTATGGACTGAGTCGACACAATACAACAAATCGGTTCACACTTCGTGTGATTGCCTATGGATACGAGATCGAGACAGTACAACAACGAAGTATGTTTACTTGATACAGAGGTTCGGACTTAACCAAACACAATAGGATTGATTATCAAGTAAATAGGAATTAACGTTTGTGTAATTTACTTTAATTATAATAAAACAATTATAATGCGAAAATATAAAGTAAATGACACAACAAGATTTTGTTAACGAGGAAAACCGTAAATGCAGAAAAACCCCGGGACCTTGTCCAGAATTGAATACTCTCAGGATTAAGCCGCTATACAAAATAAACCAACTTCGTTTAGTTGAAACCAAGCAACTAAACCAATAGTTCACCTAGTTCCGTCTGTATTCCCACGCCTCCGACTTGTAAACAAGTCACGTACTTGGACCAATTCCTTTGGTTCGTATTCCAAACAGTAAAGGAACAAAAAATCTGATTGGTATCAACTCTCTTCAACCATGTGATATGAGTTGGACAAAGGCTCTTCTGTTTATCTTAACATAAACTCCTTTGCCAGGTTCCAAGATCTATCTTATATTCAATTACCAAAAGGTAATCGTTAATATTTTGCAATCAATACCTTTAATCCCAAGGAAACGTATTGATCCCGATCTACACAACTATTCTATCAAAATACCACAAGGATAAATCGATTATAGTTGGATCCTCTTTTATCGAAACAAGTATTGTGCACACCAAAAATTTATATAACCAAGTCAGAAATCTTCTATCTCTTCTTTGTCTTCAAATCTTCTTAGATCTTCAATAAACACCTGCACACAACTAATTGAATCTCTTGTGATCAATCACATATAGAACGAAGTCTGTTAACAATGGATTATCACAAGATCATCTTTAACACTAACAACAGTCTAAGGATCCCTTTCGAAACCTTGAACTAGTTTGAGTGAATCTTATATCAGAAGAGAAGATTCTCAAGCATAAACAAACTAGGTGCAATCAAAGTTCAACCACCGTTAGTCAACCAAATCAATATGAAAACAAAAGATAAACCGCAATTATCTAGTTTCCCACCAACGGTACGCGCTAGAGCTTCTCAATCCCAAAGAAGACTTTAAACTGAGCGGTCGTAAGAGATTTCGCCTAATTAGGTTACTCTCCTCTCCGAATAGGCGGCTTCACCAATAACAGTACAACAGAGGAATTTTACCGTCACGAAGGATTAGTTTGCTCGAAATGAAAACTTCAATTATTTATAGACAAGGAAGTTTGGACACCAAGGAATTTCGAAAACCGAAAATATTCTCGAGATATTCTATAATAATTTCCATATTCGGTTTTCATAAAAACTGAGAATGCTCTGTCCAAAATAATGATCGAAAATCTCCTTGGAAAATATTTAACTAGCAAATGCACATTACTAATTCTTATTTTCCATATATAATTAAAAACCTTAATTAAAAGATTCTTAACTTATTTAATTTCGATCCTGGGATTTACTTCCTTCTTAGCCATTAAGGAATATCTTTGAACAATAAAAAAATATACGCATTACTGCATGTGTTCAAAGTGTGTCGACATCCTTTCTTTGTAAGTCATCTTTCATACTTACTCACTTGAAACCGATTTATCACACTTCCAAACAAGTTTAGAATTGGTTCATCTGACTTTCAAGAGCTATGTGATTGATCAAGAACTTCTCAATCACAAATCATGGGTTTAACGGTTCTACCAAAACAAGTTTCGGTTCTACCTCCATATGAGTATTGTGCATAGTCACACTAGCTTCCCAAAATTCGGTTGACTAGGTACTAGGATCGGTTCCCCACATATATATGGTATCTAACTCATATGTATTGCACATGTCCATAGGATCGGTTCCCCTTTGCCTAAAAATGTGTTGCACAAGTCCATAGGATCGGTTCCCCTTTCTGCTATAAACCTTGTTGCACCCCATACAAGGATCGATTCCCCTTTGTGACGTTTTGCACCTCTTACTAGGATCGGTTCCCCTTTACCCAGTGTTAGGCCTTACGAACTACACAAACTCGATCATACCAATAGGTGATTAATTAAGATCGGTTTCACTAATAAAAGTCATACCAATACAAAATTCAGGCCTCATGGGAATAGTTTTACCAAGAACACAAACAAGTCATGAGCGTTATACTAATCACACATATTGGTCGTTCATAAGATATGCAATGAAGAACATCCCCAATAATGCCCGGCGATTTCCTTTTCGGTTCACAAACAAAGTTCATGAACTTACTTCCTTAAAACACATGTAACAACATTGTTTCCTAGGATGAAATCCTCACCACATACCCATACATAATCACAATAGCATTCATACGATTATGCTGATGTCTTATCTACAAAGTTTAATGGTTAAGCAATAAACCTCGTATTGAATTCCTTAGTACTATGTCTATCTAGAGTGTTCATGCTTCGCAGTTTTGTTTTCAATATGCACGACTTGAAAGATACATTAGGGCATGAAACAGTTCAAGTCAAATATCACTAACCTCAAGTGGAAGGATGATGTTGTGGTTGTAGCTCCGTACTTCTTCACTTCTTCAAGTCTTCGCAATACTTGTAATGTCTCATATCCTAACACTTTCAAGCTAACCTATACGAAGTTGACTCTAGTACATTTAATCAAGCGACTCTTAAATGAGTTTTGGTTCACTAAAATATGACAACCAAACTTGACATATAAATGCTTGGTGGGTTCAACCGAGCTATGCTCTAACACAAGTAAGTTGTTCATCCTCTCTGTTGTGTTTTTGTTCAAAAATGGCTTATAGGAAAAGGTTAAGCCGTGGTGAAAGTTCAAGTTCTCAACCCAATCGAAACTTAGATAGTGTTAGAGCATAGCTCGGTCGACCTCGCATGCGTTGTTATATCAAGCATGTTTGTCAATGTTAGTGATCAAAACTATGAGTCTTGATTTCTAGTCTATTATAGCTAAGTCTCGGACTAGGATAGAAAAGTGTAGTTGAGCTCAAGGACTTCATGGAGATTCATCATACAACGACGAAGATCTACTCAAGGAATAGTGAAATTTCATCAACAAAAAGGTATGCGGAGACTTGAACTTATCTATCACTCAAAAGTCTATCTCTTATATCTCCTACTTCTTATGAGACAAAAAGTGGTATACTATATAGACTAGATCATACACATTTGACATTTCGAGCTGAATATTCACTACTTATCTTTTTCTCGAAATCGTATGTTAGTAAAGCGTTTCGCTTTGATCAAGTTTATCTTCACCTAGTGACGAAAGTCATGAAAAGTTTCAATTACTTTGAGAATTGCTTTGACGTGAAATGGTCTGTGAATAACGTCTATATAACGTCCTCTGAGAATGTCTCAATGATTGGAATGAGAGTTTAGATTACATAACTATGTTTTCCTTAATCCGAAGTTTTCGAACTTTGTTGATTGAGAGAAACCGGAGGAATTGGCTTTGCCAAGTCCGCGAACCCAGTCCACGAACTGACGGAAGTTCTCTTACCGAGAATTTCTGCTGGGATTTTCCAAAAACTCGTTTGCGTGTTTAGTCCGCGAACCTAGTCCGCGAACTGGCGGAAGTCTCTTTGCCGAGATTTTCTGCTGAGTTTGGAAAACTCTGCCGGTTGTCTTAAGTCCGCGAACTTGTTTGTGAGCTTAAGTGGTTATGATCTAAAGATGTGCTCTGAACATGAAAATTAAATTACTAAAGAATGCTTTATGAAAACCGTAGATATAAAGTTCATGAGCCGATTCAATCGAATCGAATCATCTTTGTTTCAAATTTGTCTTGTGTAGTTACATAAGATCTCATAGAAATTGAACAACTCTCTAACTAGTTCATTTGAGTCAATTGAACTAGTTATGGTGAAGAAGAACTAGGTTAATATGAAATGCTCATATGGTTAACTTTTTGGGTTACTATGTTGAACTAACATACACGTACACGTTTGGGCATGGTTTTCAAAAACCCAGTAAACGTCTATCCAAGTGTGTATGACAAGCTAAGTTTTCGATCTAACGGTAGAGAAATATTAGCTTGAATCTAAATCAGGTTTTCATCTAACGGTGAATATGGATTGGTTTGTAACTAAGGCGAAACCCTGATTTGAAGATTATATAAAGGAGACATCTAGCATTGTGCAAAACTAATCCCCACACGTTTGTGTGATACTAGTGCGCTCGCTAGAGTCGATTCTCCTTTAACCTTTGGTTTTCTTCTCGAAAACCAGGTTAACGACTTAAATACTTCATTGGCATTGTGAATCCAGACCGATACTACTTTTATCGTAGTTGTGTGATATGATCTTGCATCTTCTATCGTACGAGTACAATCTATTGATTGGATTGAGATCGTGAGAGTTCTCCGATAGGCAAGATAAAGAAGTCACAAACATCTTCGTCTCACTGTTTGTGATTCCTCGACAAACCGCTTGTGTAGTCAAGAAGGATTGTTGAGAGGTGATTGATTAATCTAGGCTGTTCTTCGAGAATATAAGACAGGATTATCAATTGGTTCCTGTTCACCTTGATTTTATATCTTAAGACGGAACAAAACCTAGGGTTTTTCTGTGGGAGACAGATTTATCCTTTGATAAACTTTTCTATGTGAGACAGATTTATTTTTTATCAAGTCTGCGATTTTGGGTTGCAGCAACTCTTGGTTGTGGGTGAGATCAGCTAAGGGAATCAAGTGCGCAGTATCCTGCTGGGATCAGAGGCGTATGAGTACAACTGTACCTTGGATCGGTGGGAGACTGATTAGGGTTCAACTATAGTCCATTCCGAAGTTAGCTTGGAGTAGGCTAGTGTCTGTGGTGGCTTAATACAGTGTGTATTCAATCTGGACTAGGTCTCGGGGGTTTTCTACATTTGCGGTTTCCTCGTTAACAAAACTTCTGGTGTCTGTGTTATTTCTTTTCCGCATTATATTTGTTATATAATTGAAATAATACAGTTTGTGCGTTCGTGATCATCAATCGGAAATCCGACCTTTGGTTGTTGATAAATATTGATTGATCCTTGGGCATTGGTCTTTGGTATCGTCCAAGTTATTCCTTGTATTTTATAAAGACTCGCTATTGTTTTTAGCTTGAGTAAAAATCAAATCAAGAGAGAGATATTAACTCCTTGAGATACTTTTATCTAGACTGAGTCTGAATGTCTAGTTGATTCTCTAAAAAATTATTTCGGAGTTAGTTCATACAGATTGCTAAGCAAAATATTGGGTGTTGTTGTTAGACCCCTGCTTTTTCAATTGGTATCAAAGCAGGAAAACACGGTAAACCTGATAAATTTGTGTTTGTTCGTTCCTTATAAATTGTCCTATGGGAAATTTCTTTGGAAAGCTTGCTCCTGGCATCTGTTACGCACGCCAGAATTCCTTAAAGATTGTTCAGAGAATGTTATGGTTAAAACCTCTGGTATCTCATGATAATCTTACTTCATCTAAAAGGGGAGATTTAGATGTTAAGAAGCAATCAGAAGGAAAAAATAAAAAGAAGGAAAGGTTTGGAAAACGTTCAATACGCTCAAGGATATGGAACCTCACTAGATTAACTCTTGATCTCTATGAGGAATACTATCGTGATGAATCAATTGATAAGGATCTATTTAAAGCGTTCGAAGGCGTTTTTAAATTCTTAGAAAAACTTGATTCTTTTAAGTCTAAGAATCATTCTGAAAAGGGTTTCGTATGTGTTAAATCTGTTAATACTGTACAACCCAGAAATCGGAAGAAACCTTCTTCTAGCCAGAATAAATGAAGGATAGGAAGCTCTAACTTCCCTGACTATCATCATTATTTTGATTATACTACAGGTACTGTTCACACTTATCAGCCAGACTGTCGCATGACAACTCCTCTGAACATTATGCCTCTTGGTAACAAGGTTGGCATTTACCCCATTTGTACATATCTTGAAGTGGGGCAGGAAATGGCTTGAGTTGTGTACAGTTGTGTTGTGCTTGGTTAGCTTTCTATTGCTTCTGTCATCTTTCACATGTATGTTGGTTGCATACCTTTAATGTGGAAAGGGCTAAGAAAATCCCATAAGTCTTTGTGGGTCACGGTTCGTGTACATCCCAAGCCCGTGAATGAGGAATATATATATGTATGAGGTCCGCGAACCTTTTCCTTCCTCATCTTTCGTCCGCGTACGTGAACCAGGGTTTGTGCTTCTCCACCATTAAAGCTTCTTTGAAGAAATCAAAAGGAAGGGTGTTTGAGGTTCTCTTCAAGTAAGTAATTCCCTCTGGTATATCTCTTTATGATGATTTCTAGGAGCACGAAAAGGATTTCAAAAAGCTCAAAAAATCCTAGCTTGAATTCTCCTTGTGATCAAAATTCTCTTAGAATTAGGTTTGTGAATGATTCTTGTGCTAGAACTTTTGATAGGATTGCTTCCAAAGGTTTTATTATAGAAAAGATATTGGAAACCTCTAGTGGACATGAAGGGGATTTAACTTTCTTCAAAAAGTTCAGTCTTGGGAATATCTTTAATGGCCTTGCTGAAGGTTTTGATTCTCTAACAAGGATTTTCTATGCCAACATTCATGATGTTGATTTTAACAAGATGGAATTCAAATCCATGATAAATAGAAAAAGGTTTCTTGTTAATAGAGAGTTAATTTCAAGGGTCACCGAAATACCTTTGGGCAACGTACGGTTACCTAGACCAAATGATGAACGTCCATCATCTGATGATATATCTGTTGGACTTTGTATAAAAAAGGTTGTTCGGAGTCAACAAAAGTTTCTTAATAATGATCTTAGTATTGATTTAGTGGCGTTTGGAAAACTCGACATCTCTAACCTTTGTCCCTCCACAATTGAGAATTCTTGGGGAGTTTGCGGAATTGGTCTTTTTCCTTGCATCCGGTAATACAAATCTTGATATTTGTGGTTTTATCATCTTTCAAATGATGACGATGACTTCTCACATCAAGATGTTAGACTACCCTTGTCTGATTAGCCAAATTTGTCGTGATCGTGAACTTGATTTTATTGGAAATTCTCTTGGGGTTCCCAAACTTGTTCGTCCATGCACCTTTCGGCGTATAAGGAAAAATGTTCGCAAGCGAAAAAAAAGGTACTCCTCTTGATGTTGAAGACCCTACCACCTTGAGGTTTATTTAAAAGGTTTACAAGGGTGTGTGCAAGGTAAATGCAAGAGTAAAGTGCTTAAAAGATCAAGTGTCGTTAATTGGAACCAAGTGTCTCGAGCTCAAGGAAGAGTTGGATTCAATTCAAGCTACTTGGAAATTGTCCGATGATGAAGGTGATGAGTAATGCATCTTTTTATATACCTAGTATGTATTCTTTTTGGATTAGTTGGAATAATAACTAGTGTTTTCAATAGCGATGATTGTGACTACACATAGCTATTTTTGTTTTCATCTTCTTATGTTTATTTTTTAGGTTTATTGGTTTTTAAATTCTAAAAATATTTGGAGGATGATATTATTGCAGTATTAATCTGTTTTGAAGTATTGCAATATTTTTATGGGATATGTATTGTTTGCGTCCGTGAACTTGAAGGTCCCATATCGTGTCAAAAGTAAAGTCGTTCACAAATTGATATTCGTATTGATGAAATGACGAATGGACTTTTGACAAATACAATAGTTATGCCTATGCAGTCATTTATTTGATGGAAAATAGGATGAAATCTTTTGTTTGACAAGGATAAAGTCTATTATGTCGTTATGCATATAGTGATGGAAAATAAAATAGATCCTTGTATGTTATCCACGATATTGATCCATTTTGTTATGGTTTACCGTGAAGGCGCCATTGTGTATCTTATGTTGAGTACCTTACAACTATGTCGATTAATGTTTGCCTTATTGGTTGTTCCATGAGATGCTATATGTTGAGCATTCTTGAACTAAATTAATCATCTTGATTGGTTATTTAGTTATTTGCTCCGAAAGTCTTCTTTTGTCGAGCAAAATCTTTTGACAATTAAATTGATTGCTTCAGTTTCCACAGAGAGGTGTTTATGGGTGAAAACTATTTCTGCCGGTTTTGGTAATTTGGAGTTTGTGGATGAGAAATGAATCTAAACCCAAAACAAATGCACTGCACGGGAGTGCTTTTGATTCGAGAAATCAATCTGTCAATTCTGGCCTAAATCAAGAAATGGCCATTCCAGACTTGCTTTGGTCACAAAGTGAAGGAAATGGGGTTGATCTTAGGGAGGGAAGCGAAGAAGGTGTTGAGATTGTGAAGGTGTTGGCTTTGTATGACTTGTATCAGAAAGATGAACTGGCTTGTAGAATGTAAGCTATCAGTTCTGGTGTTTGGATACGTTGTATCAACACTTGATTTCTGTCTTGTCTTGTTCTTGTTTGGAAATAGGGAGGAAAACCTATTTATATAATTCATTAAGCCTAAACCATGTCTCTCGTGGAAAGTGGAGGAAGCGGAGTGATGGAGTAGTGGAATTGTGTGTTAGTGTCACACGATCAGTCTTGCCCACTTCTCCCATCATTACTAACCGTTCATGTCTTCCTGACACGTTCTTGTGATGGCGCGTTGTGCGCTGCATGCTGTAAACCATCATACCAATACCCCAGTAAGTATCCCCCAGTTTGTGACATGATTAATGTCTCGAGTGTGTGGATCGTGGGACCCACAGAAAGTAGCATGTGATGCTAGATTAAATAACTAAGTTATTTAGGAAGTCGATACTTCTGAAATATCGTGTGAATTCTATGCATGTAATGCATTGAATACATTCAGCATGTATGAAGCATCGTTGTTTTAAGGCTAAACGGAGTAAGTCGCGGATCAAGCATCTTAAAATAGCATCACGTCCAGCCATCTTCGAGTGGTCGTTTGGAGGCTGTACAGGTAACCCCTGACTTGGCCGATCACTTTTTGTGGAAGAGTGGTGGAAGGTTATCATGGTGATGCCTCACTGGTCGCCTAACTCCTGTCTTAGGTTTTCCGTCCAAGCTGGTGAAGTTGGACGGACGAGATGGATTGCGACAGAAATCTCATGCGTGTAGACGGCATGCTGGTGTAGGCGCCTATACCTCACTGTCTCATGAAGGTGCAATCTAGACCACTGAATTTGTTTGGCAAAGAGGAATGGCTGAGATTGATTTGCGACAGAAATCTCATGCCGCAAAGGCCGCGCGCCATGCCTACTTAGGGCGCGCGTTCCGATACGACCAAGCCTGGTCGGTCTTGGCCAATCAGTCAGGCGTGCAGACGGCAGGCTGTTGTACACCTCCGTACCTCATTGTCCCATAGAAACGTGATCTAAGCCACTCAATTTGTCCTGCAAAGTTGAGTGGTCGAGATTGATTTGCGATTGGGAAGTGTGACCACGCCTAGTTTGGACGTGCGAATCGAGGCAACCAGCTATGGTATGCCTTGGCCGATCGGGTGTGGAGATAGATGGGCCCACAGTGATCGTGTTGATACTCACCGGACCTGCTTAGTCTATTCCTGGACCTTCCATTCGAGCAGGAGAAAATGGACGCTCGTGATCGATTTGCGACGCAAAACCCTAATTAGGGTTTTGGACGGCCGCGTGTTAGCTAGTTTGGCTAACCTAAAATACGTGTTATACACCTCATATGGAGAGGCCGATTGTGTGGGGCACTTGTTAGGCCGGTGCTGAGTGCAGTGGTATGTGTTCGAACATCTCAGGATTGATCTAAGCCATCTAACCATGGTGGTAAAGCTCGATGGTCGTGATCAATTTTAGGTTTTTAGTAGACTTTTTTGCGACCCTCAATTCTCCACGCTGACCCAATTTCGGACAATCGTATATTGAAATCCGGTCAGGTTAGGGAAGAGTCGGTCATGCAGGTAGGAAGAAGGTTCGCCGGTGTACCTGAAAAGCTTTGTCCAACCGGTCATGGGATTATCTATGTCGTCCAACCATGCTGGTGAAGTTGGACGGTCGTGATGAATTTGAGACTGCCGTAGGCGGTCTTGTGCGCACGAGCTTTTCCAAGCTTCTCCACACCAGTCTGGATATCCCATTATGGGTTGGCGTTTGGTGATAATTTTTCAGGCCGACTTGCGTGGTCGTGATTATTTCCAAGACTGACGTAGAAAGTCCAGATGCTCGATCGGGTTAGTATAACACTCCGAGAACTGCTGCCTGTACGGGTATTTCGTATACGCTTGATTATTAACGCTTGGAGATTCGTGCTGCTCTGCTGAGAGCAACACTCAGTCGTCATGCCGCACCAATAATGAGAGTGGAAGAGTACAGGAAATACAAGGCTGGTCATGCATTAATTGATAATGCTATAAGTTTACAGTGAGGAAGTATTCACCATTTTATTAGTGGCTTTATCCTTTGCAGGATGTTAGCACATAATTTGGGCTTTCACAGTTTTAGCCTTTAAATGAAAATCCACCATCAACATTAAGTCCACTGCCTAGCACATAATGGTTACACTATTGTGGGGTAGGCATGAGATGGTGATAAATTTGTATACGGAAGTGACCGAGTGAGTACATATTTACCGCGTAGATGAACATCGTGCTCCTCGGGAAGTCCTGACGGAGCTTGGCCCTCTTCTTGAGTTGGGTGTACTCCCCTCCATTGTACTGTAGCTTTTCTCAGATATATCCGATAAGCATCGTTGATCACTATCCCAAATCAGTAGCCTTTATAGGTGGAAAGTAAAGACCCCTTTTCTCCTGGGATTCAGCTGACTTGCGAGATATAAATTCCAAGGGTTCCTCTCGTCTCGTAGTCGTATATCCCAGGTACTGCTTCGCACTTATCTGTTCTGATAATGATATACACGTTTTTTTTTTTTGTGCTCGCAACTTCTTCTTCTTTGTAGCTTGTCATGGAAGCGGTGGGCGATGATCATTCTGTAACTTCTCCAGAAAAAAGTTTCGAAGTTGACAAGCCCGAAGTTAATGCGCACGAAGAAGTAATGGCTAAAATCGATCTCCCACTTCGCGAAGTCGGTCGTACTGTACATGGGATGTCTGTTCTGCATCTGCATATTGCCAGGGGACGTATCTGTGCACTTTCAGCTGCAATTGACATGGAGGAGGGATGGAGGCGCGATGAAGCGTTGCGTGCACCAGTGAGCGCAAGGGCAGAGAGGTTTGCAGCACGGTTAAAGAGGAGGAGGATTTAACACAGACGCCCTCCTGGTGAAGATAAGTGTGATTATCCAATCCACGACGGTGTGATAATCCTTTATTCTGACACAGATGAACCTGAGCGTCTGAAAGCATCCAACACAATCTCTAATGTTGATGTGGCCCTTGAGGAAGACATGGAAGCTTCTCCTGCCGATGATATTGGAACGGAGAGCATTGCTGCAGAACCATCTGAAGCGGAAGATTCGAAGGAAAAAGCAGTAACGGCCCACGATGGTGATGGCGTTGAAGCAGGACCTAATAGTGGTGCTGACGCGGTCGACCTTGTTGACGGCTAGGCTTTTTGCTTCTCTTTCTCTTTAAATACATTCCCATAATTCATAAACATCTTCCTTGTACTCAGTGGCGGCTGAGTCCAGGATCTTTTGTTTGCTTGCTTGAATAAAGGTTTTTATGTTATAATCCTTTGTTAAGACTACATCTGAACCTTTTTAGGCGCAATGGTGTGCCTTCATATGTATGTGATTCTTTATCATAAAAGAAATAATGTCATAATGGACTACCACGGACCTGTATGTGCTCTTGAGGTGAGATCTCCCTGGTCTTGTTGGGTGAATGGCTCAAAGCATCTTCCTTTTCCGCACATATTTTATTTCCTTGACTTCTTACGAAATGTTTGCTTAGGGTTTCCTTCTCTGGCTTGCTCTAATGGGTTTAGGCTGACTCGGGACTTTATGTCTTCCTTTAGGGGTAAAGAAGTTCTTGGATGGAAATAATACTTCAATTAATTTGAAATTGAAAATTGAAACCCTAATTATGAATGCAAGTATTGCAATCATTTTCTGGAGGAATTACAAATATGACATGGAAAGGTAATTGTTAAAAGACACGATGGAGAAAATAGCACAGTGTTTTAAAGTGTGGAGGACCCTGGAAAGTGGTATCACAACGTCTTAAGTACGGTACGGTTTGAGCCATCGCGAGTGAATTGTTACGCCTTCCAGTTTATCAGCGTTGATGAGCTTGCAGTAGCCTCCTAAGATAACGTCTACTACCAGGTATGGTTCATCCTCTCTTTCAGTGGGTGAGTCAGGTGGATTGGTTACTTTCACCGTCATGCTCCAAACCTTGAATGTAGCCGTCTTCGTCACCAGATCTCCAATTCCAAATGGGTTTGGGCGTGTAGATGCCTGGATCTTGGCCTTATCATATTTGACCGAGACAACCTCTAAGCTTTTGATAAAATGCTTGAAGGGGCCGGCCTCCTATTCACATCTTTTAGCCGGGGTTGGTTTGTTAGTTGGAACCAGTCCCCAGTGCTTGTCAGGGTAAGGAGTGATTGGTTGCAAAAAGGGTTGCGTGATAAGACATACCTTGGGCTCGGAACCTTTTAATGTATGCTGACGGGCTCTCTCCGGGAAGTTGTGTCACATTGGCGAGTTGCAGATGGTGCGGCAACAGATAGTCTTGAAGTCCAGACGGCTTGTTGGAGATCCTTTCGGGTATCGAGGCTAGTAGAGGACAAACTCCCAGTGTTGTCTTGTTGTCGTGTACCCAAGAGCGTCCTAGGATCATGTCGTAACTGGGATGTTCTTTGACTATGTAGAACTTTGCTTGTGTCGAGGCATCACTCAATTTAACTTCAAGATCGATGTATCCATATGCATCTCCAAGCTCTCCTTCTGGAGTCTTAATTACAGTTGGGCTTCGAGTAGCATCCTGCTTTGAAATCCTTGCTGCTTTCAAGGTCTTGATAGTGATGATGTTGAATTTGAAGGCCGTATGAATTAATGTTCCATCGAGCTCGACATACTTCAAACGAGTGACGGTTAAGAGTCCTCAGTTTCCCTTGCTTGCATCTTCCAGGAAGGATTGAGGTTTCAGGACTGCTTCCTTTTCTGGATACAAACGCCTGCCTGATACAACGCGGTTGAGGGATGAAAATATGTCCTGGCGCTGTTCCTTGGAGAAATATAAGATTTTGCACAAGCGCTCCATCATAGATTGTACAGTCTTGCGAACAGAATCCCCGGAAATCATGCAGTTCCTGACAGGAAGAGGATCTCTATGAACACCTTCGTTCCCTTGCTGGAGTTCTCCTTCCTCTATCTTCTCTCGGAAGATTTGTTTCAACCTGTTGCAATCTTTTGTTGGATGATGGACAAACCCTGAACCCTTAAAGAAATCAAGAATCACCTCTGCTCTAGATTTTCTCTCTCCTATTTACTTGTTTCTTACTCAAAAAAGATCTCTCCCCCTCTTTACAACTTGAACGACTATTTATAAGGAAATACATAGTGGATGACAGCTAATCTGTCCTTTATTTTCGGGTATGGTCTGCGACATTCTCGCAACCTTACAAATGTTAATTTCGCAAGTTCTTTAATTTTCTCAGGACTATCACATCTTTCTCATGATCCTAGCTGACGTCGTTTATCGTATCATTTCTGAAATTGTTCTGCGACGCTGTTGTGTTGTGTTGTTGATAATTTCGTTGAGATATTATCGTTGCGAGATTCTGATCCTACACCTTGCGCTAATTAAGCTCAATTCCTAGGAGCATTAAGTTTTGGAAATAGAGTAATCAATGCAATTGTCATACATTGCGCATGAAAATTCGGACAATGGTCAAACTCTACATATGATCACAAGAGTGTATCACTACAAACCGTGATCATATTATGCTACTTGTATTTGGGGTTATCGCTCGATGAAAAACCCTAAAATAGCTATGGACAAGGATGCAAGTTCAATTAATTGGCCACTTAACTAACCAAACATCTAAGTCCTATCAAAATACATCAATCATGTGATTATTAAAAGCAGTAAATATTTGAACGATAATCAAGAGAGAAAACTAATGCATTAATGAAGCACAAGTTGTAGATATAGGACTACATCCTTAACCAATAATGAATAAATTAGCTACTCATAGCTATGGAGTTCATCATAATCAATAATCAAATAAAGAAGATGAAAGCAAAGCAAATCCCAGTAGTGTAAACAAAAGAGGCTCTCCCCTCGCTCCAAGTAGAATCCCCCCTATCCAAGCTGTAAAAGTATTTCTTTTATATTCCTTTGCTTTCCAAAATTAGGTCTAGTCTTCAAAGTCCATTAAATGAAAATCCACCAAGCCCATATGTGAGAAAAACCCATGTAGAAAATATGGCAAAAAAATATCGCCGGAAAACTGGTGCCACACCGGAATTTGGCCGGAAAAGTAGTTCAGGCGACCGGGAAAGTCCACCCGGTCACCGGTCAGTCAACCGAGTCAACTCAGTCAAAGTCTCTGAGTCAAACCGGGTCAGATCATGAGTCAGCTGGCTAGTCAGACGAATCAGATCTGAGTCACACTAGCCAAGCCATCTTGCACACCCCAGTCTTGTGTGCATAACCATTGTACATCACCAGTGCCCATCCAGCCATGATGGCTGCTCATCCTGCAACATTTCACTTCTTCCAGCAGCAAATCCAACTCATTTCAAATTTCATTGCAGCTTCAGATTCAGTCACTTCCTTCAATACTAACAAACTGCAGTTGCTAATAACACTCAAGCTTCCCTGACTCAGCTTCACAACCATGTCTCATAGTCATATGCTCGCCTACCCGCAAATGCAGGTGCAACTCCCAGTCATTCATCACTTCAGTTGGCTTGACATCAACAGCTCCAACATATACACCAACACTTCATTTGCAGTTCTTACATCTCAGGCATTCAAGACCACTCAAATGCAATCCTTTAAGCACAACCGCAACCTCCATCAACTGCAATCTCAGTAACACTCTGGCATCATTTCTTGTTGTTTTCCACAACAACACGATTTCAAGCCAACACCTGCAATTTCATATCCTAGCATTCATCTATTCAAAACACACCATAACAGCCAGCATCATTCTATCATCTCACTGCCAAAGCCACCAGAGACTCATGTCATCTCAGCTGTATTACAGGAACTCAATCACCATTAAAACTATCTGCAATTCATTACTACCAACCCCAGAGCAACACCAATCCCATCACATTAGCAACAACCATTCTTTGAGCTCCACAATCCTGCATTTCTAATTCCATCTTCTGCAACCATGTTAATCCACCATTCTGCATTCTGCAATACGGCTTACCACCTAACTCAGTTGCAACACATACAAACTTCACTTCATTCCCTGTCTGTAGCTGTAGCTTCCTTCAAGAACTCAGACGACACCAATTCTGCACACAATCGTCGCCTTTCTTAGTTCCATCCTCAATCCTGCAACACAATCTTCACGCCTCAAGACACAATAACATTCTCTCGGCTCAATTCATTCCTGGATACATAAACCACTTCGTTATCTCCGATTCAAGTCATTCACAAGTCATTTCATTCACTTGTAACTGCAACTCAGACAACCTGTAAACCTAACATTCATCTAAAGCAGCATCAATCTAACACACTCCTGCAACACCATATTCACTCAACTGAGCTTGAGCTTTGAGCACAAACTTCTATGAACCCATCTTCTACTGCGCTAATTTCTTCTCTGGAAGCTATCTTCAAGACACCAACATAACCCCTGAATCCGAATCATAGCCATCCATTATTGCCTCAAGTCATCTTCATTTCTATGGCAACCAGCATCTCAGACAAAACTCCTTCATCATTTCATCATTTAGCACTTCGACATGAAACCCATCTCAGAATCGTTTATTACCAGCTTCTTATCCCACTAGAACTCGAGACCCATCAATCAACACCAACAGATTCGTGTTCTACCATAATCCATCTTCCTGAATCGTTCTAATCTCACAATAATCTTCAGCTCAGCAACAGATGAACACCATCACCATCTAAATCTTCCGTTTCCTCAAACCCTAGCTTCTATTTTGCTGTCAATCATCGAATTAATTCAAACCCACTCTTCCCAATTCTTCAAAATCAAATTACTCCATTGAATTTCACAGTTTCACCAAAATCCTCATAAGAACCCTCATCTCTCCTCAACTCCTTTTCTTTCTGAAATTAACAGCACATCCCCATCTAAGCAGCAACAACAAACATCTATCTTCTTCTTCTGAGTAAACCTCAACATCTCTGCTCTGATTTCTCATCAATTTCCTCTCTTCACTTTCGACCTGAGCATTAACAACGCCTTCGTTTCTCTTCTTGAATTCAGATAGTGTGTAATAAGAGAGAATAGTTTTTCTCTAACTTTTAGAATTGTGTAGGAAATGAATCTGGATTCAGACACCCCAGCTACAGGCCACCAAATGACATCCCCTTATCCTCCAATGTGATCCCGATAACGCTCGCATGTGCAACGACGATTCCGCCCTCTTGCTCCAAATGAACGCCCTTTTCTTCTCTTGAATTCTTCCACCAACAGCAGCCGTCTTTATCTTCTCAAATCCACTTCTTCTCTTCAATTTCTTTTCATCACTAAAGCAGTCGTGCTTTTCAGACAGATATTTGCATCACTAAAGCCGACATGCTTTTCAGATAGAAATTAAGAAATAAAAGCAAATAATGAGAAATAGTTCGTCTCCAACCGCAGTTGCACATGTGATGAGACTTTTGCGTTGTTTCTTCTTCTTTTGTCCCAAATGACTCCAAAGTACCTAAACACTCAAAATCAAACATAAGATACATGATTTACAAGAAAACTTAGCAAAGAAAGCATAAACAATAGATAAATATCAATGTGTTTTAGACACCTATCATCTATGAAATGTCTCTTGTGGAAATTTCATTATGATCCCGTTATTTTACCTTTGCCAATTTTATTGACAAAAAGGGGGAGAAATAATGTAGTTCACACTACAAATACATATGGTTTTCGGATCATTGTGTAAGGGGGAGTGGTTTCCATGATCGAGATGGAGTATTGACTAAGGGGGAGTGATACATATCACCATAGTATTGTTGTTAAAGTCGTGATGCAATTGGACTTTGTTGTTACATAATGATACTATGACAATGTATAATAATGATCTAGAATCTCGATTTCTCTCATTGTTATAGCTACGGATCTTCAACAACAGTGGTGCTAAACTTACAACCTTTGGGATCATTGGAGTAATTGGAAGGACGAGATTTCAAGGAACGTTAAAGATTAGACTATGGTATAGGAGCCACTAAAGTTTATTTTTTTTGTATTCCATATGTATTAATAGTTTTGTCACTAAAATTGACAAAGGGGGAGATTGTTAGAGCATAGCTCGGTCGACCTCGCATGCGTTTCTATATCAAGCATGTTTGTCAATGTTAGTGATCAAAACTATGAGTCTTGATTTCTAGTCTATTATAGCTAAGTCTCGGACTAGGATATAAAAGTGTAGATGAGCTCAAGGACTTCATGGCGATTCATCATACAACGACGAAGATCTACTCAAGGAACCATGGAACTTCATCAACAAAAAGGTATGTGGAGACTTGAACTTATCTATCACTCAAAAGTCTATCTCTTATATCTCATACTTCTTATGAGACAAAAAGTCGTATGCTATATAGACTGGATCATATACATTTGACATTTCGAGCTGAGTATTCACTACATATCTTTTTCTCGAAATCGTGTGTTGGTAAAGAGTTTCGCTTTGATCAAGTTTATCTTCACCTAGTGACGAAAGTCATGAAAAGTTTCAATTACTTTGAGAATTGCTCTGACGTGAAACGGTCTGTGAATAACGGCTATATAACGTCCTATGAGAATGTCTCAATGATTGGAATGAGAGTTTAGATTACATAACCATGTATTCCTTAATCCGAAGTTTTCGAACTTTGTTGATTGAGAGAAATCGGAGGAATTGGCTTTGCCAAGTCCGCGAACCCAGTCCGCGAACTGACGGAAGTTCTCTTACCGAGAATTTCTGCTTGGATTTTCCAAAAACTCGTTTGCGTGTTTAGTCCGCGAACTCAGTCCGCGAACCTAGTCCGCGAACTGGCGGAAGTCTCTTTGCCGAGATTTTCTGCTGAGTTTGGAAAACTCTGTCGGTTGTCTTAAGTCCGCGAACTTGTTTGTGAGCTTAAGTGGTTATGATCTAAAGATGTTCTCTGAACATGAAACTTAAATTACTAAGGAATGCTTTATGCAAACCGTGGCTATAAAGTTCATGAGACGATTCAATTGAATCGAATCATCTTTGTTTCAATTGTGTCTTGTGTAGTTACATAAGATCTCCCAGCAATTGAACAACTCTCTAACTAGTTCATTTGAGTCAATTGAACTAGTTATGGTGAAGAAGAACTAGGTTAATATGAAATGCTCATATGGTTAACCTTTTGGGTTACTATGTTGAACCAACATACACATACAAGTTTGGGAATGGTTTTCACAAACCCAGTAAAAGTCTACCCAAGTGTGTGTGACAAGCTAAGTTTTCGTTCTAACGGTTGAGAAATATTAGCTTGAATCTAAATCAGGTTTTCATCTAACGGTGAATATGGATTGCTTCGTAACTCATGCAAAACCCTGATTTGAAGGCTATATAAGGGAGACCTCTAGCATTGTGCAAAACTAATCCCCACACGTCTGTGTGATACTAGTATGCTCGCTAGAGTCGATTCTCCTTTAACCTTTGGTTTTCTTCACTAAAACCAGGTTAACGACTTAAAGACTTCATTGGGAGTGTAAATCCAGACCGATACTACTTTTATCGTAGTTGTGTGATCTGATCTTGAATCTTCTATCGTACGAGTACAATCTATTTATTGGCTTGAGATCGTGAGAGTTCTCCGATAGGCAAGATAAAGAAGTCACAAACATCTTCGTCTCACTGTTTGTGATTCCTCGACAAACCGCTTGTGTAGTCAAGAAGGATTTTTGAGGGGTGATTGATTAATCTAGGCTGTTCTTCGGGAATATAAGACCGGATTGTCAATTTGTTCCTGTTCACCTTGATTTTATATCTTAAGACGGAACAAAACCTAGGGTTTTTCTGTGGGAGACAAATTTATCCTTTGATAGATTTTTCTGTGTGAGACAACTTTGTTTATTATCAAGTCTGCGATTTTGGGTTGTAGGAACTCTTGGTTGCGGGTGAGATCAGCTAAGGGAATCAAGTGCGCAGTATCCTGCTGGGATCAAAGGCGCAGGAGTACAACTGTACCTTGGATCGGTGGGAGACTAATTGGGGTTCAACTATAGTCCAGTTCGAAGTTAGCGTGGAGTAGGCTAGTGTCTGTAGCGGCTTAATACAGTGTGTATTCAATCTGGACTAGGTCCCGGGGTTTTTCTGCATTTGCGGTTTCCTCATTAACAAAACTTCTGGTGTCTGTGTTATTTCTTTTCCGCATTATATTTGTTATATAATTGAAATAATACAAGTTGTGCGTTTGTGATCATCAATTGGAAATCCGACCTTTGGTTGTTGATTGATATTGATTGATCCTTGGAAATTGGTCTTTGGTACCGTCCAAGTTATTCCTTGTATTTGATAAAGACTCGCTATTGTTTTTATCATGAGTAAAAATCAAATCAAGAGAGAGATATCAACTCCTTGATATACTTTTATCTAGATTGAGTCTGACTGTCTAGTTGATTCTCTAGCAAAGTATTTCGGAGTTAGTCCATACAGATTGCTAAGCGAAATATTGGGTGGTTTTTTTAGACCCACGCTTTTTCAGATAGTGATAGTGAGTTTCAAGATGATGAAATTGGTTTAGACGCTTTACAGCCTTTTTATGACCCTGCTCTTCAAATTAGCTTTACTAGTATTCTTGATAGGAATAAATATGTCAAGTTTCTTAAAGGGAAGTTTGTCCTAGAAAGGATTTATGATCGTACTATTAGTGAACCTGAGTTTCACCAGTTTATGAACCAACATGAACGGGGTTATATTCATGATGGTGTTGGGCTTCTTATCCTGAGATGACTTGCCAGTTTTATGCTAATCTGCATGCTTCCAACAAAATCAGTTGTTGCTTCAAGAAAATGGTTGGAGGGATAACATTTGAGGTAAATCGTGAAGTGATTGCATATTTGTTGAACTTATCACTTGATTGCTCATTTGCAATTTCTCAACCTGAGAATCACAGACCAACTCAGGGTCAACTATCCGAATTGCTTCTAAATAAAAGTGAATCGTGGTCTGGGGGAAAGTTGTCTGTTGATAACATTATCTTTCATTTGAAAGTCTTCAGTAAATTGGTTGTTGCAAATCTGATTCCCAATACACTCGATAAGAATCTATGGAGCAGAAACCTTGCTGATATGGTTTACTATCTTATCTCTGGTGAAGAGATTGGTTTCTGTGGTTTGATTATTCGTCAGATGATTCATATGATTTCGCAGAAAAAGAATCTTGGATTCCCATGTCTTATCGGTAGAATCTGTAGTCAATTTAAGGTTAAACCTATTGGCACCTGCACTGGTTATGCTTCTCCTCTATCTCAGACAGATATCAACAAGATAAATACGCCAATCACTTCTGAAGACAATCTTCTTAATGAAAGAATTGAGTGCCTACAGGAACAACTGAGCTACGTGTTGGGAATTCATCCTGAAGTAACTGAACACGTTTGTAAGATTGCTGAGAAGTATAATCGCCATCAAGCCTAGTTCCTTCTTCTTCTGTTGTTAAACTTCTTTGGCTAAGTGATGCTCTGAAGGTTGTAATAAATTTTATTTAGCTTTGAATGTTTCTTCTTCATGCTAAAAGTAGTGCATCCATGAGAAGGTTTAATACTTTGTCAAAAGTTAAGTCTTTCACATGTCGATATGCAAGTATTGGAAAAAGAATGAATGAACTTTTGACATTACAAAAGTTAAGCCTATTGTATGTCATTATGCAAATATTGATTGAAGATATGATGAACTTTTGTTTACGAGGAATATGTATATTGTATGTCATTGTGCAATGTCACACTAGCTTCCCAAAATTCGGTTGACTAGGTACTAGGATCGGTTCCCCACATATATATGTTATCTAACTCATATGTGTTGCACATGTCCATAGGATCGGTTCCCCTTTGCCTAATTCATAACGTGTTGCACATGTCCATAGGATCGGTTCCCCTTTCTGCTATAAACCTTGTTGCACCCTTACAAGGATTGATTCCCCTTTGTGACGTGTTGCACCTCTTACTAGGATCGGTTCCCCTTTACCCGGTTTTAGGCCTTACAAACTACACAAACTCGATCATACCAACAGGTGATTACTGAAGATCGGTTTCACTAATAAAAGTCATACCAATACAAAAGTAGGCCTCATGTTAATAGTTTTACCAAGAACACAAACAAGTCATGAGTGGTTATACTAATGACACATATTGGTCGTTCATAAGATATGCAATGAAGAACAGCCCCAATAACGCCTGGAGATTTCCTTTTCGGTTCACAAGCAAAGTTCATGACCTTACTTCCTTAAAACACATGTAACAACATTGTTTCCTATGATGAAATCCTCACCACATGCCCATACATAATCAAAATAGCATTGATACTATTATGTTGATGTCTTATCTACAAAGTTTAATGGTTAAGCAATAAACCTCGTATTGAATTCCTTAATACTATGTCTATCTAGAGTGTTCATGCTTCGCAGTTTTGTTATCAATATGCACGACTTGAAACATACGTTAGGGAATGAAACAGTTCAAGTCAAATATCACTAACCTCAAGTGGAAGTACTTCTTCAAGTCTTCGCAATACTTGTAATGTCTCATATCCTAATACTTTAAAGCTAACCTATACGAAGTTGACTCTAGTACATTTAATCAAGTGACTCTTAAATGAGTTTTGGTTCCCTAAAATATGACAACCAAACTTGACATACCAACGCTTGGTGGGTTCAACCGAGCTATGCTCTAATAATCTCCCTCTTTGTCAATTTTAGTGACAAAACTCTTACAATCATATGGATAAACAAATTACAAGAATTCATTACACATACGCTTGATTCCCGAATTCAACCGCACATAACCTGCATACATTCAATCCTTAAAAATGCAACAGCTGTTGACATTATAATAACAAAGCTCATACTCCCCCTAAAGGTGAGATAGGTAGATTTGCAATCCTCACGTCTTTGTTATACCAAATCATATGATATGTTACTCCCCCTTAGTCTGTGATTTTCCTCATTCGTTGGATAAACGTTCAAGCACCATTGTCATCTTTCCTAGTGACACCAATCAATATAAATTGACACTAGCATCACTTGTTTACTCCATATATTTCTCCCCATTTTTGTCACGAAATGACAAAGAAACGAAAAAATAAAGGACAACACGAAAAGGATATTACAAATCTCAAAATAGACTTGCAACCTGTTGAGTCAAGCACGAGGGTTCCACACACCATTTTTGATAACCAATATCAAAACTGAAACTACAAAGTAATTACGTTTTGACATGTTATCATGGAAATAATTTCCCGAAGCAATTTTCCCAACTAATTTAGCAAATAGTTCCTTTGCTAAACCGATTGTATAAATACAACCGCTTCATTCGATAAGACCAAAACATAGATAAACTCCATTTTTCTCATCAGTTTCTAATTATCTATATAACTTAGACCTTTAATATTAAACAAGCCAAATACTAGGTTAGTTAACTAGCATTTCCTTGTTTAGGCAATCGATTATACTTGAATAACCGAAACTGTTAGAGCATTGATCGGTCGAACTCGCATGTGTTGCTATCTCAAGCATGTTTGTCAATGTTAGTGATCAAAAATATAAGTCTTGATTTATAGCCTATATAGCTAAAGGTCTCGGACTAGGATAGAAAGTGTAGTGGAGCTCAAGACTGATAGGTGTCTAAAACACCTTAATATTTATCTATTGTTTATGCTTTCTTTGCTAAGTTTTCTTGTAAATTATGTATCTTATGTTTGTTTTTAAGTATTTAGGTACTTTGGAGTCATTTGGAACAAAAGAAGGGGAGACGTCGCTTAAAAGGAAAAAAGGTGCAAATGCTGTTGGAGGTGGATTATTTCTAATTATTTTCTTTTATTTCTCCAGCTCTATCTGAAAAGTATGTCGGCTTTAGTGATGCAATTTCTGTCTGAATAGCATGACAGCTTTAGTGATGAATAGATATTGAAGAGGAGAAGTAGATATGAGAAGTAAAAGACCACTATTGTTAGTGGAAGAATTCGAGAAGAGCAGAAGCGTCATTCAAAGGCGAGTGATGTTTGGAGCCAGCTAAGTTATGCAACAAAGGAGGTGAAGAAGGAAATCATCATAAATTGAGCAATAAGCGCAAAATGGTCATTTCATACACCAACAATATAGATGAACCTAGGTCACAGGTTATGGAGTTGGAGCTGTGTTTGAAGATGCAGCTGAGTTGGGGACAAAGACAAGGATTTGGTGGATACTGAAGAGGTTATACTGCAGTTAAACAAGACTTTGTTGCGTCGCAACTGAGGAGAAATGGAATCAATGGCTAGGTCTGAAATTGGCATAAGATGGAGCAGCAGAAGAGCAGTCATGCACAATGATTGTGCAACACAAAAGCTGGCCAGTGCAAAATGGCTTAGGCCTTGGCAGTAAGGACCAAATCAACTGAGTTAACTCGATGACTCATCCTGACTCGTCTGAGCCTTGACCGAGTTGACTGACAATGACCGGTGACCGGGTGGCTTTGCCGGTCACTTGAGCTACTTACCGTCGACTTTCCCGACCAATTTCCGGTAGGTTTTCATACAACTTTTGGGACTTCCGGCAACACTTTTTGAGTAGATTTTCTACTTGGGTATTTCACATATGGGCTTGGTGGATATATTGGTATGGGCTTTTGAAGGCTTGACCTAAGAAAAGCTACAAAAGAGGAAAAGTTTCGACAACTTTGGGGACGTATTCTACTTGGAGCTAAGGAGGGAGGCTTCTACTTTTGTTCTAGGGTTTCACATGATAGATTCTTTTAAACTCTTTGTGATGATTTCCAAAAACCCAAGTAGTTGATTTATTTTATTGTCTAAAGATGTAGTTGGATTTTGAAAACAAGTTATTGATTTTATGAATTAGTTTTCTCTCAATTTTATCGTTTGATTTCTACTGCGTATAATAACTGCATGATTGATGTATTGCAATATGATTAAATGTTTGTTTAGTTAAGTCTAGAATTGATTGAACATACATCCATATCTATAGATATTTAAGGGTTCATCATCGAGCGATAACCTTGAATACGAGTAGCATGATATGATTACGGTTTGTAGTGATACACTCTTGTAATCATATGTAGAAATTGACCGTTGTTCGAATTGTTTGCGCAATGTATTTCAATTGCATTGATTAGCCTATTTCTGAAACTTAATGCTCCTAGAAATTGAACTTAATTAGCGCAAGGCGTTAGGTTATTCTTTAGGTAGAATTTACATACGCAGCTCTAATGTGTGTGTTGATGACTTAGGAAATTTACGGAGTATTCTTGCAATAAGGTATTCTAAGGCTTTTGATGATAGCGAGATTAAATACGAATTCTAATCATACATTCAAAAACTTGTTTACAATTGAAGATGAAACCTTTATCCAATATTTTCTCATCCTTGATTTGCGTGCTTTATTGTTTTGTTTGCTTTTATTTTACTTTTAGTTTATAAAAATCAGAAAACCCCCCTTGTTACTTATAGGAAACCATAACATATTGACAACCCGAGACCTCTCTGTGGGAACGATCCTTTCTTGCCTTTGCTATATTATATATTTTCAGTTGTGAGAAAGTAATATTATTTTTGACGCATACGACAGCGATCAAATTTTGGCGCCGCTGCCGGGGAGGCAGCAGTTGTCATTTGTTTTTGGTTTCTTATTTTAGTTTTTAGTCTTGTTTTTTATTATTATTATTTATTTTTTCTGGTTTTTAACCTTGTTTTGAGAACTCTTGTTTCAGGTACCAACTATGGACGAAGCATATTGGAACAATTGATATGGTTATCAACCTCAACAACATTATGACAACTATCACCCTTATGGGGAATACAATCAAAATCAATCCTTTAGTTATGGTCAATATTCCACGTACACTTTGAGTTATTCTCATACATACCAACCTTCTTACGGTAGGTATGTAAGTGAGCAACCACAAGGAAGGGACAATAGTTGTGCTCCTATTCATATTTCTTCGATTTTGGTAGATGAGATGCAACAATTTATGGTCAGCATTGAGTCAGTTGGTAGACAACCGAGCGTGGTACCAATTTCGTCGACCGGATATGCTCATAGTATGTTTGGCTCAATTTCTGATCGTAATTATGATCATTCACCCATTCAAAGGGAAGATAATTGGCCTAACAATACTGAAGTAAGTGATTCTACTTTTTCCTTGTCGAACGAGCTTTTCCAACAAATGGAACACTATTTTCAAAATTTGGATGGATCACTCCAAGAGATTCAAAAAGGTGTTTCCATTTTAAGACAAGGCATTGAAGAATACAAAGAGGACATGCAAAATTCTGCGAAATACCAATCTTTGGGAAGTGGTAGCCAATCTTATGTTGACTATGATAGTGACGATGACTATGCAAATACATCGCTTGAACCAATTTATGGTGACATCCCAGAGGAGTGTACAATGGAGTCTTTTTGCGATCAAGGTGAAGATGAAAAGGAATATGATGACACTAGTGTAGCTTACTCGAGCATTGATCTTTATAACGATCAAAAACCTATTCAAAAGGTAGAGCTTGAGGATGATGCAATGAGTGTTCTAAAAAAGTTCCTTATGGTGAGACTTGAATCCGCAGTGGAGTATGTACCTTACAACAAAGAGGAGTATGTTGAGAATAAAACCGTTATGACCAATATTGTAGAAGACCCAATTGAGCTTGCAAAGAATTGTAATGAAGATGTTGATGCCGAGATTTTGGTCAGGCAGAAACGGACGAAGAATGGTTGCAAGGTTTGATAGAAGACCATGATATACAAGAGGTGAATAGTTCACTTGAATTCTTCAAGGATGAAGAGGATTCCGTGCTATAAGAGATTGTGTGAGGTTTGTCTAACCCTTTGCATATTGATTCTTCTCCTTTACCTCTTATTGGTTTGAATGTTTGTGCTTCGAGAATATTGTTGAATGGCTTTGTTTCTCGATTTCCGCCATTAGAGATACTTGATTCTCATACTATGCAGGTTTTGGAACAAGAAACCGTGGAAGTACCCGACTTCTATATTCTTTATACACTTCCAAGTGTGGAAAAGAATAAGTGTGGGGGAAACTTTTATTGGTTGATAGCTTCACTTATGCTTTATATTACTAATATTTGTGTGAAGCTAGTGTTTGCAAAACATGTGCTATGGGTGGATCCCCAACTTTTCCGATTATTGGTGTATGGAGAATCCGTCTTCCAAGTCGGGCTGACGACTTTAAACCAAGCGCTAAATGGGAGGCAGCCCAATGGTTTTGTGTATCTATCTCTATCTTTTTATTTCTCAAGTTTTTTTTTTATATTTTTTTTCTTATTTTGGATATTTGCATATCAAAACTCCAATTTTTAGAGATTTTTGAACAATTTAGAATAAACACTAGCCATTCTAAGTAGATGGAATTTTTTCTTGACGATGAGGTATATAATTGGCTGAGTTGGGACTAGATGCCAACTAAATAGCTTGTTTAGTGTTTATCCTCTATTGTTCAGAAATAGCTATGAGTTGGAGTATCAGTTTTTATTATGCATTTTATTTTCTTATTGTGTATATATCATGTTATGAATTTCCCATCTTGAACTTTACTTTGAATGACTAAATTTTATATTGAGGACAATGTAAAGTTTAAGTGTGGGGGAGTGTTCTCATATAGAGTTTTTAGTCTTGTTAGTTTTCCCTTGTCTTTATAAAAAAAAAGTAGAAAAACTAAAAAAAAAAAAAGAAAAAAAAAAGATGATGAACTCCTAGGTCTAGAAACTTGTGCCTTACACTAATGGAAACATCGTGGTTGTAAGAGTTGAGGAACCCATTAGTAGAGTCTATTCATATGAAAACGAACAAAATATAAGAATAAATAACATGTTAGTTTTCACCATATCTCGGATTCGTCACCATATCACATTCTATTTTTATTTTTCCATATTTATTTATTGTTTCTCTAAGTGAATTGGTGGGGCACGAACATCGAATTGTTATCACTGCTAGGATGAAATAGAGTGACTGAGTTACTACAAAAAAAAAAAAAGAGAGACCGACCAATTGACCAAAAGGAATAAATATGACACTTGGATAAAACATTATGTGTGTGTTCTCCCTGTCTCCATCGCCTAAGCAAGCGTGGAGTGCAGGATCCAAGGGAATTATCATGTAATCTGCTGACAAGAAACATGCGCTTGGATCCACAAGATCCAATCATGATGTCATTAAAAAAAATTTAAAAAAGGAAAAGAAAAGAAAAAATATTATTATTGTGTTGAATAAAATCAATCACTGGTTCCCTTGTATATGCCAGTTGTGTTGATATTAGTATTCGGACCAGTAGCTCAATCCAATAGGATTTTTAGATTTGTTTTGGTAGTGACCTTCAGACAGATATGGGAAACACCATATACCTTAGTCAACAGTACGCCACCATCTACTTTCTATATCCGCCTTCTTAATCTTTTCATGTGATTGTGGTTGATTCGATTCCGAGTATTGTGGTTGTGTTAACTTTCTGATAAAGCTTTACTACTAATTTATGAATTGGATTTGAAAGTGGGTACTTCCTCCTGTAATCATTGATAGTATGCCAAGTACAAAATGTTTATTGTCATTCATAGACTTTTCACAGGTAGTTGGAATTTGGAAGAAAAGGTTTTGTAGGTAGACCTCTTATAAACCTTCACGAGACTATAACTCGTCCACTAGGGACACCTAGGGGTTTAAAGGCTTGTTATTTATGCTAAGAGTAACCGTTGCCTTGACGAGATGGATTTGTTTGTATGTTTTATAATTATTTTGTTTGATTTGGTCGAGGACTAGCAAAGTCTAAGTGTGGGGGAATTTGATAGGTGTCTAAAACACCTTAATATTTATCTATTGTTTATGCTTTCTTTGCTAAGTTTTCTTGTAAATTATGTATCTTATGTTTGTTTTTTTGAGTATTTAGGTACTTTGGAGTCATTTGGAACAAAATAAAGGGAGACGTCGCTTAAAAGGAAAAAAGGTGCAAATGTTGTTGGAGGCGGATTATTTCTCATTATTTGCTTTTATTTTTTCAGCTTTGTCTGAAAAGTATGTCGTCTTTAGTGATGCAATTTTTGTCTGAAAAGCATGACATCTTTAGTGATGAATAGACATTGAAGAGGAGAAGTGGATATGAGAAGTAAAAGACGACTATTGTTGGTGGAAGAATTCGAGAAGAGCAGAAGCGTCATTCACAGGTGAGCGATGTTTGGAGCTAGCTAAGGTTATGCACCAAAGGAGGTGAAGAAGAAGAAATCATCCTAAATTGAGCAATAAGCGCAAAATGGTCATTTCATACACCAACAATATAGATGAGCCTAGGTCGCAGGTTATGGAGTTGGAGCTGTGTTTGAAGATGCAGCTGAGTTGGTGACAAAGACAAGGATTTGGTGGATACTGAAGAGGTTATGATGCAGTTGAACAAGACTTTTTTGCGTCGCAACTGAGGAGAAATGGAATCAATGGCTAGGTCTGAAATTGGCATAAGATGGAGCAGCAGAAGAGCAGTCATGCACAATGATTGTGCAACACAAAAGCTGGCCAGTGCAAAATGGCTTAGGCCTTGGCAGTAAGGACCAAATCAACTGAGTTAACTCGATGACTCATCCTGACTCGGCTGAGCCTTGACCGAGTTGCTGACAATGACCGGTGACCGGGTGGCTTTGCCGGTCACCTGAGCTACTTACCGGTGACTTTCCCGACCAATTTCCGGTAGGTTTCTGGCCAACTTTTGGGACTTCCGACAACACTTTTTGAGTAGATTTTCTACTTGGGTATTTCACATATGGGCTTGGTGGATATATTGGTATGGGCTTTTGAAGGCTTGACCTAAGAAAAGCTACAAAAGAGGAAAAGTTTCAACAACTTTGGGGACGTATTCTACTTGGAGCTAAGGAGAGAGGCTTCTACTTTTGTACTAGGGTTTCACATGATAGATTTTTCTAAACTCTTTGTGATGATTTCCAAAAACCCAAGTAGTTGATTTATTTTATTGGCTAAATATGTAGTTGGATTTTGAAAACAAGTTATTGATTTTATGAATTAGTTTTCTCTCAATTTTATCGTTTGATTTCTACTGCGTATAATAACTGCATGATTTATGTATTGCAATATGGTTGAATGTTTGTTTAGTTAAGTCTATAATTGATTGAACATACATCCATATATAGCTATTTTAGGGTTCATCATCGAGCGATAACCTTCAATACGAGTAGCATGATATGATTACGGTTTGTAGTGATACACTCTTGTAATCATATGTATAAATTTACCTTTGTTCGAATTGTTTGCGCAATGTATTTCAATTGCATTGATTAGCCTATTTATGAAACTTAATGCTCCTAGGAATTGAACTTAATTAGCGCAAGGCGTTAGGTTATTATTTAGGTAGAATTCACATACGCAGCTCTAATGTGTGTGTTGATGACTTAGGAAATTTACGGAGTATTCTTGCAATAAGGTATTCTAAGGCTTTTGATGATAGCTAGATTAAATACGAATTCTAATCATACATTCAAAAACTTGTTTACAATTGAAGATGAAACCTTTATCCAATATTTTTTCATCCTTGATTTGCGTGTTTTATTGTTTTGTTTGCTTTTATTTTACTTTTAGTTTATAAGAATCAGAAAACCCCCCTTGTTACTTATAGGAAACCATAACATATTGACAACCCGAGACCTCTCTGTGGGAACGATCCTTTCTTGCCTTTGCTATATTATATATTTGAAGTTGTGAGAAAGTAATATTATTTTTGACGCATACGACAACGATCAAAGACTCCATGGAAATCATCATACAAGATGAAGGACTACTCAAGGAACTGGTAGATATTCATCGACTAAAAGGTATGTGGATACTTGAACTTATCTGTCACTCAAAAGTCTATCTACTTTATCTCTTATTCTTGAGATAAAAGTCGTGTTGATGTATAGACTTTCATTATACACATTTGCTATTTCGAGCTGAGTTTAACTCGCGTATCTATTTCTCGAAATATGTGTTGGTAAGCTTTCGCTTTAGCCAAATTCATCTTTACCTAGTGACGAATGTCATGTTATGTTTCAATCACTTTGGAAATTGCTCTGACGAAAAATGTTCTGTGAATAACGACTGTATAACGTCCTCTGAGAATGTTTCAATGATTGAAATGAGAGTTTAGATTACATAACCATTGGTAGGATATAAGCATTATTGTGGAAACATATATATGTATAAGTCCTTATTCCTTGAACCAAAGTTTGCGAACTTTGTTGATCAAGAGAAACGAAATGTAGCGTGAGCCAAGTCCGCGAACCGGCAGAAGTTCTCGACCCGAGAATTTTTGCTGGAGTTTGTGAACTCCTTCCGTGAGCTTAAGGCCGCGAACCCAATCTGAGAACTTGAGTAGGTTATATATAAAATCCGTTGTTCTTGAACTCATGTTTATATAAACTAAGGAATGCTTTTGCAAACCATGGCTATAAAGTTCATGAACCATTCGAGTGAATCAAACCGTTTTTGCTTCGATTGTGTCTTGTGTAGTTACATAAGATCTAAGCAATTGAACAACTCTCTAACTAGTTCATTTGAGTCATTTGGACTAGTCATTGTGAAGAAGAATATGGTGGATATGAAAGTGATCGTATGTCTAACCATTTGGTTAACTATTGTTGAACCAACAAATGTTAATGTTTGGGAACGGCTAGATAAACCCAAAATTGGACATTTCATTTGTGTGTAACAAGCTAAGTTTTCGATCCAACGGTTGAGAAATATTAACTTGAATCTAATCAGGTTTTCATCTAACGGTGAATATTGAATGCTTTGTTACCAAGCTAACATTGATTGCAAACCCTGATTTGAAAGACTATATAAGGGAGAACTCTAGCAACTGGGAAACCTAATTCACACACCGTATGTGTGATACTAGTTGTGCTAAGATAGAGTCGATTCTCCTTTAACCTTTGGTTTCTTCTTCTAAACCAGGTTAACGACTTAAAGACTTCATTGGGATTGTGAAGCCAGGCCGATACTACTCTTCTTGTAGTTGTGTGATCTAATCTTGCTGTTTCTATTGTTACGAGTACAATTGTAATAATTGGCTTGAGATTTATATCTCCGGTAGGCAAGATAGAAAAGTAATCACAAACACTTCATCTCATCGTTTGTGATTCCACAATATCTTTTTTCGATGCGTCGATTAAGATTATTGTGAGGTAATTGATAATACTAGGTTGTTCTTCGGGAATATAAGTATGGTTTATCAATTGGTTCCTGTTCACCTTGATTTATCAAAAGACGGAACAAAACTCGTAGATATATTCGTGGGAGATTGATTTATCTATTACCATAGACTTTTCTGTGTGATAAAGATTTGTTTATTAAAGTCTTCGACTTTGGGTCGTAACGACTCTTAGTTGTGGGTGAGATCAGCTAAGGGAATCAAGTACGTAGCATCCTGCTGGGATCAGAGGCGTAGGAGCATAACTGTACCTTGGATCAGTGTGAGATTGATTGGGGTTCAACTACAGTCCAGACCGAAGTTAGTTTGGAGTAGGCTATTGTCTATAGATGCTTAATATAGTGTGTGTTCAATCTGTACTAGGTCCCGAGGTTTTTCTGCATTTTCCGTTTCCTCGTTAACAAAATTCTGGTGTCTGTGTTATTTCTTTTCCACATTATATTTGTTTATATAATTGAAATATCACAGGTAGTGCGTTGTTCAATCAATTAGAATATCTGACCATTTGGTTGTTGATTTAAATTGATCGACACTTGGATGTTGGTCTTTGGTACCATCCAAGTTATCTATTTTTGATAAAGACTCGCACATTTCTATTTGCTTGAGTAAAGATCAAATCGAGAGATTGAGATATAAAATCCTTGATGTACTTTTATCTATATTAAGTCTGACTGTCTAGTTGATTCTCTAGAAAGTATATTGGAGTTTGTCCATACAGATTGCTAAGCGAATTGTTGGGTGTGGTTGTTGTACCCCCGCTTTTTCAATTGGTATCTGAGCAGGAAAACATGTTTAAGACCTTACAAGTCTGTGTTTGTAGCGATCTGACTCTATGGACAGAGGTGATATCTCTATTAACGTACCACCAGTCTTCGATGGCTCTAATTACTCATGGTGGAAAATTGCTATGCGAGCTTTTCTTCAAGCGCGTGATTTTCAATCATGGGTATATGTTGTTAATGGCTATGATCCTCCCGTCGTGGTAGTTGGAGATGTAAACGTTCCCAAACCTATTGGTGAATACAGCCCTGCTGAGATACTTGTTGCAAAGCAAAATTCCGACGGTTTGAATGCTATCATACATGTCATTACCCCAAATCTTCAGCACATCTGTCTAATTGCACTAAGTCGCAAGAAGCTTGGGATATCTTAGAAACCGTATTCGAAGGTAACTCCAGTGGAAAGGAAGCTAGGCTTCAAAACCTTAATTCCGATTGGAAAAACCTTTGTATGGCAGATGAAGAAACATTTGATGAGTTTAATCACAAAGTGTCTTAAATTGTTAATGCATCTTTTTCATTGGGTAAGAATATTCCTGAAAAGGACATTATGATGAAAATTCTCAAATCTCTGCCATCCAGATATGATTCTAAGAAGCATGTCATCGTTGAGGGAAATAACCTTGATAATCTCTCCAAAAATACGCTGGTTGGGAAGCTTAAGATATTTGATCACGAACATTCATCCAAAACTAAGGATGTTGCGTTCAAAGCACAAAAGGACACTAAATTACTTGATAAGAGTAAAAAAGAAAGTGTATATCTATGAAGATGATCAATCTGAGACAGATTCATCAGATGAAGAGAAGTAAACGGTTCTCCATAGATAAGCTGATGTAATCTCAATATTGTTGTAGTAATAGGTTCGTTGAGCCTTGTGAAAGGAAAAGATTCTAGACTTAATAAAACTTAAAAGTAAAGAAAACTTAGATCAAAATTTGATTTCAAGATATTAGGAATAACCAAGACACTGATTCCACTATTACACATGAATAAATTATGGTAAATAATCCAAAACTCTAATTATCTTTAAAGTCCCTTATTTCTTAATTCACATACAATCTGGCAAATTCTCAAATATTAATTGTATCCACTAAGCATAGATTATCTAAACAAAGTATAACCTATCTAATTGAATCACAACTAATGAAGAAAATTATGCAAACAATTAAAAACTCTGCAAAAGCATTGATTGAGTGAATTATAAATTATAAATTAGAGAAAATAAATAATTACCAATTATTCATGCGTAAATAGCTTCCTCATTGCCTTGGTTGCGAGAGAATTAGCACATCATCATCTTGGAAACACGCTCGAAATTCATTCATGCTCAAAAATGGTTTACAAATGATGAATAAGGGAGAAATAATGAAAAACCTGGTTTGTAACAATTATATTTGTTACAAACCGAACTGTTACAAAGTGCGATAAAAGGTAACTGTCACAGACACTGTAGTTATACGACCCTCGATTGATTATCGTTGTCACTGTTGATGAACGACAGTTTCTGTGCGTCTAAATTTCTTCGCTGCACCAGCAGAAAAGAATTTTCCTGCAAGTGATTATCTCGGCTCTGTGATTCTCTGTAATCTCCCAAACTCTCTATACCCCCTCTCTGGTGCCCGAGAACCTATTTTATACTCAACAGGGTCATCCAATCTCTGCATTAACTCCGGAAATCTCTTCATAAATCGCCAGTGAAAAAAATATTCTCGGGAATTTTTTCTTCCCTATTTTACCTCCTCACGCGTTGATTCTCTGCCAGACACTATGAACAGGTCAATACACGTTCCAGAATGTTGATCGAGTCATCAGAACATGTTCAAACTCTTCAAAACCCGTGAAATATTCTTCCCGAGAAAGTGTTGCCCTGTTTACTTCTACGCGAGAATACAACCAATTTTAATCAATCAAATCACTCATGATAGTCTTGTTGGGACATTTCACAACTACCCAAAAAAATTCAGCCCTTTAGTCTACCTAGAACTCCTTCAAACTTCGATCGAAAATCACACAGTTTTGTTCTTCATTTTCCCGGCAAAATGAAATTCAAAAGAAGAAGATGGGTGCTAAGGATGAATTTGGGCTATGCATAACCTTGGGTGCCCGTTATCCAAATCTGGGGTCCGTATAGCAAATGTCCTACGGGGTGCCTTTAGCAGTTTTTCGAGCTGAATTTTCCAAAAATGTTTATTTTCAAAAAATACCTACAAACACACAAAACACCATAATAAGTACAAAATCGAGTACCAACATAGAGAAAATTGAGGACAACTTAGACACAAAAATGTGTTTATCATAAGCCTAAAGCATCAGTTAAACCTCATAATCGTATTCCTCCTAAAAACAGGGAAACAGATGAAACTGATGATGAGGATATGCCTCAGTGCTTTAAGTGTAAAGGATTTGGTCATTTTGCAAATGAGTGCCCAAATCGTAGAAAATACACTGGGAACAAAGGTCTTGCTGCAACTCTTGAAGAAATGTCTGACAACTATGATTCTAATGAAGACGAGAAATCAGGTGTTGCAGTACTTTGTGAAGGTATCGATTTTGATAACTGTAGCAATACATACATCAATCTCAATATTCTTTCAGAAGAGAGCCCAACTAATCTGGAAGAAAAAATTGACCCAATTCTTCTAAACTCTGTTTGTAATGTTTCAGGTTCCACCATGTGTCTAGCTGCGTGCACATCTAAGAAGCCTGACTTTTATCCTAGTTTGACGTGCTCGTATTGTTCTCTGAAGGGTCATGAACTATCAAGGTGTTACAAGTACAAACACCAATTGAGGCACGTCAACAAACTTCAACGAAGAGAAAATCAATTAACAAATAAGCTTAAACTTGCTCAGAAGACCGCTGAGGTATGTAGGATGTTATCTTCGTCTAAGAAGTTAGTTTACAAGGATAAACCAAGATCATTAGAAAAGAGAGTATGGTCGAATCGTTTTGATAGACAGAGATCTGTGGATTCCTCTCTAGAGGAAAATGGTGGAAAAATTGTTCTTCACCGCAACGCAACTTGATTGTGTTGATTTGGAAATCTTGTCTCATGTGCCTGATCAAAAGAGACAATGATTTTGTACCTCTCAGGCTTTAGGAAAAGTTTTCTTTTCTTTCTTAGTTTTTATTCTTTCCTGTCTATCAACAAAGAAGGGTTATTATCGATAATTATACTCTTCATAGGGTTGTGAGTTGGACGTGTACAAACCTGTTTAAAGGTTTCGAAACCCTACATTCCTTTTTCCTTCCTCAAAACCTCTTTTTATCTCAAGACTACTTGTTGAGTTCAATTTGTGATTTCCTCTCACAAACCCATACGTTATGGATACTCCAAGAATGATATCTTCTGATGGAAAAGATGTCAATATGATTGTTAAGCCATCAATCATGAAGGAAAAATAAAAATCTCTGTTATCTCCTACCTTGAAAAGAAAAAGAAGGAATGTGAGGAAGACAATAGTCGTTCCTTCAAACTCTTAGAAGTTTTCTGGTGTTCTTGAAGAGTTGAAGGAGGTGCGAAAGGAGATCCAACAAATAAAGTCTTTTGTGTATCAGACTCATGAGATTCAGAAGGCCCTGGTTCGACAACCTCAGCTGAGAAGGTTTATTGATATAAACTCCTACCTTAATGAACCTTATATCCCAATGGATGTTGACGACAAGGAGTTCAGGGACGATAAAGAATTCTTCAAAGGTTTTATTGCCTAGTAAATTTTCTATTTTCTTGTTTCTATTGGAAGAATAACTAGAGGTTGGAATAGCCAATATTGTGATTACACATAGCTATGTCCAACGTTTTCATCTTCATGTTTTTAGATTTATTGGTTTAAATTCTAAATTTGTTTGGAAGATGATTTTTGCAGTATTAATCTTTATGGTTTTATATATTGCAATTGTTTATGGGATTTGTGTGTTTACGTCCGTGAACTTGACTATCCCATATCTTGTCAAAAGTAAAATCTTTTGTATGTCGATATTCATATGTTGATAAAAGAATGAATGGACTTTTGACAAATAAAAAAGTTAAGCCTATATTGTCAACTATTGATGGAAGATAGGTTAAAATCTTTTGTTTACAAGGATTATGTCTATTGAATGTCGTTATGCGAATAGTAATGGAAAATAGAATGAATCCTTGTGTATTCTGCAGTAATTGATCTTCCCTGATCCATATTTTATGTATTAATGTGAGGCTCCGCAAAGTGTCTTATGTTGAGCATTAAACAACCAAGTTGATTATTTTTGATTAGCTATGTTGTTGTTCCGTGAGGCACTTTATGTCGAGTATGACCAATTAAATTAATCATCTTGTTTGGTTATTTAGTTGTTGCTCCGTAAGTTTTCTTATGTCGAGTATGACCAATTAAATTGATTACTTTTGTGATTAGATTGGTTGTATATTTCGATTAGATTAATTATGGGTTCTCTTGTGATTAATTTAATTGTATATTTTTTTTAGTCTCCATAAGTTCACTTATGTTTGAGTATTTTCGATTAAATTTATCATGGGTTCTCTTGTGGTTAATTTAATTGAGTATTTTGGATTCAAATTCATACTTGTATGTGATTTGTTATGTCCAAAGAAATCCTTCCTTTCTTTCGAAATTAAGGTCGCTCTTGTTGTTCTTTCGGGAATAACATTTGGACTGAGTTTTCCAAATTAAGGTCGCTTCATTCCGCGAACCCAATCCGCGAACTTGAGTAGGTTGTATCTAAGATCGGTTGTTCTTGAACTCATGTTTATATAAACTAAGGAATGTTTTTGAAAACCATGGCTATAAAGTTCATGAACCGATTCGAGTGAATCAAACCATTTTTGCTTCGATTGTGTTTTGTGTAGTTACATAAGATCTAAGAAATTGAACAACTCTCTAACTAGTTCATTTGAAGCTAACATTGATTGCAAACCCTGATTTGAAAGACTATATAAGGGAGAACTCTAACAACTGGGAAACATAATCCCCACACCTTACGTGTGATACTAGTTGTGCTAAGCTAGAGTCGATTCTCCTTTAACCTTTGGTTTTTTCTTCTAAACCAGGTTAACGACTTAAAGACTTCATTGGGATTCTGAAGCCAGACCGATACTACTTTTCTTGTAGTTATGTGATCTGATCTTGCTGTTTCTATCGTTACGAGTACAAATGTAATAATTGGCTTGAGATTTATATCTCTGATAGGCAAGATAGAAAAGTAATCACAAATACTTCGTCTCATCGTTTGTGATTCCACAATATCTTTTTTCGCTGCATCGATTAAGATTATTGTGAGGTGATTGATAATACTAGGCTGTTCTTCGGGAATATAAGTCCGGTTTATCAATTGGTTCCTGTTCACCTTGATTTATCAAAATACGGAACAAAACTCGTAGGTATATTCATGGGAGACGGATTTATCTATTACCGTAGAATTTTTTGTGTGATAGAGATTTGTTTATTAAAGTCTTCGGCTTTGGGTCGTAGCAACTCTTAATTGTGGGTGAGATCAGCTAAAGGAATCAAGTACGTAGTGTCCTACTGGTATCAGAGGAGTAGGAGCATAACTTACCTTGGATCAGTGTGAGATTGATTGGGGTTCAACTACAGTCCAGACCGAAGTTAGTTGGAGTAGGCTAGTGTCTGTAGCGGCTTAATACAGTGTATGTTCAATCTGGACTAGGTCCCGGGGTTTTTATGCATTTGCGTTTTCCTCATTAAAATAATTCGGGTGTCTGTGTTATTTCTTTTCCGCATTATATTTGTTTATATAATTGAAATATCACAGGTTGTGCGTTGTTCAATCAATTAGAATATCCGACCTTTTGGTTGTTGATTTAAATTGATTGACACTTGGATATTGGTCTTTGGTACCATCCAAGTTATCTCTCTTTGATAAAGACTCGCATATTTCTATTTGCTTGAGTAAAAATCAAATCGAGAGATTGAGATATAAACTCCTTGATATAATTTTATCTAGATTGAGTCCGACTGTCTAGTTGATTCTCTAGAAAGTATATTGGAGTTTGTCCATACAGATTGCTAATTGAATTGTTGGGTGTGGTTGGTGTACCCACGCTTTTTCAAAAACCTCCACTTTGATAAGTTTAACTAAGATCAGAATTAACATAGTTTATCTTATCCGGAATCGAACTAGAATCACATCTTCTTCTTCCAGGGAGAATTGATATCGAAATACCATTATGTTGTCATCCTTATGAAAAAACAAAAGAATAACAACAACCAACCTTTACCAGAGAAAGGTTGAAAATCGGTTTTTAACTATTGCAAGAAAAAGTTGAAAACCTGCGAAACACATATGCTTTTATGCTAAACCAAAATCGATTCAACATGTTGTGACTTTTTCACATATTGTTTCTATCATAACCCCTCATGATCCTTTGATAGAGCCTACCAACATGGGCTAGAACTTAATACTGCTAAATCAAAAAGTCACCCAAACTATAAGGGTTAACACCATATTATGAGATCGAATATCAAGGTAATGAAACCGAAATCAAACATCCCAAAAACATTCATAAGTTCTACAATACTTAAGTATGCGAGAAAAAAAAAGTTTTAAAGTCAATTCTTAATAATGTACATAATATTACATATTCAGTTTTTGGACATTAGTCAGAGATGTCCAAATCAGTGTTTTCTTCTTCTTCTTCTTCAGAGGAGGTGTCTTTGTAACTGTCGGAGATAACATTCAGAGCAAAGGTAAGATCTGTATGTATTTTTGTTGCACGATCAATTAGATCGATAATGTAGTTTTTCTTCCTCTCTAATTTTCTCCTGAGAGATTGAGGATCTCCTTCCATTCTGATGGGGGGGGGGGGGGATGGAAGACATGTCCTCTCATCTGGTTGAGAATTCCTTCTCCAAGTTTCTTTGAGACTTTTACCTTGGCGTTTGTCCAAACAATTCCAAAGGAGCTGTAAATTCTTGTAATCAAACAAGCGAACCCAGGAGTTCTTCTTTTACCTCTTCGGATAGTGATCATTTGTCTAATCATTAGTCCACAAAAATCAAAGTTTTTGGCTCAATTGACAAGATGATATACAAGCTCAGAAACATCTCTAGTCCACTTGGTTTTATGTATATTACTAGGACACAAATTTGCTGTAGCAAGTTTACCAAAAACTTTTAGATGAAAATCAACATTTTGAAGAAGTAAAGAATTACATGACCATACTCCTCCAATTTTCGATGAAATAGTATCATTCTTAACTTTAAACCTTTCATCCGAACATGGTAAGAAGGTATTCTTGTAAGGATAGAGAATTAGTTCTGAAATTACTTGTTTGTTGACTTCAAACTATGTTGTACCAATCATAGTACGAAAAGTGCAACCTTCAAAATTCATCTCATGCATATTAGCAAAGAATAGTTTGACAAGGTCCGACGTTGCCTTGAAAGAACTTTCATGAATAATACCTCATTCATGTTGGTTCACAAAATTCACATAAAATTTGTCCGAAACATCAACAAACAACATTTCCATGATGGATTCTATGATTGAACCGAATTTCCTAGCACACTCATCATTTACAAAATAATTTTGAGAGATAACATCATAAACAAGGCTAGGAATACTTTCATGATTGATGTTCGAAGTGGAATAATTCATAGAGTTTCTATTCGAGCTTTCCCCCCTAACAAAATTTCTACTTCTTCTAGTTTTATTCTCTATTGAATTAACAAGCAAAATAAAACACCACTTACAATCGATATACCCTGTCAAGTATTGATTCTCCTTGCTTGAGTTGAAGTGAAGTGATTTGAGACAAGCCCTTTGTTCTTGTTGTACCTTAGGATTGATTGAAGCAAAAAAATTCACTTGAATCGAACATGCAAAAATCACAAGTGAAGAGATTTCGAACCTTCGTTTGCTGTAGAGGTTTCTTTGTGATTGAAGAAGATAGAGAAATAAATATTCCCAGTTTTCTTTGTTTTTATAACCAACACTAACATGTATTCGGATGTGAATCCGGATTCAGATAGAGCTTATAACTTTATACCTAAACTTGATAAGGGGTAGCCAACAATTGGTTCCTTGGTCAATATTAATTTGCCCAGGTTCTTTGGACATACTAGATAATGATAGACTGTTGGACAATGAGGTTTCACTGGACAAGCCATGGTTGTTTTTATAAGACTCACAATCTATATTAGAATCATTATGATATTTAATAGAAAATTCTTCTGGAAAGTTATAGTGAGAATCTTCTTGAAGGATATCAGATTCTTTAGAGGTATAATTCATTAAATACTCATGGATGAGTTGATTTTCTTTAGAATTATTATTTTCCTTTGAGTTGTCCAGTTCTTTGAGGAACTCATCAACCTCATTTTGAACTCTACTAGAGTCTTCAAGGATCTTGAGTGTGAAAAAGCGGGGGTCTAACAACACCACCCAATATTTTGCTTAGCAATCTGTATGGACTAACTCCGAAATACTTTGCTAGAGAATCAACTAGACAGTCAGACTCAATCTAGATAAAAGTATCTCAAGGAGTTAATATCTTTCTGTTGTTTTTGATATTACTCAAGCTAATAGAAATCAACAAGTCCTAATCAAACACAATGAATACTTGGACGGTACCAAAGACCAATGTCCAAGTGTTAATCAATGAAATCGAAAACCACAAGGTCGGATCTCCAATCGATTAAACTTTAACGCACAACCTATATTATTTCAATTATAAAGATAAACAATATAATGCGGAAAAGAAATAACACAGACACCAGAAGTTTTGTTAACGAGGAAACCGCAAATGTAGAAAAACCCCGGGACCTAGTCTAGATTGAATATACAATATATTAAGCCGCTACAGACACTAGCCTACTCCAAGCTAACTTCGGACTGAACTATAGTTGAACCCCAATCATTCTCCCACTAATTCAAGGTACAGTTGTACTCCTACGCCTCTGATTCCAGCAGGATACTGCGCACTTGATTCCCTTAGCTGATCTCACCCACAACCAAGAGTTGTTGCACCCCAAAATCGCAGACTTGATAATAAACAAATCTGTCTCACATAGAAAAGTCCATCAAAGGATAAATCTGTCTCCCACAGAAAAACCCTAGGTTTTTGTTCCGTCTTATGATATGCAATCAAGGTGAACAGGAACCAATTGATAATCTGGTCTTATATTCCCGAAGAACAGCCTAGATTAATCAATCACCTCTCAACAGTCTTACTTGAATACACAAGAGGACGTCGAGGATTCACAAACAGTGAGACGAAGATTTTTGTGACTTCTTTATCTTGCCTATCGGAGAACTCTCACGATCTCAAGCCAATCAAATATTGTACTGGTACGATAGAAGATGCAAGATCAGATCACACAACTACGATAAAAGTAGTATCGGTATGGCTTCACAATCCCAATAAAGTCTTTAAGTCGTTAACCTTGTTTTAGAGAAGAAAACCAAAGGTTAGAGGAGAATCGACTCTAGCGAGCGCACTAGTATCACACAGACGTGTGGGGATTAGTTTTTCCCAATGCTAGATGTCTCCTATATATAGTCTTCAAATCAGGGTTTTTCCTTAGTTATAAAGAAATCAATATTCATCGTTAGATGTGTAGTTGCAGGAAATCCTACACTACACCCCTCATATGATTTCATTGTTGATCAACTCATTTTTAGGTTTACACTCTTAATTTTATTGATTAATTTTTGAATGTTCTTACAAGAAAGATAAAGAAGTCAAGAATGACCTCTGCTCTGAACTTTCTCTCTCCTATTTACTTGTTTCTTATTCAAGAAAGATCTCTCTCTCCTTTACAACTCGAATGACTATTTATAAGGAAATACATAGTGGATGACAACTAATCTGTCCTTTATTTTCGGATATGGTTTGCGACATTCTCGCAACCTTACAAATGTTAACTTCGCAAGCTCTCTAATTTTCGCAAGACTATCACATCTTTCTCATGATCCTTGCTGACGTCGTTTCTGAAATTGTTCTGCGTGCGCTGCTATGTGCAATACCATTGATAATTTCGCTGAGACATAATTGTTGCGAGATTCTGATCCTACATCTTGCCTCTTCTCATATCTTCTCTGCAAAGTAGAGAATGATGTGAGAAATCCGCAACTGCTTATCTTCTCATATTCTGCATTTATCACACGTATTCTTTCTTCCATTTATTTCTCGACACGTCTTTTGTAACCGTTACTTTTTAACCGCTTAAATCTTTCCGTATTAACCGTGTTTATTTTCTCGAGGAAAAATTCCCTCTCTATATATTCTTTTCACTCTCTTTTTTTTTTTATTCTCTCTGCAACTTCATCGTTCTTCTGCAAATTCCATTATTGCAATTTTCTTCTTTCCTCTTCAATCTTTTAAGTTCTTCTTCATCTTCAAACTAGATCTTCATAGTTCGTGATCTTCTTCGAGACAATCTCCCTGCTATCATTTTTCATGGATTCATCAAGGTTAGTCTTCTTTTCTTCCTTATGAGTTTTGCTGAAATTGATATATTTGAAATTAATCTTGTTTATTGCCTTATGTGATGTTGTTTATGTGATTCCCATACTCTTGTTATTTCAGCAAAAGCGGCTCCAACACTAAATTTACAGTTCAGAACCCTAACAATCCCAAATCACAGCATAAAGTTGTCGCACATAAAGAAAGTCTGCGAATGAGAAGGTAGTAAGAAACACTATTTTCTAATAACAATTTGTTGCCTCTGTTTCTTATCTAGATTGTAATTCGCAGGGTGATAAAGATCTTCATAAACCTCACAAGAAATCTCGCCACCTCAAGACTGTTCCAACTTCTGTTCCCTTCCACCTACTCATTTCTTCCAAATCTCCTGCGACATCTTCGCAAGATAAACCTTTATCTCCAATTCGTGAAGATGCTGCCTCTGATTTCATTTCTTCCAAATCTCCTGCGACATCTTCGCAAGATAAACCTTTATCTCCAACTCGCGAAAATGCTGCCTCTGATTTCATTTCTCCAGTTGATCTTTCTATGATTGAAATTCCCCTTGTGGATCCTTCTGCGAATGAAACCTCTTCTCTTCCCATTGAGAATGTTTCTCAACCTTCTATCTCTACAGTTCTCTACCCAAGTCTCTTCCTCTGTCGAAAGAAACCGTGGAAGGGATAGATATTGCTTTCAAGGTTTTATCTGAGATTCTGGATGATGGCAAGAAGTCTTCTACTGATCCCATCAAGTCTAATGTTTGCGAAATTCTGAGCAAGCATTTGGGTTCTGACAAAGCTGCTTCGCAGACAGCTTTAGAAAAAGAATGTAATGCTCTTCGTCTTGAAAATCAGAAACTTCAGAATGTTTTGCTGGATCGTGACAATCTTCGCAAGAAGAATGATGAATTAAGAGGTATGATTTCCTCATCTATGTCTTTAATTTGCCTTTTCGATGGTTTTATCCTTCCCATGTTTAATTATCCTTTAAATCCCTCTTTCGCATGTTAAGCATTAAATCAGAAACGAGTAATGGAGAGATATCAATTTGAATCTGCTGTTGAAGAAGCCCGTGTTGATAAAGAAGTCAATGGATCAATATAACCAATTAGATAACCTCTATTCATATTCTCTTGATCAAATAAATAATCTTACCAATGAAAATACCCAATTAGTTCAAAGACAAGATCTATTAAGTAATGAAGTATCTCGTCTTTCTTATTCTTTAACCAAAGCTAATTTAGGGATGAAACTTTATCAGATGAGAATAAAACCTTATCTCAAGAGAAGCGAGTTTATTTAAACAAGATGGCGATATCTTCGCAACAACTTAATATTCTCCAAAAAGTATGTGCTGACCAAGAGAAATCTCTTCGCTCTTTAAGAAATGAACTTAAAGAAGTAACAGAATCATCTATCGCTGAAAGAGATACACTCATTCAAGGTAGAATAGCTTTAAGTGTGAAGGCAAATCAGCTTAAAGAACAATATTCCAAATTAGAAGAATCTTATTCTTCTCTTGCGAAGAAAAATGCCTTCCTTGTTTCTAAAGAGAAAAATCTTCAGTCTCGACTTAAAGGTTTAGTTGGAGATAAATTTGATGACGCAATGGACCATTGGGAGAATAGTTGTCTATCCTTGATTCAACACCTTATTTCGCAAAAGGAAGGTAGTCATAATAGTTTGACTGCCTTAATTATTTTCTTTGTCATATCTCTCTGAATTCCTTATTTAACAAAATTTTGTATTCTATTTTTCGCAGAGTCTGAGAAGAATCTTCATTCTCTATTTCTGACTTGGAGGCTAAATATGCTAAAATTCGCAAAGAGAATGCTTGCTCGTCTCTACCCTTACTGGTTCTCGCGATCGAGCAGAAAGAAGACTTGATTATCTTGCTTATTTTAAGATATTCAAGATAGGAATCATCAAAGAGCACTTCTTCGCCAAGTTCATCTCCGGGCTGAAGTCCTTGTAAATGACATTTACTGTCCAACTCTCTTCCTCCTACATCAATTGATCCTTAGAAGTAGATGATGATGAAGTTCCTCGTCCTGCTGATAGTGATTATGATTACGAAAGCGGTGCAGAGGATAATTTCCTGGAAGATGAAGAAGAGGTTCCTTCTAAAGAAGTATCTGCTGGTGTTAATCAGAATGAGAAAGAAATTTCTCCTGAAGAAGTTTGCTGGCGATAATCAAATGCTAGTCATGGCGAAGATCAAAGCCGAAATGAAGGAGAAGCTTGCGAGAATGTTGGCGAAGAATTTCTGTCATCTCCTGCTACTGATTAATATTGAAGCTTGAGCTTCTTTCTAGCTTTGTTTTCTTGACTGTCTTATTTTTATCACTTTTGAGAGCTACATTTTTCAATAACTTTGAAGTCAACTTTTCCTTTTAATATTTTGTTGATAAGAAAGATAATGCTTCTTGTGTATCGATTCCCATACTTGCCTCTCATTATCTTTCTTGCAAAAATAATCTGTTATGAATGCTTATAATTAATTTGTTTTATCATATGGTCTTATTTTCCTTCCTAATTAAAGGTCTTATTATGCCATCTCTTGTCATTGCGACAAAATCGCAGGACGTCCTTGCACTTTCATACAAAAACCCATTGATCTTGTCTTAACTTTTCTTTTGTATTATGGCCTCTTCAGGAATGTTGCGACAATATGACAGGCCTAAATATTCTTGCGAAAATAAACCCATGACATTGCCGTCTTGCGACGAAATCGCAGGACGTCTTCGCACTTTCATGCGAAAACCCATTGATCTCGTATTTTTTCTTTTGTATTATTGCCTCTTCAGGATTGTTGCACAAATATGACAAGCCTTAATATCCTTGCGAATAAAAAGCCTCATGACATTTGCGTCTTAAGACACTTATCAGCTCCCTAATGGAGGGTGCCGCCCTTATCTCCCCCTGGTTGCCCCTTCAAGGAGGCGTACTTCTACCATACAAGGTTAGCTCCTCCCATCCAGTCTTAACAACAACCAGTTGTTTTCGCAGCCTCTTATCCCTTTTCCTATAGGGCTTATGGTTACGAGACTGCACCCTAAGTGGGGTTTTCTTCAGGCCGAGTGCAGTATAAGCCAAGACTTGTCAAGAATGGCAAGGACGCTTCAAACGCCCCGGCACCTTGACTCAACCGTGTACCTCGGCGCCTTGATCAGATTCTGCACTCCTTGGGAGAGTCCTTATACCTTAGTCGCCCAACCTAAGTCATATGCTTAAGTTGAGAATCCAAGGTGCCTCTCCCTGGGCATGGGTTTATTGACCCCAAATCTCCATGACTCAGGTTCCGGTGGCGGTGTAGCCTTTCCCTGAGCCATGTAACAGGTACCCCCTAATATGACGTACTTTAGGTCTTACATTTGCCTCTTGCGAAATTTTATTCGCGAACTAGGGTGTACGCCATAAAGGTTCGCCCCTTTCTTTTATGTCATTGTTCTGTGATTATCTCTGCGACAATTTCGCACATCATGATCTTCTTTGATATGAGTAATCTGCAATTATTCTTTCAGAATTCATAACTTCTCAAAGCTTCTTACTGATAATATCTTTTAAATACAACCTGTTCCATGGTCTGTCTAATCTATGACCAACATCTTTCCTTCTGGATCCATTAATCTATAAGCTCCTGTTCCAACTATCTCCTTAATGATGTAAGGTCCATCCCATTTTTTCGCTAATTTTCCACCATTTTCTCGCTGATATATTGGTGTTTCTCGCAGAACTAAATCTCCTGGTTGAAATTCGCGTATTTTGACACGTTTATTATATTCTCGAGCTAATCTTCGCTGATAATTCTCCATATGTTGTAAAGTTTTTTCTTTTTTCTTCTAATTCATCAAGTTTGTTTAAAATTAACCCGCACTAAGATTTTTCTCCCAAGCTTCTCTTTTTGTTGTCGGAATAACAACTTCTGTTGGTAACACCGCTTCAACTCCGTATGTTAAACAAAAAGGTGACATTCCAGTAGCTTCTCTTCTAGTTGTTATAAGCCCATACTGCATTATGTACTTGTTCGCACCATGATCTGTGATGTCCTTCCAATTTCTTCTTTAATATATCTGCAATTGTTTTATTTGTTGCTTCTACTTGCCCATTAGCTTGTGGATAAAAGGAGACTTTCCACATTTTATCTTGAATGCATTAAGTAACATTTCTATTTCTGCCCCTCAAACTGTTTCCCATTATCAGATACCAACTGTGCAGGAATTCCAAATCTGCAAATGATATTTTCGAATATGAATAAAGATATCTTTGTCGCGAATATGTTGTACTGCCTTCACTTCTGTCCATTTTGTGAAATAATCTGTTGTGACTATTAAGTATCTTTTTTGTCCAGTTCTTGGTAAAAAATGGCCCCACAACGTCTAAGCCCCATTTTCCAAAGGGCCATACACTGGTTGAAGATGACAATGGTGCTCCTGGTGCATGTATTTTCTTTCCATGTCGCTGACAATCTTCGCAGCATCTTGATATTTGTTTTGCATATTCATGCATGTATGGCCAATAATAACCTTGCATTTTTGCTCTATGTGCCAAAGATCTTCCTCCACTATGATTGCCAACATCTCCACTATGTAACATTTTCAGCACATTTTCTCCTTTCTCTCGTGTCAAACATCTGAGTGATGGTCCACTAAAGGATTTTCGGTATAACAACCCATCTCTTAATTCATAATTCATTGCTCGTCTTTTTAACTTGTGTGTTTCCAATCTATTTCTTGGTGTTTCTCCTTTCGCCAAATATGCGTGAAGTTCCATTCTCCAGTCTGCGACATTGTTCATTTGTTCTTATTTTTCATTATCTATCACCATCACATCCACATCTTCCCCTTATTTATTTATTGATGGTGACAGAAGTGTTTGTATTTTTATGCATCTCGCAGTTGGATCTGTCATCATGCTTGAGATGAAAGCAAAAGCGTCTGCGAGTCTATTATCTTTTATTGAAATGTGCCTCCATTTTATCTTTGGGATTTTCGCTGATAATTCTTCAACCAGCTTCTTGTACTTCTTCAAGGATGGTTCATTTGTAGTATACTCTCCTTTTATTTGGCGAATAACTAGCTACGAATCACCAGTGATCCTGGCATTTTCTAGTTTCATATCTATTGCGAATTTTAAAGCATGTATCACAGCTTCATATTCTGTTTCATTATTAGTGGATGCAAATTCCAATCTGAATGAAAAAGCCATCTTTATTCCTTCTGGCGAAATTAAAACAATTCCAACTCCATTTCCTTCTCCATTTGATGATCCATCTACCAATATTTCCCATCTATTTGGTTCTGTTAATAACTCTTTTGGATCTCCATGTTCTTCTTCTACATCCATCATTTCTTCTACTGCTTCATCTTCTTCTAAAGGAAATTCTTCCAAGAAAACCGCAACAACTTGTGATTTTGGTGAAGACAAAATTTCATATTTAATATCAAAATGGCCTACTTGTGCATTCCATCTCTCTACCCTTCCTGATCTTTTAGAATTCTTCATCACTGATTAAATTGGCACTTTTGTTAATACCTTTATCTTGTGTGCTTGAAAGTATATGCGGATCTTAAATGATGCATAAACCAATGCTAAGATTAATTTTTCAATCTTTGAGTAATTCTTCTCAGCAGTATTAAAAGTTTTGTTAATGTAATAAATGGGTTCTCCACTTCTGCGTCTACTCGCAATAACACAACACTTAATGAATGCGACGTTGTCGCAAGGTAAATCAATAATTCTTCTCCTGGTTCTGCCTTTTGTAAAATAGTTGTATTCAAAAGATGTTCTTTGATTCCTTGAAAAGCCTTTTCACATTCATTACTCCATTTAAATTTCACACCCTTCTTGAGTATATCGAAAAAATATTTGCATTTGTCTGATGATCGCGAAATGAATCTCCCCAGCGAAGCTAGAAGCCCATTCAACTTCTGTATATCTTTTATTGTTGCTGGTGTTGGCATGTCACGAACTGCTTGCACTTTTTATGGATCAACCTGTATTCCTTCCTTTGATACAATGTAGCCTAAAAATTTTCCCGATGCAACTCCAATAGTACACTTTTCAGGATTCAATTTAATGTTATACTGCCGTATTTGTTCAAAAATCTCCCTCAAGTCTTGTACATGGTGTTTAACTCTTTACTCTTTACTAACATGTCGTCCACGTATACTTCTAATGTTTTATGTATCCATTTTGCGAACACCTTCTCTACCATTCTTTGATATGCCTCTCCCGCATTTCGCAAACCAAGTGGCATTTTCTTGTAACAATATAAGCCTCTAAGGGAAAATAAAGAAGTATGTTCTTGATCTTCTTCAGCGAGAGGAATTTGGTTATACCCTTTGTACCCATCTAAAGATGATGCCCTATCATTTCCCGCTGCAGATTCCACCATTTGAGGAATATCGGGTAACGGAGAACTATCTTTGGGGAAAGCTTTGTTCAAATCAGTGAAATCTATGCAAATCCTGATTCCCTTGTTTTTCTTTCGGACAATGACCATATTCGCTATCCATTCTGGGTATTTAGCTTCTCTTATATTTCCTGCCTCAAGCATTTTCTGTAATTCTTCTTCTATTTGGGAATGGTAAGCTGTTGCGATTTTTCTTATTCTCTGTTTAAATGGTCTCACATTTTTGTTAATCTCCAATTTGTGGCAAGCAATTGATGGATCTATTCCTGGTATCTGATTCATGTTTCCTGCGAAAATATCTTTATATTCTCTCAACAAGTTGACAGTTCTTTCTTCTTCTATATCCATTTTGGTTCCAATTCTCAACATTATAGGCTCCTCTACAGTCCCAACATTTATTTCTTTTGTTGGTTCTGCGGCAGTGTAACTGGGTTTAGGTTCTCCCATTGGTGTTGGTTCTTTTATTGCTTTTATGGGTTCTTCCCCTTCTTCCGAAATTTCGCTGGGTATTCCTTTTCCTTCTTTTGCCCTTATCATATAAACTCTAAATTCTTCTTCCTTCTTTGCTTCCTTTGCCAATTTTCTGCGAAATTGTTTCCTTTTTGCTTGTTCTTCATAATGCTTTACTTCAATTTGATGACATAATTCCGCATTGTCAACATCTCCTCTAATTTCACCTATTCCATCTGGAGTGGGGAATTTAATACATTGATGCAACGTTGATACCACAGCTTTTATCGCATGTATCCATGATCTTCCTAATAACATATTATATGGCGATTCCATATCCACCACACACAATGTTACATATGTTCCGATTTCTCCAAGTGGAATTCGCACCATTATTTCTCCTTTAGGATTTGTTGTGGATTTTCCAAAGCCGTGAACAAAATATGCTGAACTGGACATTTCTTCATTTTTAAATCCCATTCCCCGGAATGCATGATAAAATATTATATCAACTGAACTTCCTGTATCGATTACAGTTCTGTTCAACATCCATTCTCCTGCGGATTTTATTGTTGTATCCTTTTCTTTTCGTGTAATAGGCACTGTGATGACCAACGAAGATGTATGGTTCAAATTTTCCTTTGGTATTTCTTCCGCCATGAATGCAATTTTTTGCTTTTCCCACTCTTTGAAGGGTGATATTTTTTCTACCGCTATAATTTTCTTTCCTTCAAAATTTCATTTATGTATTCTTCCTTTGACGTTTTCATGAAATTCATTGATCAAGTTTTTTGTTATCATATTACACTCCAATCTTTTGCCATTTTCGTTAATTCTGCTCATCTTTCTTTTAACTGATTCACTGATTTATTTAATCACTTTCTTGATTTGAATATTCTAAATCAACAATATTCAACTTTCGATCTTCAATTCCCTGTTTCTAGTGCCATTATGTAGTTGCAGGAAATCCTACACTACACCCCTCATATGATTTCATTGTTGATCAACTCATTTTTAGGTTTACACTCTTAATTGTATTGATTAATTTTTGAATGTTCTTACAAGAAAGATAAAGAAGTCAAGAATGATCTCTGCTCTGAACTTTCTCTCTCATATTTACTTGTTTCTTACTCAAGAAAGATCTCTCTCTCCTTTACAACTCGAATGACTATTTATAAAGAAATACATAGTGGATGACAGCTAATCTGTCCTTTATTTTCGGATATGGTTTGCGACATTCTTGCAACCTTACAAATGTTAACTTCGCAAGCTCTCTAATTTACGCAAGATTATCACATCTTTCTCATGATCCTTCCTTACGTCGTTTCTGAAATTGTTCTGCGACGCTATTGTGCAATACCATTGATAATTTCGCTGAGACATAATTGTTGCGAGATTCTGATCCTACAAGATAAAAACCTGATTTAGATTCAAGCTAATATTTCTCAACCGTTAGATTGAAAACTTAGCTTGTTACACACACTTGAGATATACGTTTACTGGGTTTGTGAAAACCGTGCCCAAACATGTACGTGTGTGTTGGTTCAACATAGTAACCCAAAAGGTTAACCATATGAGCATTTCATATTAACCTTGTTCTTATTCACCATAACTAGTTCAATTGACTCAAATGAACTAGTTAGAGAGTTGTTCAATTGTTATGAGATCTTATGTAACTACACAAGACAAAATTGAAACAAAGATGGTTCGATTCGATTGAATCGGATCATGAACTTTATAGCCACGGTTTGCATACTGCATTCCTTAGTAATTTAAGTTTCATGCTAAGAGCACATCTTTAGATCATAACCCACTCAAGTACGCACAAACTTAAGAAAACCGGCAGAGTTTTCCAAACTCAGCAGAAAATCTCGGCAAGGAGACTTCCGCCAGTTCGCAGACTAGGTTCGCGGACTGAGTTCGCTATTTTAGGACAGCGTGTCGATAAACTTCCATATATCATATACTATGCTAGCAAAACTCTTAATGATGCTCAACTTAACTATTCAACTACTGAGAAAGAGTTGCTTGCTGTTGTTTTTGCATTGGACAAGTTTAGGTCATACTTGACAGGGTCTAAGGTCATCATATACACTGATCATGCTGCTTTGAAATTCCTTCTTTCTAAGAAGGATGCTAAAGCTCGTCTTATCCATTGGATACTGTTTCTGCAGGAATTTAATCTCGAAATTCGAGATAAGAAAGGTTCTGAAAATGTGGTTGCTGATCATTTGTCTAGGTTGAATGTTGAGTCTATTGATGAGTCTATGTTGATTAGAGAATCATTCCCTGATGAAAAATTGATGCTTGTGTCTGAAATTCCTTGGTTTGCTGATATTGCTAACCACCTTGCTATAGGTAGAATGCCTTTGCATTGGTCTAGACAAGACCGTTGTAAGTTCTTGCAAGAAAACTGCTGCATTGACCAAGCATGTGGAGGCCATTTCAGTGCCAAGAAAACTGCTGCAAAAGTATTGCAGAATGGGTTTTATTGGCCATCATTGTTTAAGTATTGTCATGATTATTGTGTTGCTTGTGAACGCTGTCAGAAACTAGGAAGTATTACGAAGAGAAACATGATGCCATTACACCCTATTTTGATTGTTGAACTGTTTGATGTGTGGAGAATTGACTTCATGGGACCATTTCCTAATTCTAAAGGTAAGTTGTACATCCTTCTCGCTGTTGATTATGTTTCTAAGTGGGTATAAGCGATTGCAACCAAAACAAATGACCACAAGGTGGTACTTTCGTTCTTAAAAGAATACATCTTTTCTCGTTTTGGCATACCTGGAGCTATAATCAGTGAAGGTGGTTCACATTTCTGCAATAAGTCTTTTGAGTCTTTAGTACGTAAGTATGGCATAACACATAAGGTCGCAACTCCATACCATCCACAGACCAGCGACCAAGTAGAGGTTTCTAATAGGGAGATTAAGCATATTCTTGAAAAGACGGTTAACCCGTCTAGAAAAGATTGGTCATTACATTTGAATGATGCTTTATGGGCCTATAGAACAGCATATAAAACCCCTATTGGCATGTCCCCGTACCGACTTGTGTACCTGTTGAGTTAGAACATCGAGCTTATTGGGCTATCAAGAAACTTAACTTTTCTCTTGATAAAGCAGGTACTCAACGGAAACTTCAACTCAATGAGTTGGAAAAGCTGAGAAATGATGCTTATGACAGTGCTAAGTCGTACAAGAATAAAATGAAAGTGTTCCATGACAAGCGCATTTTGCGCAAGTCTTTCTCACCTGGCCAAAAAGTTTTGTTGTACAACTCCCGTTTGCATCTTTTTCCAGGTAAATTGCGTTCTAGATGGACAGGCCCGTTCTTGGTGCGCACAGTATACCCTCATGGAGCTGTATAACTCGAAGATGTAGCAAATAAGAACGTCTTCAAAGTCAATGGGCAGAGATTAAATCCGTTCCTTGAACCAATCCCACCAGAAATTGAAACAATCGATCTTGAAGATCCCATTTATGTGGACTGAACTGGTTCACCCTTGTACATAAATCAGGTTAAGGATTCCATTTTCTTTCTCTCTTTGTTTCTTTCTTTTGATTTCAGTTATATAATCTTGTTCTCCGCATTGTACAGTTCTGTTGCATGATGACTAGGTATCGATCTTATCACTTTTACCTTGATGTTTGCTTTCCAAGCACTCGTCCAGTTCTATTTGGTCAACAACACTCTTCATATCTGGTAAACTCTTTCCTTATCTCTACTCTACATGGTCTTCCTGGTATGATTGCAACTTTTTGGTACTCTTTAAACATTGAGGACACTGTTTAGTTTAGTTTGGGGGGTGTAGGTAGACCACAAGAACTTTGTAGTAAGCATGTTAGAACTTGTAAATATCTGAAGAAAAAAAAATGGAGCTCATTTACCTTGAGTTGTGATACTTGTGCATGTATGATATCTTATGATTCTTAGTCTAGATGATGAGGCACCCCTGATTCTAGCACAATTCACACGTGATAAGAAAATTTGAACATGCACGATCTACCTATACATGTATAGCCTCGGTCCGCATGTGTTTTATCGGTTAAGTAGACTGCCAATCACATTTAGAATACTAAATGAGACTTGACTAGCTTGTTCTTTGGTTGGCTGGGATAGAAGTTGGAGGATACATTAAGAAAAGCAACCATTGAATTTGACCGGGTACATCTAAAAGGTCTATCTCTTGCTAAGTGTCATGTAATTTTTCTTTTTGTTCACAAGTCAGCGGTGTCATCTTATTATTGTATTGTTATTTTGAAGTATTTCATCAGTTAAAAAAAAATAAGAAAAAGAAGAAAAAAAATGTAAACATTCAGAAAAAAAAAAAACTAAAAAAAAAAGGAATATCAAAAAATAGATGAAGATTTTTTTTATGTTTCAAATGTTATAGTCAATGTTTTTCTCTTGCCTCAAAAATAAGAGAGTAGTCGATGTAAGTAAGAGTCTTGTGTTTGTTATATGAATGTAAATAGTCTTGTAATAAGCAAGGGAGGGTGTATGCCATTGATGTACAACGCGGGTAAACTGAAATATTACCAACTCTTAGGTGAACATTCACAATTCTCGTTAAGCCGAACAGCTAGCTTGGCTTTGAATTTGGTTCTTAGCTTAAAAACTATCTCTTGGTAATTGGCAGTCATAACTTCTGATAATTCTCAAAACATGTGTAGATACACTTTACACTCTTATCGCATGTCTTTAGTTGTTCCAGTGCTAAAATTGTGCCTTTGAAAGCTAGATTGACAAATCCATTTGTTGTGAGCTGAAACTGAAATGCAGGTATCACATTTCATGGAATCTGAGCTTATATTTTGTCCCAGAACTTTGTGGGTATGTTTTTTTTGTTTGTTTACTCGAGGTCGAGCAAAATTCAGGTTTGGGGGTGTGATCGGTGCATAATAATGCATATTTCTATATCGTTTAGTTGACAATTATTGCATCTCAAGAGATTTAATATCTGATTTTATTCCAACTCTTGTATCTCGTGTATTCGCGTTAGCGAGGAATTTTGTCATATTAATCTCATTTTGTGGCGTTTTATAGGTGATTAAAATGAAGTAAACAAGAGAGCTGTAGCAGTGGTGTAAAAGAAGTGTGAGAAAACACTTGGTTGCAAAGTTCATGGAACTAGAAGGAGTGAATTTATTTGCCACTAAGAGCACATCAAGTTTGATATCTCAGAAGACCTGCTCGTGAACACCTAGGATGGGTGTTAGTGATTCACACCAAAACCAAGCCACTTTCACTCAACCACAACACATCTCTGACTCTCGTTTTCTCACCGACCCTTCCCAAACATCACCATCTCCGTTTCCCTCATTCATGCCCATACTCTTTCAACATAACCAGCTTCATCTCTTCCTTCTCCATCTCTATCAACCCATACCCCTCTCTACTGCATCCACCAAACCACTGCAGATCTACCTTTTGTCTTCCCCATTTCACACTCGAGCCCTATTTTCTACACTTGTTGTCAGTATCCTATTTAGTTACTCTCTTGAAGCTGCAACTAGATTTACTGCTTCTGACAAGAGAATGGGTATGATGGGTCAATCTCTGAATTTTGTTGAGACAATTCAAGGAGTTGATTACAACAAGTAAGGGAAGAGAAGAAATATGAAATTGTTGGAGTGAAGTATAAGTTGTCGTATGAAATCAGTTGAATACTCCCTCAATTGCAGCCTGTATGTGACGTCAATGGAGTGGTTGAAGGCTATAGAGCACATCTCAGTTGTATTGGGTGAGTGAGTGACATCTCAAATCCCTAATTTCAATTCCTAATTTCAGTTGTAAGTTATTGAGATACTAAAACCCAATTTAGGGCGAAATTGATGTATAAATAGGGGTGGTCTTTGTGTATTGGGGGTATCCAAGTGAGAGGGGTCATAGGAGAAATCAGTTGTAACCTATCTTCTCAAAAACTGTCCTTGGTAGAAATCAGTTGAATATTAAGAAGTTTGCATGAATGAATATCTCAATTTGTGAATCTCATATGTCATCTGTTTTCATCATGTTCTAATTTTTTAAGCTAAGGTTTAGATGAAACCCTTAATTTAACTCTAGGATATTTGTGTTGATGTTATTGTTCTTGTTGTGCTTGAATGATTAAGGATAGATTTAATCTTGTGTTACAACATATTTCTTTCACCTTGTTTGTTATGCAACCTAGGTAGTCAGAATAATTCTATGTTGCACTTCAACTTGTGCCTAATTGATTGTTGTTAATCTGTGATTAGTTGTTTTGTAATAATACAGCTAATACTAGGGATTAATACCTTAGTTGATATTAAATCATTCATCTGAAGATAGTCTTGGATATGCGACAGACTCGAATCTTCCCCGCTGCCTACTATAAGGAACAAGAATAGTTTCATTAGCTAAATAATCTGGTGTAGGTTAAGTAGTGAATTCAATTTCTCTAGTGCCTTCTTATCAAGTTTTTAATCTCTTATTTCATTTACATTTCTGTTCTTTAGTTTAAATCATATAAAAATCAATTATCTCGTCGTATCGACACCCCCTGTTTGATCTAAATCAGTATAGCAAGACCTTGAATTCGCTTTGCATCAACCAAGTCCCTGTGGGAACGATCCGCACTTGCCGTGTATTACATTGTAGACACCGTATACTTGCGATTTAATATTGTAGGTTTTTAGTCCTACCAAGTTTTTGGCGCCGCTACCGGAAATTCGGTAGCGGTGTGGTTGAATTGTTAGTGTTACTTTGCTAAAATTTTTAGTTTAGTGTATATATCTGCTTGCTTAATTTTCCTTCTTCCTTCTGTTTAAATGTAAATTAGTTTAGTCCTTTACAATATGTAATCCCTGGTTTCATATCCTTTGTTTTCTCTTTTTCGTATAAGTTTAGTCGTATAGGATTTGTAGTGTTTTAACTGTCTTTCTTGTTATTTTGTTAATCCTAGATGATTCTTGGGTAGTAGGAGGTGTTACTTAGCTGTTGTTTCATTTTAAAAAAGAAGCCAAAAAAAAGGAGTTCTTTCTTTGTACTGTGTCAGCATAAATTAGCTTTGGTTTAGGAGAATCTGTAGCTTGTTTCCTCATGATGTACTTGTTATTTTCATCTGCATCTTCACTCTCTAGTTTTAATCTGTCCGTTTTGAGGTGTGTTCATTTAGTGGTAGCATAATTCTTTATTTTATTTTGTCACTTTCAGTAGTGGTAGTTTTAGCTTTTTGTAGCTTATAATCATTATAGTGCAGTAGCCCGTATACACTGTAGTTTAAAAATCAATTGCATATACTTTTCATCTTTGTTTTAGAGTCTTTGTCTTGTAGCTTTTTGCATATTTTATTCACCATTGTATAGTTTCTGAAGTCATTTTGTTTCACTTTAGGAATCTAGTACGTAGCTTATTCTTGTTTAGATTATATGTGTCCATTAGTCTCCCATTAGTTGCATCTTTCCACATGTTGTCCATTTTTACTTTATTAGAATTGTGACTGTAGATAGACGTATATAGTTGTAGGTCTTGTTCTGCAATACTTTGTTTTTGTAATTGAAAACTAGTGTAAGGTAGGCCGTCACATAAAACTAATTATTTGAATTTTCATAGTTCTGTCAGGAAATCAACCGTAGTTCAAAGTTAATTGTCGTCCCGTAGTATATCATCTCTCCGTCGCTAAATTTCATTTTGTTCTACTGCACTATTCAGTTCATTTTCTAAAAAAATAATAGCTTAGTCTTTCTCAGTCAGATTAGTGTATTCAAACTTCAAAGTATTTGTGTTTTTGTAATATTTTAATTTTTGTTAATAATCGGTTTACTGTACTCGTTTCCTTGCTTTAGTTGCATATTCTTGGGTACTGAAATTCTCTTTTGAGTGACCAGGTACCTGCGATATTGTTGTGCAAGCCAAGGAAAAGCAGAAAAAGGAGCAGGACAATTTGTTGTAGTGCCTAAACCCGGTTTATACCGACGGTATTGTATCTCAATCCTTGTTGATTGTGTGAGTGGTATATCATATTTGGCTGATAAAACTAGTTGATTTACATAACCCTGTCAAAACCCCTGCAGCATATAACCACTTTGCATGATCCTGTGACACTTGAGTAACTTATTTGCTACTGAATTGTTATTTCACCGTGCTTATCATCTCTGCAAAAGTTCTGTGTCTGTGTGCCTGAGTCCGCGAATCTGTTTATCATAAGCTTCATATTTCGCCCGACTTTTGTACTTGTTGATATTTCTGGGTGTTATAACATGTTGAATGGTGTGTCTTCTTGGATATGATTGTTTCTTTTCGTGACCAAACTAACCGTCTAGTTAGGATTCAGCGAGAGGACATAGTCGAAATCCTCATTTCTGTAGTAGATAGACCTGACCAACCAGAGACAATGGGTGAAGAGTTAATTCAACCCCGTAGTCTCAAAGATTACATATACCCGACAAGGGCAAGCCGGCCCTCTTGCATTGTTTTACCAGAAACTGTTGATCAGTTTGAATTGAAAGAGAGCACAATACATATGCTCCCTGTGTTTCGAGGGGTTGATGCTGAAAACCCCTACCACCATGTGAGAGAGTTTGAAGAGATTTGTGGGACTCTGTGTCTCACTCAAATGCCGGAAGAGTCCCTGAAATTGAAACTATTTCCTTTCTCTTTGAAGGAAAAGGCCAAGTCTTGGTTGTATGCCCTGCATCCACAGTCAATTAGGACATGGGATGATCTTACGAAAGAATTTTTCAAAAATTTCTTCCCAAATCACAAGACTGCGACCATTCGTCAAAGTCTGAATAACTTTGTGCAATTAGAGGGTGAAACTTTAGCCAAGTATTTGGAAAGGTTTAATGAATTACTGCTTCAGTATCCTCACCATGGTTTTGAAAAATGGAGACTTGTGCAAATTTTGTATGAAGGTCTAGATGTTGCTACCCGAACAACAGTTGAGTCAATGTGCAACGGTTTATTTATTGACAAAAGTGATGATGAGTCTTGGACTTTCCTAATCGAAGTTGCTGAAAAGACTCAGCAGTGAGAATCCATTCGTGAACCTAGAAAGACTGCCCCTGTAGCTAATGTTCACAGGATTGAGTCTGACTTTGAGGGAAATGCGAAAATCGCATCGTTGGCAAGGAGAGTAGAAGCGTTAGAGCTGCAGAAGAATGTGAAACCTTCTGCCACTACTCTCCGTGACCATGTCGAAATGGCTATTTGTGCTGCATGTAATAGTTCAGATCACCTAGTGGATATTTATCCAGACCTACAAGCATTTCATGAGTCTAGACTAGAACAGGCCAATGCTTTATACCATAAGCAAGAGAACAATCCTTATTTTCAGACCTACAACCCAGGGTGGAGGAATCACCCTAACTTTTTATGGTCTAAAGGGCCCTTACAAGGGGGTACAACGAGTAATACCCAAGGATATTCATATCCTAGAAATCCCTAAGTACAGTCACACACACAGTACCCTATAGAGAAAAGGACGAGCTTTGATGATGGTATGAACCAAATGAATCAAAACCTTTTGCAATATCAGAAGTTAAATGACCAAAGGCTTGCGAGTTTATAACTTAAGATGGGTCAAATTTGCGATGCACTTAATGAGAGGGAAAAGGATAAACTCCCAAGTCAGCCTCAACAAAATCATAAGAGTGCATTTCAGGGAGGTACATCAACTTGCAATGAGTCTTCGCATGATCAAGTGCATTCTGTCACCACTCTTCGTAGTGGTAAAGTCGTTGATAACAATGTAGGCGTACCACAGACAATTGAGTCTGAGTCAGACTCATTATTGCATACAACGCCGCAGAAAATATCCATTGTAGAAAATGAATTTGAGCATGTTTGTAAATCTAAAAATTCTACTGATGTTAATGTTTCTTTGCCATCTAATGTGCCTATTGCTCCATTTCCTCAAAGGTTGGTGCAGCAGAAGAAAGGCACCCATTACAATGAGATGTTAGAGATGTTCAAACGAGTTAACATCAACATCCCATTTCTTGAGGCAATTAAGCAAATACCTGCATATGCTAAATTCCTCAAGGATTTGTGTACACAAAAGCGCAAGCTTAATGTGCACAAACGTGCCTTTCTAGCTGAGTAGGTGAGTTCCATCATTCAAAATAAGACTCCATCTAAATTTAGAGATCCATGTTGTCCAACAATCACTTGCACTATAGGCGACCATAGGGTCGATAAGGCTTTTCTAGACTTAGGGGCAAGTGTAAACCTACTGCCATATTCTGTATATGTGCAATTAGGTCTTGGAGAGTTGAAACCCACACCTATAACTCTGCAATTGGCGGACAGATCCGTCAAAGTTCCTCGTGGTGTGGTTGAGGATGTTTTAATCAAGGTTGACAAATTTTATTTTCCCGTGGACTTCATTGTTTTAGATACTCAACCTGTGCAAAACCCTGACTGTCACATTCCTGTCATTTTAGGACGTCCCTTCTTGGCGACGTCCAATGAAATTATTAATTATCGTAATGGAGTGTTGAAACTATCGTTTGGTATCATGACTGTGGAATTGAATGTGTTTAATGTTAGTCAATAACCTATGGATCTTGATGATAATGATGTGCATGAAATTAATATGATTGAAAGATTGATTCAAGACTCATTGCCTAACACTTTATCAGTTGATCCTTTGCAAGCATGTATGGAAAATTTTAACTTGGATCTGTATTATGCTGAATACATTAGTGAAGTCCATTCTTTGCTCGAATATGTGCCTCATATGGACGTCACTAAATGGCAGACTAAAGTGGAACAACTCCCACTTTCTGATTCCAAGTCTGTTCCTTCCCTTGTTGATCCACCTAAGCTTGAATTGAAAACATTGCCTGATACTTTGAAATATGCATTTTTAGGCTCATCTAATACTTTGCCTGTTATTATTTCATCTTGTTTAAACATAGAACATGAAAGTAAGCTTTTAGAAGTACTTAAGGAGCATAAAGAGGCCTTAGGATGGACCATCTCTGACCTTAAAGGTATAAGTCCCACTGTTTGCATGCATCATATAAATCTTGAAGAAAATGCTAAACCATCTAGGGAAATGCAAAGGAGACTTAATCCTAACATGAGAGATGTTGTTAAGGGTGAGATCTTGAAACTACTTGATGCGAGTATTATATACCCGATTTCAGATAGCAAATGGGTCAGTCCCATTCAAGTTGTGCCAAAAAAATCAGGCATTACTGTGGTTCAAAATGAAAAGAATGAATTAGTCCCTACCCGTGCAACCACAAGGTGGCGGGTTTGCATTGAATATAGGAAGTTGAACACAGTAACCAGGAAAGATCACTTCCCTCTTCCATTCATAGACCAAATGCTAGAACGGTTGTCTAGACATAGTCACTATTGTTTCTTAGATGGCTTTTCTGGGTACAACCAGATTCATATTGCACCTTTAGATCAGGAAAAGACTACATTCACATGTCCATTTGAAACGTTTTCTTATCGTCGTATACCCTTTGGGTTGTGTAATGCACCCGCCACATTTCAACGTTGTATGATGAGCATTTTTTCTGACATGATAGATAATTTTCTTGAGATCTTTATGGATGATTTCTCTGTGTTTGGATCTTCTTTTGATGAATGTTTGAACCATCTTACTTTTGTGCTGATTAGATGTAAAGAAAAAAATTTGGTTTTGAATTGGGAAAAATGTCATTTCATGGTGAACTCAGGCATAGTTCTAGGACATATCATCTCTGAAAAGGCATTGAAGTAGATAAAGCTAAAGTTGACATCATTCAACACTTGCCACAACCTCGCTCGGTGAGGGAGGTTAGATCATTTTTAGGTCATGCTGGTTTTTACCGGCGATTTATCAAGGACTTTAGTAAAATTTCCAGACCCCTGTGTAATCTACTTGGTAAAGATGTTGCTTTTGTGTTTGATGATGCTTGTGTCAGAGCATGGCAAGAACGTAAAGTTCTTCTTACTTCTGCCCCAATAGTCCGACCACCTGATTGGAAATTGCCATTTGAAATCATGTGTGATGCTTCTGAGTTTGTTGTTGGTGTTGTTTTAGGACAGCGTGTCGATAAACTTCCATATGTCATATACTATGCTAGCAAAACTCTTAATGATTCTCAACTTAACTATTCAACTACTGAGAAATAGTTGCTTGCTGTTGTTTTTGCATTGGACAAGTTTAGGTCATACTTGATAGGGTCTAAGGTCATCATATACACTGATCATGTTGCTTTGAAATTCCTTCTTTCTAAGAAGGATGCTAAAGCTCGTCTTATCCGTTGGATACTGTTGCTTCAGGAATTTAATCTCGAAATTCGAGATAAGAAAGGTTCTGAAAATGTGGTTGATGATCATTTGTCTAGGTTGAATGTTGAGTCAATTGATGAGTCTATGCTGATTAGAGAATCATTCCCTGATGAACAATTGATACTTGTGTCTGAAATGCCTTGGTTTGCTGATATTGTTAACCACCTTGCTACAGGTAGAATTCCTTTGCATTGGTCTAGAAAAGACCATTGTAAGTTCTTGGCTAAAGTTAAACACTTCTTTTGGGATGACCCATACCTGTTTAAGTACTGCCCGTACCAAATCATTAGGAGATGTGTCCCCAACAGTGAACAGAAAGATGTGATATCTTTCTTGTAGGATCAGAATCTCGCAACAATTATGTCTCAGCGAAATTATCAATGATACAGCACAATAGCGTCGCAGAACAATTTTAGAGACGACGTCAGCAAGGATCATGAGAAAGATGTGATAGTCCTGCGAAAATTAGAGAGCTTGCGAAATTAACATTTGTAAGGTTGCGAGAATGTCGCAAACCATATCCGAAAATAAAGGACAGATTAGCTGTCATCCACTATATATTTCCTTATAAATAGTCATTCGAGTTGTAAAGGGAGAGAGAGATCTCTTTTGAGAAGAAGCAAGTAAATAGGAGAGAGAAAGTTTAAAGCAGAGGTCATTCTTGATTTCTTTATCTTTCTTGTAAGAACATCCAAAAATTTATCAATAAAATTAAGAGTGTAAACCTAAAAATGAGTTGATCAACAATGAAATCATATGAGGGGTGTAGTGTAGGATTTCCTGCAACTACATAATGGCGCTAGAAACAGGGAATTGAAGATCGAAAGTTGAAGATTGTTGATTGAGAATATTCAAATCAAGAAAGTGATTAAATAAATCAGTGAATCCGTTAGAAGAAAGATGGGTAGAATTAATGAAAATGGCAAAAGATTGGAGTGTAATATGATAACAAAAAGCTTGATTAATGAATTCCATGAAAACATCAAAGGAAGAATACATAAACGAAATTTTGAAGGAAAGAAAGTTATGGTGGTAGAAAAAACATCACCCTTGAAAGATTGGGAAAAGCAAAAAATTTCATTCGTGGTGGAAGAAATACCAAAAGAAAATTTGAACCATACATCTACGTTGGTCATCACAATGCCTATTACACGAAAAGAGAAGGAGACAACAATAAAATCCACAGGAGAATGGATGTTGAACAGAACTTTGATCGATACAGGAAGTTCAGTTGATATAATTTTTTATCATGCATTCCGGGGAATGGGATTTAAAGACGAAGAAATGTCCAGTTCAACATATTTTGTTCACGGCTTTGGAAAATCTACAACAAAAGCTAAAGGAGAGATAGTGGTACAAATTCCACTTGGAGAAATCGAAACACATGTAACATTGTGCGTGGTGGATATGGAATCGCCATATAATATATTATTAGGAAGATCATGGATACATGCAATAAAAGCTGTGGTATCAACGTTGCATCAATGTATTAAATTCCCTACTTCAAATGGAATAGGTGAAATCAGGGGAGATGTTGACAATGTGAAATTATGTCATCAAATTTAAGTAAAACATTATGAAGAACAAGCAAAAAAGAAACAATTTGGCTGAAAATTGGTAAAAAAAGCAAAGAATGAAGAAGAATTTAGAGTATATATGATAAGGGCAAAAGAAGGAAAAGGAATACCTAGCGAAATTTCAGAAGAAGGGGAAGGACCCATAAAAGCAATAAAAGAACCAACACCAATGGGAGAACCTAAACCCAGTTACAATGCCGCAGAACCAACAAAAGAAATAAATGTTGGGACTGTAGAGGAGCCTCTAATGTTGAGAATTGGAACCAAAATGGATATAGAAGAAGAAGAAAGAACTGTTAACTTGTTGCGAGAATATAAAGCTTTTTTCGCAGGAAACATGGATGAGATACCAGGAATAGATCCATCAATTGCATGCCACAAATTGGAGATTAACAAAAATGTGAGACCATTTAAACAAAGAATAAGAAAAATTGCAACAACTTACCATTCCCAAATAGAAGAAGAATTACAGAAAATGCTTGAGGCAGGAATTATAAGAGAAGCTAAATACCCAGAATGGATAGAGAATATGGTCATTGTCCCAAAGAAAAACAAAGGAATCAGGATTTGCATAGATTTCACTGATTTAAACAAAGCTTGCCCCAAAGATAGTTTTCCGTTACCAGATATTCCTCAAATGGTGGAATCCGCAGCGGGAAATGATAGGGTATCATCTTTAGATGGGTACAAAGGGTATAAACAAATCCCTCTTGCTGAAGAAGATCAAGAACATACTGCTTTCTTTGCCCCTAGAGGTTTATATTATTACACGAAAATGTCATTTGGTTTGCGAAATGCGGGAGCGACATATCAAAGAATGGTAGAGAAGGTGTTCGCAAAATGGATACATAAAACATTAGAAGTATATGTGGACGACATGTTAGTAAAGAGTAAAGAAGCTAAAGACCATGTACAAGACTTGAGGGAGATTTTTGAACAAATACGTCAGTATAACATTAAATTGAATCCTTAGAAGTGTACTATTGGAGTTGCATCGGGAAAAAATTTAGGCTACATTGTATCAAAGGAAGGAATACAGGTTGATCCAGAAAAAATGCAAGCAGTTCGTGACATGCCAACACCAGCAACAATAAAAGATGTACAAAAGTTGAATGGGCTTCTAGCTTCGCTGGGGAGATTCGTTTCGCGATCATCAGACAAATGCAAATATTTTTTCGATATACTCAAGAAGGGTGCAAAATTTAAATGGAGTGATGAATGTGAAAAGGCTTTTCAGGGAATCAAAGAACATCTTATGAATACAACTATTTTACAAAAGGCAGAACCAGGAGAAGAATTATTGATTTACCTTGCGACAACGTCGCATGCATTAAGTGATGTGTTATTGCGAGTAGATGCAGGAGTAGAGAAAGGTATTAACAAAAGTACCAATTGAATCAGTGATGAAGAATTCTAAAAGATCAGGAAGGGTGGAGAGATGGAATGCACAAGTAGGCCACTTTGATATTAAATATGAAATTTTGTCTTCACCAAAATCACAAGTTGTTGCAGATGTCTTGGCAGAATTTCCTTTAGAATAAGATGAAGCAGTAGAAGAAATGATGGATATAGAAGAAGAACATGGAGATCCAAAAGATTTATTAACAGAACCAAATAGATGGGAAATATTGGCAGGTGGATCATCAAATGGAGAAGGAAATGGAGTTGGAATTGTTTTAATTTCACCAGAAGGAATAAAGATGGCTTTTTCATTCAGATTGGTATTTGCATCCACTAATAATGAAACAGAATATGAAGCTGTGATACATGCCTTAAAATTCGCAATAGAAATGAAACTAGAAAATGCCAGGATCACTAGTGATTCGTAGCTAGTTATTCGCCAAATAAAAGGAGAGTATACTACAAATGAACCATCCTTGATGAAATACAAGAAGCTGGTTGAAGAATTATCAGCGAAAATCCCAAAGATAAAATGGAGGCACATTTCAAGAAAGGATAATAGACTCGGAGACGCTTTTGCTTTCATCTCAAGCATGATGACATATCCAACTGCGAGATGCATAAAAATACAAACACTTCTGTCACCATCAATAAATAAAGAAGAGGAAGATGTGGATGTGATGATAATAGATAATGAAAAAGAAGAACAAATAAACAATGTCGCAGACTGGAGAATGAAACTTCATGCATATTTGGCGAAAGGAGAAACACCAAGAAATAGATTGGAAACACACAAGTTAAAAAGCCGAGCAACAAATTATTAATTAATAGATGGGTTGCTATACCGAAAATCCTTTAGTGGACCATCACTCAGATGTTTGACACGAGAGGAAGGAGAAAGGTGCTAAAAATGTTACATAGTGGAGATACTGGCAATCATAGTGGAGGAAGATCTTTGGCACATAGAGCAAAAATGCAAGGTTATTACTGGCCATACATGCATGAAGATGCAAAACAAACATCAAGACGTTGCGAAGATTTTCATCGGCATGGAAAGAAAATACATGCACCAGGAGCACCATTGTCATCTTCAACCAGTGTGTGGCCCTTTGGAAAATGGGGCTTAGACATTGTGGGGCCATTTTTACCAGGAACTGGACAAAGAAGATACTTAATAGTCGCAACATATTATTTCAAAAAATGGACAGAAGTGAAGGCAGTACAACATATTCGCGACAAAGATATCTTTACATTCATATTCGAAAATATCATTTGCAGATTTGGAATTCCTGCACAGTTGGTATCTGATAATGGGAAACAGTTTGAAGGGCAGAATATAGAAATGTTACTTAATGCATTCAAAATAAAATGTGGAAAATACACTCCTTTGTATCCACAAGCTAATGGGAAAGTAGAAGCAACAAATAAAACAATTGCAGATATATTAAAGAACAAATTGGAAGGACATCACAGAGCATGGTGTGAACAAGTACATAATGCAGTATGGGCTTATAATACAACTAGAAGAGAAGCTACTGGAATGTCACCTTTTTGTTTAACATACGGAGTTGAAGCGGTGTTACCAACAGAAGTTGTTATTCCGACAACAAAAAGAGAAGCTTGGGAGAAAAATCTTAGTGCGGGTTAATTTTAAACAAACTTGATGAATTAGAAGAAAAGAGAAAAACTTTACAACATATGGAGAATTATCAGCGAAGATTAGCTCGAGAATATAATAAACGTGTCAAAATACGCGAATTTCAACCAGGAGATTTAGTTCTGCGAGAAACACCAATATATCAGCGAGAAAATGGTGGAAAATTAGCGAAAAAATGGGATGGACCTTACATCATTAAGGAGATAGTTGGAACAGCTTATAGATTAATGGATCCAGAAGGAAGATGTTGGTCATAGATTAGACAGACCATGGAACAGGTTGTATTAAAAGATATTATCAGTAAGAAGCTTTGAGAAGTTATGAATTCTGAAAGAATAATTGCAGAATTACTCATATCAAAAGAAGATCATGATGTGCGAAATTGTCGCAGAGAACACAGAACAATGACATAAAAAAGGGGAACCTTTATGGCGTACACCCTAGTTCGCGAATAAAATTTCGCAAGAGGCAAATGTAAGACCTAAAGTACGTCATATTAGGGGGTACCTGTTACATGGCTCAGGGAAAGGCTACACCCCACCGGAACCTGAGTCATGGAGATTTGGGGTCAATAAAGCCCATCCGGGAGAGGCACCTTGGATTCTCAACTTAAGCATATGACTTAGGTTGGGCGACTAAGGTAATAAGGACTCTCCCAAGGAGTGCAGAATCTGATCAAGGCGCCGAGGTACACGGTTGAGTCAAGAGTGCCGGGGGCGTTTGAAGCGTCCTTGCCATTCTTGACAAGTCTTGGCTATACTACTGCACTCGGCCTGAAGAAAACCCCACTTAGGGTGCAGTCTCGTAACCATAAGCCCTATAGGCAAAAGGGATAAGAGGCTGCGAAAACAACTGGTTGTTGTTAAGACTGGATGGGAGGAGCTAACCTTGTATGGTAGAAGTACGCCTCCTTGAAGGGGCAACCAGGGGGAGATAAGGGCGGCACCCTCCATTAGGGAGCTGATAAGTGTCTTAAGACGCAAATGTCATGAGGCTTTTTATTCGCAAGGATATTAAGGCTTGTCATATTTGTGCAACAATCCTGAAGAGGCAATAATACAAAAGAAAAAGATAAGACGAGATCAATGGGTTTTCGCATGAAAGTGCGAAGACGTCCTGCGATTTCGTCGCAAGACGGCAATGTCATGGGGCTTTATTTTCGCAAGAATATTTAGGCCTGTCATATTGTCGCAACATTCCTGAAGAGGCCATAATACAAAAGAAAAGTTAAGACAAGATCAATGGGTTTTTGTATGAAAGTGCAAGGACGTCCTGCGATTTTGTCGCAATGACAAGAGATGGCATAATAAGACCTTTAATTAGGAAGGAAAATAAGACCATATGATAAAACAAATTAATTATAAGCATTCATAACAGATTATTTTTGCAAGAAAGATAATGAGAGGCAAGTATGGGAATCGATACACAAGAAGCATTATCTTTCTTATCAACAAAATATTAAAAGGAAAAGTTGACTTCAAAGTCGATTGAAAAATGTAACTCTCAAAAGTGATAAAAATAAGACAGTTCAAGAAAACAAAGCTAGATAAGAAGCTCAAGCTTCAATATTAAGTCAGTAGCAGGAGATGACAGAAATTCTTCGCCAACATTCTCGCAAGCTTCTCCTTCATTTCGGCTTTGATCTTCGCCATGACTAGCATCTTGATTATCGCCAGCAATTACTTCTTCAGGAGAAATTTCTTTCTCATTCTGATTAACACCAGCAGATACTTCTTTAGAAGGAACCTCTTCTTCATCTTCCAGGAAATTATCCTCTGCACCGCTTTCGTAATCATAATCACTATCAGCAGGACGAGGAACTTCATCATCATCTACTTCTAGAGGATCAATTGATGTAGGAGGAAGAGAGTTGGACAGTAAGATGTCATTTACAAGGACTTCAGCCCGGAGATGAACTTGGCGAAGAAGTGCTCTTGATGATTCCTATCTTGAATATCCTTAAAATAAGCAAGATAATCAAGTCTTCTTTCTGCTCGGTCGCGAGAACCAGTAAGGGTAGAGACGAGCAATGCATTCTCTTTGCGAATTTTAGCATATTTAGCCTCCAGATCAGAAATAGAAATGAAGATTCTTCTCAGACTCTGCGAAAAATAGAATACAAAATTTATTAAATAAGGAATTCAGAGAGATATGACAAAGAAAAGATAATTAAGGCAGTCAAACTATTATGACTACCTTCCTTTTGCGAAATAAGGTGTTGAATCAAGGATAGACAACTATTCTCCCAATGGTCCATTGCGTCATCAAATTTATCTCCAACTAAACCTTTAAGTCGAGACTGAAGATTTTTCTCTTTAGAAACAAGAAGGCATTTCTTCGCAAGAGAAGAATAAGATTCTTCTAATTTGGAATATTGTTCTTTAAGCTGATTTGCCTTCACACTTAAAGCTATTCTACCTTGAATGAGTGTATCTCTTTCAGCGATAGATGATTTGTTACTTCTTTAAGTTCATTTCTCAAAGAGCGAAGAGATTTCTCTTGGTCAGCACATACTTTTTGGAGAATATAAGTTGTTGCGAAGATATCGCCATCTTGTTTAAATAAGTTCGCTTCTCTTGAGATAAGGTTTTATTCTCATCTGATAAAGTTTCCATCCCTAAATTAGCTTTAGTTAAAGAATAAGAAAAGAGATACTTCATTACTTAATAGATCTTGTCTTTGAACTAATTGGGTATTTTCATTGGTAAGATTATTTATTGATCAAGAAATATGAATAGAGGTTATCTAATTGGTTATATTGATCCATCAAGATTTCTTTTTATCACGGGCTTCTTCAACAACAGATTCAAATTGATATCTCTCCATTATTCGTTTCTGATTTAATGCTTAACATGCGAAAGAGGGATTTAAAGGATAATTAAACATGGGAAGGATAAAACCATCGAAAAGGCAAATTAAAGACATAGAAAGGAAATCATACCTCTTAATTCATCATTCTTGCGAAGATTGTCACGATCCAGCAAAACATTCTGAAGTTCTGATTTTCAAGACGAAGAGCATTACATTCTTTTTCTAAAGCTGTCTGCGAAGCAGCTCTGCCAGAACCCAAATGCTTGCTCAGAATTTCGCAAACATTAGACTTGATGGGATCAGTAGAAGACTTCTTGCCATCATCCAGAATTCAGATAAAACTTGAAAGCAATATCTATCCCTTCCACGGTCTTTTTGACAGAGGAAGACTTGGGTAGAGAACTGGTAGAGACAGAAGGTTGAGAAACATTCTCAATGGGAAGAGAAGAGGTTTCATTCGCAGAAGGATCCACAAGGGGAATTTCAATCATAGAAAGGTCAACTGGAAAATGAAATCAGAGGCAGCATTTTCGCGAGTTGGAGATAAAGGTTTATCTTGCGAAGATGTCGCAGGAGATTTGGAAGAAATGAAATCAGAGGCATTTTCGCGAATTGGAGATAAAGGTTTATCTTGCGAAGATGTCGCAGGAGATTTGGAAGAAATGAGTAGGTGGAAGGGAACAGAAGTTGGAACAGTTTTAAGGTGGCGAGATTTCTTGTGAGGTTTATGAAGATCTTTATCACCCTGCGAATTACAATCCAGATAAGAAACAGAGGCAACAATATTGTTATTAGAAAAAGATAGTGTTTCTTACTACCTTCTCATTCGCAGACTTTCTTTTATGTGCGACAACCTTATGTGTGATTTGGGATTGTTAGGGTTCTGAACTGTAAATTTAGTGTTGGAGCCGCTTTTGCTGAAATAACAAGAGTATGGGAATCACATAACAACATCAATAAGGCAATAAACAAGATCAATTTCAAATATATCAATTTCAGCAAAACTCATAAGAAGAAAAGAGAAGACTAACCTTGATGAATCCATGAAAAATATAGCAGGGAGATTGTCTCGAAGAAAATTACGAACTATGAAGATCTAGTATGAAGATGAAGAAGAACTTAAAAGGAAGAAAAGAAGAAAAGTTGCAATAATGGAATTTGCAGGAACGATGAAGTTGCAGAGAAATAAAAGAAGAAAAAAGAGAGTGAAAGGAATATATATAGAGGGAATTTTCCTCGAGAAAATAAACACGGTTAATACGGAAAGATATAAGCGGTTAAAAGTAACGGTTACAAAAGACGTGTCGAGAAATAAATGGAAGAAAGAATACGTGTGATAAATGCAGAATATGAAAGAGCAGTGCGGCATTTCTCACATCATTCTCTACTTTGGAGAAGATATGAGAAGAGGCAAGATGTAGGATCAGAATCTCGCAACAATTATGTCTCAGCGAAATTATCAATGGTACATCACAATAGCATCGCAGAACAATTTCAGAAACGACGTCAGCAAGGATCATGAGAAAGATGTGATAGTCCTGTGAAAATTAGAGAGCTTGCGAAATTAACATTTGTAAGGTTGCGAGAATGTCGCAAACCATATCTGAAAATAAAGGACAGATTAGCTGTCATCCACTATGTATTTCCTTATAAATAGTCATTCGAGTTGTAAAGGGAGAGAGAGAGATCTCTTTTGAGAAGAAGCAAGTAAACAGGAGAGAGAAAGTCCAAAGCAGAGGTCATTCTTGATTTCTTTATCTTTCTTGTAAGAACATCCAAAAATTTATCAATAAAATTAAGAGTGTAAACCTAAAAATGAGTTGATCAACAATGAAATTATATGAGGGGTGTAGTGTAGGATTTCCTGCAACTACATTTTTTTCATGACCAAGCATGTGGAGGCCATTTCAGTGCCAAGAAAACTGCTGCAAAAGTCTTGCAGTGTGGGTTTTATTGGCCATCATTGTTTAAGGATTGTCATGATTATTGTGTTGCTTGTGAACGCTGTCAGAAACTAGGAAGTATTACGAAGAGAAACATGATGCCGTTATACCCTATTTTGATTGTTGAACTGTTTGATGTGTGGGGAATTGACTTCATGGGACCATTTACTAATTCTGAAGGTAAGTTGTACATCCTTGTCGCTGTTGATTATGTTTCTAAGTGGGTAGAAGCGATTGCAACCAAAACAAATGACCACAAGGTGGTACTTTCATTCTTAAAAGAATACATCTTTTCTCGTTTTGGAACACCTAGAGCTATAATCAGTGATGGTGGTTCACATTTATGCAATAAGTCTTTTGAGTCTTTAGTACGTAAGTATGGCATAACACATAAGGTCGCAACTCCATACCATCCACAGACCAGCGGCCAAGTAGAGGTTTCTAATAGGGAGATTAAGCATATTCTTGAAAAGACGGTTAACACGTCTAGAAAAGATTGGTCATTACATTTGAATGATACTTTATGGGCCCATAGAACAGCATATAAAACCCCTATTGGCATGTCCCCTTACCGAATTGTGTACCTGTTGAGTTAGAACATCGAGCTTATTGGGCTATCAAGAAACTTAACTTTTCTCTTGATAAAGCAGGTACTCAACGGAAACTTCAACTCAATGAGTTGGAAAAGTTGAGAAATGATGCTTATGACAGTGCTAAGTCGTACAAGAATAAAATGAAAGTGTTCCATGACAAGCGCATTTTGCGCAAGTCTTTCTCACCTGGCCAAAAAGTTTTGTTGTACAACTCCCGTTTGCATCTTTTTCCAGGTAAATTGCGTTCTAGATGGACAGGCCCGTTCTTGGTGCGCACAGTATACCCTCATGGAGCTGTAGAATTCGAAGATGTAGCAAATAAGAACATCTTCAAAGTCAATGGGCAGAGATTAAAGCCGTTCCTTGAACCAATCCCACCAGAAATTGAAACAACCAATCTTGAAGATCCCATTTATGTGGACTGAACTGGTTCACCCTTGTACATAAATCAGGTTAAGGATTCCATTTTCTTTCTCTCTTTGTTTCTTTCTTTTGATTTCAGTTATATAATCTTGTTCTCCGCATTGTACAGTTCTGTTGCATGCTGACTAGGTATCCATCTTATCACTTCTACCTTGATGTTTGCTTTCCAAGCACTCGTCCAGTTCTATTTGGGCAACAACACTCTTCATATATGGTAAAATCTCCTTATCTCTACTCTACATGGTCTTCCTGGTATGATTGCAACTTTTTGGTACTCTTTAAACATTGAGGACACTGTTTAGTTTAGGTTGGGGGGTGTAGGTAGACCACAAGAACTTTGTAGTAAGCATGTTAGAACTTGTAAATATCTGAAAAAAAAAAAAAATGGAGCTCATTTACCTTGAGTTGTGATACTTGTGCATGTATGATATCTTATGATTCTTAGTCTAGATGATGAGGCACCTCTTATTCTAGCATAATTCACACGTGATTAGAAAATTTGCACATGCACGATCTACCTATACATGTATAGCCTCGGTCCGCAGGTGTTTTTTCGGTTAAGTAGACTGCCAATCACATTTAGAATACTAAATGAGACTTGACTAGCTTGTTCTTTGGTTGGCTGGGATAGAATTTGGAGGATACATTAAGAAAAGAAACCATTGAATTTGATCGGGTACATCTAAAAGGGCTACCTCTTGCTAAGTGTCATGTAAGTTTTCTTTTTGTTCACAAGTCAGCGGTGTTATCTTATTATTGTATTGTTCTTTTGAAGTATTTCATCAGTTAAAAAAAATTAGAAAAAGAAGAAAAAAAAATGTAAACATTCAAAAAAAAAAAATTCAAAAAAAAAAAAAGAATATAAAAAAATAGATGGACATTTTTTTTATGTTTGAAATGTTATACTCAATGTTTCTCTCTTGCCTCAAAAATAAGAGAGTAGTCGATGTAAGTAAGAGTCTTGTTTTGTTATATGAATGTAAATAGTCTTGTAATAAGAAAGGGAGGGTGTATGCCATCGATGTACAACGCAGGTAAACTGAAATATTACCAACTCTTAGGTGAACATACACAATTCTCGTAAAGCCGGACAGCTAGCTTGGCTTTGAATTTGGTTCTTAGCTTAAAAACTATCTCTTGGTAATTGGCAGTCATAACTTCTGATAATTCTCAAAACATGTGTAGATACACTTTACACTCTTATCGCATGTCTTTAGTTGTTCTAGTGCTAGAATAGTGCCTTTGAAAGCTAGATTGACAAATCCATTTGTTGTGAGCTGAAACTCAAATGCAGGTATCACATTTCATGGAATCTGAGCTTATATTTTGTCCCAGAACTTTGTGGGTATGTTTTTTTTGTTTGTTTACTCGAGGTCGAGCAAAATTCAGGTTTGGGGGTGTGATCGGTGCATAATAATGCATATTTTTATATCGTTTTGTTGACAATTATTGCATCTCAAGAGCTTTAATATCTGATTTTATTCCAACTCTTGTATCTCGTGTATTCATCCGTTAGCGAGGAATTTTGTCATATTAATCTCATTTGTGGCGTTTTATAGGTGATTAAAAAGAAGTAAACAAGAGAGCTGTAGCAGTGGTGTAAAAGAAGTGTGAGAAAACACTTGGTTGCAAAGTTCATGGAACTAGAAGGAGTGAATTTATTTGTCACTAAGAGCACATCAAGTTTGATATCTCAGAAGACCCGCTCGTGAACACCTAGGCTGGGTGTTAGTGATTCACTCCAAAACCAAGCCACTTTCACTCAACCACAACACATCTCTGACTCTCTTTTTCTCACCGACCCTTCCCAAACATCACCATCTTCGTTTCCCTCATTCATGCCCATACTATTTCAACATAACCAGCTTCATCTCTTCCTTCTCCATCTCTATAAACCCATACCCCTCTCTACTGCATCCACCAAACCACTGCAGATCTACCTTTTGTCTTCCCCATTTCACACTCGATCCCTATTTGCTACACTTGTTGTCAGTATCCTATTTAGTTACTCTCTTGAAACTGCAACTAGATTTACTGCTTCTGACAAGAGAATGGGTATGATGGGTCAATCTCTGAATTTTGTTGAGACAATTCAAGGAGTTGATTACAACAAGTAAGGGAAGAGAAGAAATCTGAAATTGTTGGAGTGAAGTATAAGTTGTCGTATGAAATCAGTTGAAGACTCCCTCAATTGCAGCCTGTATGTGACGTCAATGGAGTGGTTGAAGACTGTGGAGCACATCTCAGGTGTATTTGGTGAGTGAGTGACATCTCAAATCCCTAATTTCAATCCCTAATTTCAGTTGTAAGTTGTTGAGATACTAAAACCCAATTTAGGGAGGAATTGATTCATAAATAGGGTTGGTCTTTGTGTATTGGGGGTATCCAAGTGAGAGGGGTCATAGGAGAAATCAGTTGTAACCTATCTTCTCAAAAATTGTCCTTGGTAGAAATCAGTTGAATATTAAGAAGTTTGCGTGAATGAATATCTCAATTTTTGAATCTCATATGTCATCTGTTTTCATCGTGTTCTAATTTCTTAAGCTAGGGTTTAGATGAAACCCTTAATTTAACTCTAGGATATTTGTGCTGATGTTATTGTTCTTGTTGTGCTTGAATGATTAAGGATAGATTTAATCTTGTGTTACAACATATTTCTTTCACCTTGTTTGTTATGCAACCTAGGTAGTCAGAATAATTCTCTGTTGTACTTCAACTTGTGCCAATTGATTGTTGTTAAGCTGTGATCAGTTGTGCTGTAATAAGACAACTAATACTAGGGATTAATACCTTAGTTGATATTAAATCATCCATCTGAAGATAGCCTTGGATATGCGGCAGACTCGAATCTTCCCCGCTGTCTACTATAAGGAACAAGAATAGTTTCATTAGCCAAATAATCTGGTGTAGGTTAAGTGGTGAATTCAATTGCCCTAGTGCCTTTTTATCAAGTGTTTAATCTCTTATTTCATTTACATTTCTGTTCTTTATTTTAAATCATATACAAATCAATTATCTCATCGTATCGACACCCCCCTGTTTGATCTAAATCAGTATAGCAAGACCTTGAATTCGCTTTGCACCAACCAAGTCCCTGTGGGAACGATCCGCACTTGTCGTGTATTACATTGTAGACACCGTATACTTGCGGTTTAATATTGTAGGTTTTTAGTCCTACCATGTTCAGTCACCAAAAGGTAATCGTTAATATTTTGCAATCAATACCTTTAATCCCAAGGAAACGTATTGATGCCAATCTACACAACTATTCTATCAAAATACCACAAGGATAAATCGATTATAGTTGGATCCTCTTTTACCGAAACAAGTATTGTCCACACCAAAGATTTATATATCCAAGTTAGAAATCTTATATCTCTTCTTTTTCTTCAAATCTTCTTAGATCTTCAATAAACACCTGCACACAACTACTTGAATCTCTTGTGATTAATCACACACAGAACGGAGTCTGTTAACAATAGATTATCACAAGATCGTCTTTAGCACTAACAATAGTCTAAAGATCCCTGTCGAAACCTTGAACTAGTTTGAGTGAATCTTATATCAGAAGAGAAGATTCTCAAGCATAAACAAACTAGGTGCAATCAAAGTTCAACCACCATTAGTCAATCAAATCAATATGAAAACAAAAGATAAACCGCAATTATCTAGTTTCCCACCAACGGTACGTGCTAGAGCTTCTCAATCCCAAAGAAGACTTTAAACTGAGCGGTCGTACGAGATTTCACCTAATTAGGTTACTCTCCTCTCCGAATAGGCGGCTTCACCAGTAACAGTACAACAGAGGAAGTTTATTGTCACGGAGGATTAGTTTGCTCGAAATGCAAACTTCAAGTATTTATAGACAAGGAAGTTTGGACACCAAGGAATTTACAAAACCGAAAATATTCTCAAGATATTCTATAATAGTTTACATATTCGGTTTTCATAATTCCTGAGAATGCTCTGTCCAAAATAATGATCGAAAGTCTCCTTGGAAAATCTTTAACTAGCAAATGCACATTACTAATTTTTATTTTCCACATATAATTAAAAACCTTAATTTAAAGATTCTTAACTTATTTAATTTCGATCCTGGGATTTACTTCCTTCTTAGCCGTTAAGGAATATCTTTGAACAATAAAAAATATACGCATTACTGCATGTGTTCAAAGTGTGTCGACATCCTTTCTTTGTAAGTCCTATTTCATACTTACTCACTTGAAACCGATTTACCACACTTCCAAAAAAGTTTAGAATTGGTTCATCTGACTTTCAAGAGCTATGCGATTGATCAAGAACTTCTCAATCACAAATCATGGGTTTAACGGTTCTACCAAAACAAGTTTCGGTTCTACCTCCATGTGAGTACTGTGCATAGTCACACTAGCTTCCCAAAATTTGGTTGACTAGGTACTAGGATCGGTTCCCCACATATATATGGTATCTAACTCATATGTGTTGCACATGCCCATAGGATTGGTTCCCCTTTGCCTAAAAGCGTGTTGCACATGTCCATAGGATCGGTTCCCCTTTATGCTATAAACCTTGTTGCACCCCATACAAGGATCGATTACCCTTTGTGACGTGTTGCACCTCTTACTAGGATCGGTTCCACTTTATCCAGTGTTAGGCCTTACAAACTACACAAACTCTATCATACCAATAGGTGATTATTTAAGATCGGTTTCACTAATAAAAGTCATACCAATACAAAAGTCAGGCCTCATGTGAATAGTTTTACCAAGAACACAAACAAGTCATGAGCGGTTATACTAATCACACATATTGGTCGTTCATAAGATATGCAATGAAGAACAGCCCCAATAACGCCTGGCGATTTCCTTTTCGGTTCACAAACAAAGTTCATGAACTTACTTCCTTAAAACACATATGACAATATTGTTTCCTAGGATGAAATCCTCACCACATACACATACATAATCACAATAGCATTCATACGATTATGTTGATGTCTTATCTACAAAGTTTAATGGTTAAGCAATAAACCTCATATTGAATTCCTTAATACTATGTCTATCTAGAGTGTTCATGCTTCGCAGTTTTGTTTTCAATATGCACGACTTGAAAGATACGTTAAGGAATGAAACAGTTCAAGTCAAATATCACTAACCTCAAGTGGAAGGATGATGTTGTGGTTGTAGCTCCGTACTTCTTCACTTCTTCAAGCCTTCACAATACTTGTAATGTCTCATATCCTAACACTTTCAAGCTAACCTATACGAAGTTGACTCTAGTACATTTAATCAAGCGAATCTTAAATGAGTTTTGGTTCACTAAAATATGACAACCAAACTTGACATACCAATGCTTGGTGGGTTCAACCGAGCTATGCTCTAACACAGGTAAATTGTTCATCCTCTCTGTTGTGTTTTTGTCAAAAATGGCTTCTAGGAAAAGGTTAAGCCGTGGTTAAAGTTCAAGTTCTCAACCCAATCGAAACTTAGATAGTGATAGTGAGTTTGAAGATGATGAAATTGGTTTAGACGTTTTACATCCTTTTTATGACCCTGCTCGTCAAATTAGCTTTACTAGTCTTCTTGATAGGAATAAATATGTCAAGTTTCTTAAAGGGAAGTTTTTCCTAGAAAGGATTTATGATCGTACTGTTAGCGAACCTGAGTTTCACCAGTTTATGAACCAACATGAATAGGGTTATATTCATGATGGTCTTGGGTCTTCTTATCCTGAGATGACTTGCCAGTTTTATGCTAATCTGCATGCTTCCAACAAAATAAGTTGTTGCTTCAAGACAATGGTTGGAAGGATAACATTTGAGGTAAATCGTGAAGTGATTGCATATTTGTTGAACTTATCACTTGATCGCTCATTTGCAATTCCTCAACCTGAGAATCGCAGACCAACTCAGGGTCAGCTATCCAAATTGCTTCTAAATAAAAGTGAATTGTGGTCTGGGGGAAAGTTGTCTGTTGACAACATTAGCTTTCATTTGAAAGTCTTCAGTAAATTGGCTATTGCAAATATGATTCCCAGTACACTTGATAAGAATCTATGGAGCGGAACCCTTGCTGAGATGGTTTGCTATCTTAACTCTGGTGAAGAGATTGATTTATGTGGTCTGATTATTCGTCAGATGATTCATATGGTTTCGCAGAAAAAGAATCTTGGGTTCCCATGTCTTATCAGTAGAATCTGCACTCAATTTAAGGTTAAACCTATTGGCACCTGCACTAGTTATGCTTCTCCTCTATCCCAGACAGATATCAACAAGATGAAGAAGCCAATCACTTCTGAAGACAATCTTCTTAATGAAAGAATTGAGTGCCTACAGGAACAACTGAGCTACATTTTTGGAATTCATCCTGAATTAACTGAACACGTTTGTAAGATTGCTGAGAAATTTAATCGCAATCAAGCCTAGTTCCTTCTTCTTCTGTTGTTAAACTTCTTTGGTTAAGTGACGCTCTGAAGGTTGTAATAACTTTTATTTAGCTTTGAATGTTTTTTCTTCATGCTAAAAGTAGTGCATCCATGAGAAGTTTTAATACTTTATCAAAAGTTAAGTCTTTCACATGTCGATATGCAAGTATTGATAAAAGAATGAATGAACTTTTGACATTACAAAAGTTAAGCCTATTGTATATCATTATGCAAATATTGATTGAAGATAGGATGAAATTTTGTTTACAAGGAATATTGTATGTCATTGTGCAAATTGTGATGGAAAATAGAATGAATCCTTGTCTATTTCGCAGTATTGATCTTCCCTGATCCATATTTTTATGTACATACTGTGTGGCTCCATAAGTTCTCTTATGTTGAGCACTTACGATTAAATTAATCATGGGTTTTCTTGTGGTTAATTTAATTGAGTATTTTGGTTTCAAATTCATATTCGTATGTGATTTGTTATGTCCAAAGAATCCTTCTTTTCTTGTGAAAGTAAGGTTGCTCTTGTTGTTCTTCCGGGAATGACATTTTATGGGGGAGAGTTCTTAATTGAACTTGTGCTTAATTTCCAAATCTTTGTGGGGAGTGCAGCTGTGGAATATTATAGGGGTTATCTTGTATATTTATAAACTCCTTGATGAATACATTTAGCTTCGGCTATATGATGGCATCTAAACAAGTTGATATGTGCTTTCTTTTGGTCATGAAACGTCTCTATGGAAATTTCATTAGGATCCCACTAGTTTTCATACCTTTGCCAATTTTATTGACAAAAAGGGGGAGAATTAATGTGTAATTCTCACTACAAATACATATACTTTTCGGATCATTATGTAAGGGGGAGTGGTTTCCATGTGAGATGGAGTATTGACTAAGGGGGAGTGATACATATCACCATAGTATTGTTGTTGAAGTTGTGATACAATTGAACTTTGATGTTGTGTAATAATACTATGGCACTGTGTAACAATGATTGAGAACTCTTGTTTTCTTATTGTTATAGCTATGGATTTTCAACAACGATGATCCTAAACTTACAACCTTTTGAATCATTGGAGTACTTGGAAGTGACAAAGATTTCGAGTAATGTTGAAGAACCAAGGAGATCATGCATGTGAAAGAGAAGGTACAAAATTTTATTTATTTATTTTGTATTCCATATATATTGATAGTTTTGTCATTAAAATTGACAAAGGGGGAGATTGTTAGAGCACTGCTCGGTCGAACTCGCATGCGTTGCTATCGCAAGCATGTTTGTCAATGTTAGTGACCAAAAATGTAAGTCTTGATTTCTAGTCTACTATTAGCTAAGTCTCGGACTAGGATAGAAAGTGTAGTTGAGCTCTAGACTCCATGGAGATCATCATACAAGACGAAAAACTACTCAAGGAACTGGTGGAACTTCATCGACTAAAAGGTATGTGGACACTTGAACTTATCTACCACTCAAAATTCTATCTACTTTATCTCCTATCTTGAGGCAAAAGTCGCATTGTTATATAGACTATGATTATACACATTTTCTATCTCGAGCCGAGTTTATCTCGCTTATCTATTTCTCGAAATATGTGTTAGTAACCTTTCGCTTTGGCCAAGTTCATCTTTACTAGTGACGAAAGTCATTTTTGTTTCAATTACTTGAAAATCGCTTTGACGAAAAATAGCTTGTGAACAACAACTATATAATATCCTCTAAGAAGATCTTAGCTCAGAAGGAAAGAACATAAGATAATTATTGAAAGACAACAAATCAACTGTCATAAGGAAGAAAACGAGGGTTTTCAAAGTGAGCAACAAAGAGAACTTTCTCAAGAGTTATTGATCAAATATATTACAAATGTAATAATTAACCGGAGTTGGGGTCAACAGTAAGATGATCAATTTATTTTTTAAACGAAAAACAGATACATCAGAGACCACTTTGCTAAGAAAAAAAGATTCCTGAGAATTATGAGCATCCTCACATGGTGTCAAGGAGGATGCTCACGAGTAAGTGTTAGAGCATTACTCGGTTGAACCCACCAAGCGTTGGTATGTCAAGTTTGGTTGTCATATTTTAGTGAATCAAAACTCATATTAAGAGTCGCTTGATTATGTATTAGAGTCAACTTCGTATAGGTTCGCTTGAAAGTATTAGGATATAAGACATTACAATTATTGCGAAGACTTGAAGATGTGAAGAAGCAAGGAGCTACAACGACAACAATCATCCTTCCACTTGAGGTTAGTGATATTTGACTTGAACTGTTTCGTTCCCTAACGTATCTTTCAAGTCGTGCATATTGAAAACATAACTGCGAAGCATATTTGAACTCTAGATAGACATAGTATTAAGGAATACGATACGAGGTTTATTGCTTAACCATTAATTAAACTTTGTAGATAAGACATTGCGGCATAATCATTTGAATGCTATTGTGATTATGTATGGGTATAAGGTGGGGATTTCATCCTATGGAACAATGTTTACATGTGTTCTAAGGAACCGAAAAGGAAATTGCCAGGTGTTATTGGTTTTGTTATTCATTTCATATCTTATGAACAACCAATATGTGTGATAGAGTATAACCGCTCACAACTTGTTATGTTCTTGGTAGAACTATTCACAAAGGCCTGACTTATGTATTGGTATAACTTTTATTAATAAAACCGATCTTAAGTAATCACCTGTGATATGATCGGGTTTGTGTGTCTAACCAAATATGGGAGAGGGAAACCAATCCTAGTAAGAGGCGCAGTACATCACAAGGGGAAGCGATCCTTGTATGGGGTGCAGCAAGGTTTATAGCATAAAGGGGAACCGATCCTATGGACATGTGCAACACTTTTTTAGGCAAAAGGAAACCGATCCTATGGACATGTTCAGCACATATAAGTTAGATACCATATATATGTGGGGAACCGATCCTAGTACCTAGTCAACCGAATTTTGGAAAGCTAGTGTGACGATGCACAATAATCACATGGAGGTAGAACCGAAACTTGTTTTGGTAGAACCGTTAACCCCATGATTGTGATTGAATGTTGTTTTGATCAATCACATAGTTTTTGAAAGTCAGATGAACCAATTCTAAACTTGTTTGGAAGTGTGGCAAATGGGTTTCAAGGTTGTAAGTGTGAAAGAGAACTTACAATTTTATTTATTTAATTGTTCAAAGATATTCCTTAACGGATAAGGGAAGAGAATCCCTGGATCGAAATATAAGTAAGTTAAGAATCTTTTAATTAAGGTTATTAATTTCATTTTGTAGGGAAATTCCAGCATTAATAATGTGCATTTACTAATTAGATTTTACGAGAGATTTCGATCGTTATTTTTGGACAGAGCATTTCCAGGAATTATGAAAACCGAATCTGTTCTTTAATGAATATCTTGAGAATCTTTTTGGTTTTGGAAATTCCTTGGTGTCGAAACTTCCTTGTCTATAAATACTTGAAGTTTGCCTTTCTAGCAAACTAATCCTTCGTAACAACAGACTTCCTCTTTTGTTGTTGTTACTGGTGTAGCCGCCTATTCGGAGAGGAGAGTAACCTAATTAGGCGAAATCTCTTATGGCCGCTCAGTTTAAAGTCTTCTTTGGGATTGATAAGCTCTAGCATGTACCGTTGGTGGGAAACTAGATAATTGTGGTTTATCTTTTGTTTTCGATTGATTTGATTGACTAACGGTGGTTGAAATCTGATTGCACCTAGTTTGTTTATTCTTGAGAATCTTCTCTTCTGATATAAGATTCACTCAAACTAGTTCAGAGTTTCGACAGGGATCTTTAGACTGTTTTTAGTTCTAAAGACGATCTTGTGATAATCCATTGTTAACAGACTCCATTCTGTGCATGATTGATCACAAGAGATTCAAGTGATTGTGTGCAGGTTTTTATTGAAGATTTAAGAAAATTTGAAGACAAAGAAGATATTGAAGATCTGACTTGGGTTTTATAATCTTTGGTGTGCACAATACTTGTTTCGATAAAAGAGGATCCAATTAATAATCGGTTTATCCTTGTGGTAGATTGGATTGATTAATTGAGTAAATCGACATCAACACATTCGGATTAAAGGTGTTGTTGGCTTAATCTTAAACGATTACTTCAGTAATTGAACATAAGATAGATCTAAGGACCTGAGGAAGGAGTTTATGTTAAGATAAACGGAAGAGCCTTTATCCTACTCATATGAGTTTATGTATTTTTATGTACATATTGTGCGGCTCCGTAAGTTCTCTTATGTTGAGCATTTCCGATTAAATTAATATTGGGTTCTCTTGTGGTTAATTTAATTGAGTATTATGGATACAAATTCATATTCGTATGTGATTTGTTAATGTCCAAAGAAATCCTTATTTTCTTGTAAAAGTAAGGTCGCTCTTGTTGTTCTTTCGGAATGACATTTTATAGGGGAGAGTTCTTAATTGAACTTATGCTTAATTGCCAAATCTTTGTGGGGAGTGCGGATGTGGAATATTACAGGAGTTTTCTTGTATCTTTATAAACTCCTTGATGAATACACTAAGTTTCGACTATGTGAAATCATCGAAACAAAGTTGATATGTTCTCTTTTAGTCATGAAGTATCTCTATGAAATTTTATTATGATCCCACTAGTTTTCATAACTTTGCCAATTTATATTGACAAAAAGGGGGAGAATTAATGTGTAGTTCACACTACAAATACATATGGTTTACGGATCATTATGTAAGGGGAAGTGATTTTCATGTGAGATGAAGTATTGACTAAGGAGGAGTGGTACATATCACCATAGTATTGTTGTCAAAGTTGTGATACAATTGGACTTTGATGATGTGTAATAATACTATGACACTGTATAACAATGATTGAGTGCTATTTTTTTCTCATTGTTATAGCTACGGATCTTCACAACTATGATGCTGAGTTGAACACATTCAGAATCACTGGAGTACTTGGAAGTGACGAAGATTTCGAGTAATGTTGAAGAACCAAGGAAATCAAGCATTTGTATGAGAAGATACAAAGTTTATTTATTTTGTAATCCATATGTATTGATAGTTTTGTCACTAAAATTGACAAAGGGGGAGATTGTTAGAGAACTGCTCGGTCGAACTCACAAGTGTTGCTATCTCAAGATTGTTGTCAAGTTTAGTTTCCAAAACTATAAGTCTTGATTTCTAGTCTACTTATATCTAAGTCTCGGATTAGGATAGAAAGTGTAGTTGAGCATTAGCCTTCACGGTATTCATCGATTAAAGACAAATAACAACTAAGGGGAGCTTGTGGAACTTCATCAACAAAAGGTATGTGGAGTCTTGAACTCATATATCACTCAAAAATCTATCTACTCTATCTCCTATTTGAGACAAAAGTCGTATAGCTATATAGACTTCGTTTATACACATTTGATATTTCGAGCTGAGTTTAACTCGCTTACATATTTCTCGAAATATGTGTTGGTAAGATTTCGCCTTAACCAATTTCATCTTGTATTCTTGACGAAAGTCAAAATATGATCATGTGAAAAATCGCCTTGTAACATCTTACATGATTTGTGTGAGACAGTCATTTGATGTAAACTCAGAATATTTCGTATTGATCATTCGATCACTTGAAAATTGCTTTTAAGCTAATAGTTTGTGTGAGACATCTATTTTCGTCTTCTAGGAATGTTCCAATGATTGAAATGGGAGTTTTGAACAAAAAACCATGATGGGATATAATACAACATGCGTACTTATATGCTAACTGTTGCAAGTTCTTCCAAGTCCGGGAACCATAGTATGCATACCCGTATGCGTACTGGTTGGTTAATGAAAGTCTGGGGACTTAGTATGCATACGGGCGTGAGTTTCAAGTTCCGGGATTGTAGTTGCAGGAAATCCTACACTACACCCCTCATATGATTTCATTGTTAATCAACTCATTTTAGGTTTACACTCTTAATTTTATTGATTAATCTTTGAATATTCTTACAAGAAAAGATAAAGAAATCAAGAATGATCTCTGCTCTGAAATTTCTCTCTCCTATTTACTTGTTTCTTACTCAAAAAAAGATCTCTCTCTTCTTTACAACTCGAACGACTATTTATAAGGAAATACATAGTGGATGACATCTAATCTGTCCTTTATTTTCGGGTATGGTCTGCGACATTCTCGCAACCTTACAAATGTTAATTTCGTAAACTCTCTAATTTTCGCAGGACTATCATATCTTTCTCGTGATCTTAGTTGACGTCATTTATTTTATCATTTCTGAAATTGTTCTGCGACGTTGTTGTGCTGTGTCATTGATAATTTCGCTGAAACATTGTCATTGCGAGATTCTGATCCTACATCTTGCCTTTTCTCATATCTTCTCCGCAAAGTAGAGAATGATGTGAGAAATGCCGCAGCTGCTTATCTTTTCATATTCTGCATTTATCACACGTATTCTTTCTTCCATTTATTTCTCGACACGTCTTTTGTAACCGTTACTTTTTAACCGCTTATATCTTTCCGTATTAATCGTTTTTTTTTCTCGAGGAGAAATTCCCTCTATATATATTCCTTTTCACTCTCTTCTTCTTTCTTTTTATCTTCTCTGCAACTTCATCGTTCTTCTGCAAATTCCATTATTGCAACTTTTCTTCTTTCTTGTTCAATATTTTTAAGTTCTTCTTCATCTTCATACTATTTCTTCTGCAAATATTCATAGTTCATAATCTTCTTCGAAACAATCTCCCTTCTATTATCTTCCATGGATTCATCAAGGTTAGTTTTCTTTTTTCTTCTTTATGAGCTTTGCTGAAATTGATCTTGTTTATTGCCTTATTTGATGTTGTTTATGTGATTCCCATACTCATGTTATTTCAGCAAAAGCGCTTCCAACACTAGATTTACAGTTCAGAACCCTAACATTCCCAAGTCGCAGCATAAGGTTGTTGCGCATAAAAGAAATTCTGCGAATGAGAAGGTAGTAAGAAACATTATCCTTTTATAATAACAATATTGTTGCATCTGTTTCTTATCTGGATTGTAATTCGCAGGGTGGTAAAGATGTTAATAAACCAATCAAGAAATCTCGCCACCTTAAAACTGTTCCAACTTCTGTTCCCTTCCATTTACTCATCTCTTCTAAATCTCCTGCGACATCTTCGCAAGATAAACCTTTATCTCCAGTTCGCGAAAAAGCTGCCTCAGACTTCATTTATTCAGCTGACCTCTCAATGATTGAAACTCCCCTTGTTGATCCTGCTGTGAATGAAACCTCTTCTCTTCCCATTGAGAATATTTCTCAACCTTCTATCCCTACCAGTTCTTTACCTAAGTCTCTTCCTCTTTCGAAAGAAACCGTGGAAGGGATAGATATTGCCTTCAAAGTTTTATCTGAAGTTCTGGATGATGATGTCAAGAAGTCTTCTATTGATCCTATCAAGTCTAATGTTTGCGAAATTCTGAGCAAGCATTTGGGTTCTGACAGAGCTGCTTCGCAGACAGCTTTGGAAAAAGAATGTAATGCTCTTCGTCTCGAAAATCAGAAGCTTCAGAATGTTTTACTGGATCGTGACAATCTTCGCAAGAAGAATGATGAATTGAGAGGTATGATTTTCTTATCTGTGTCTTTAATTTGCCTTTTAATGGTTTTATCCTTCCCATATTTAATTATCCTTGAAATCCCTCTTTCGCATGTTAAGCTTTAAACCAGAAACGAATAATGGAGAGATATCAATTTGAATCTGCTGTTGAAGAAGCCCGTGTTGATAAAGAAATCTTGATGGATCAATATAACCAATTAGATAACCTCTATTCATATTCTCTTGATCATATAAATAATCTTACCAATGAAAATACCCAATTATTCAAAGACAAGATTTATTAAGTAATGAAGTATCTCGTCTTTCTTATTCTTTAACTAAAGCTAATTTAGGGATGGAAACTTTATCAGATGAGAATAAAACCTTATCCAAGAGAAGAGAACTTATTTAAACAAGATGGCGATATCTTCGCAACAACTTAGTATTCTTCAAAAAGTATGTGATGACCAAGAGCAATCTCTTCGCTCTTTGAGAAATGAACTTAAAGAAGTAACAGAGTCATCTATCGCTGAAAGAGATACACTCATTCAAGGTAGAATAGCTTTAAGTGTAAAGGCGAATCACTTAAAGAACAATATTCCAAATTAGAAGAATCTTATTCTCTCTTGCGAAGAAAAATGCCTTTCTTATTTCTAAAGAGAAAAATCTTCAGTCTCGACTTAAAGGTTTAGTTGGAGATAAATTTGATGACGCAATGGACCGTTGGGAGAATAGTTGTTGTCCTTGATTCAACACCTTATTTCGCAAAAGGAAGGTAGTCATAATAGTTTGACTGCCTTAATTATCTTTTCTTTGTCATATCTCATTGAATTCCTTATCTTAATAAAATTTTGTATTCTACCTTTCGCAGAGTCTGAGAAGAATCTTCATTCTTCCATTTCTGTTTTGGAGGCTAAATATGCCAAAATTCGCAAAGAAAATGCATTGCTCGTCTCTACCCTTACTGGTTCTCGCGACCGAGCAGAAAGAAGACTTGATTATCTTGCTTATTTTAAAGATATTCAAGATAGGAATCATCAGAGAGCACTTCTTCTCCAAGTTCATCTCCGGGCTGAAGTCCTTGTAAATGACATTTTATTGTCCAACTCTCTTCCTCCTACATCAATTGATCCTCTAGAAGTAGATGATGATGAAGTTCCTCGTCCTGCTGATAGTGATTATGATTAGGAAAGCGGTGCAGAGGATACTTTCTTAGAAGATGAAGAAGAGGTTCCTTCTAAAGAAGCATCTGCTAGTGTTAATCAAAATGAGAAAGAAATTTCTCCTGAAGAAGTAATTGCTAGCGATAATCAAGATGCTAGTCAAAGCGAAGATCAAAACCGAAATGAAGAAGAGGCTTGCGAGAATATTGGCGAAGAATTTCTGTTATCTCCTGCTACTGAAATTAATACTGAAGCTTGAGCTTCTTATTTAGCTTTGTCTTCTTGAACTGTCTTATTTTTATCACTTTTGCGAGTTACATTTTTCAACCAACTTTGGAGTCAACTTTTCCTTTTAATATTTTGTTGATGAGAAAGATAATGCTTCTTGTGTATTGATTCCCATACTTGCCTCTCATTATCTTTCTTGCAAAAAATAATTTGTTATGAATACTTATAAATATTTTGTTTGATCATATGGTCTTATTTTGCCTTCCTAATTAAAGGTCTTATTATGTCACCTCTTGTCATTGCGACAAAATCGCGGGACGTCCTTGCACTTTCATGCAAAAACCCATTGATCTTGCCTTAACTTTTTCTTTTGTATTATGGCCTCTTCAGGAATGTTGCGACAATATGACAGGCCTAAATATTCTTGCGAAAATAAAGTCCCATGACATTGCCGTCTTGCGACGAAACCGCAGGACGTCTTCGCACTTTCATGCGAAAACCCATTGATCTCGTCTTATCCATTTCTTTTGTATTATTGCCTCTTCAGGATTGTTGCACAAATATGACAAGCCTTAATATCCTTGCGAATAAAAAGCCTCATGACATTTGCGTCTTAAGACACTTATCAGCTCCCTAATGGAGGGTGCCGCCCTTATCTCCCCCCTGGTTGCCCCTTCAAGGAGGCGTACTTCTACAATACAAGGTTAGATCCTCCCATCCAGTCTTAACAACAACCAGTTGTTTTCGCAGCCTCTTATCCCTTTTTCCTATAAGGCTTATGGTTACGAGACTGCACCCTAAGTGGGGTTTTCTTCAGGCCGAGTACAGTATAAGCTCAGACTTGTCAAGAATGTCAAGGTACGCTTCAAACGTCCCTGGCACTCTTAACTCAACCATGTACCTCGGCGCCTTGATCAGATCTGCACTCCTTGGGAGAGTCCTTATTATCTTAGTCGCCCAACCCAAGTCATATGCTTAAGCTGAAAATCCAAGGTGCCTCTCCCGGATGGGCTTTATTGACCCCAAATCTCCATGACTCAGGTTCCGGTGGCGGTGTAGCCTTTCCCTGAGCCATGTAACAGGTACCCCCTAATATGACGTACTTTAGGTCTTACATTTGCCTCTTGCGAAATTTTATTCGCGAACTAGGGTGTACGCCATAAAGGTTCGCCCTTTTATTTTATGTCATTGTTTTGTGATTATCTCTGCGAAGATTTCGCACATCATGATCTTGTTTTGATATGAGTAATCCTGCAATTATTCTTTTAGAATTCATAACTTCTCAAAGCTTCTTACGGATAATATCTTTTTAAGTACAACCTGTTTCATGGTCTGTCTAATCTATGACCAACATCTCTTCCTTCTGGATCCATTAATCTATAAGCTCCTGTTCCAACTATCTCCTTAATGATGTAAGGTATCCCATTTTTTCGCTAATTTTCCACCATTTTCTCGCTGATATATTGGTGTTTCTCGCAGAACTAAATCTCCTGGTTGGAATTCGCGTATTATGACACGTTTATTATGTTCTCTGGCTAATCTTCGCTGATAATTCTCCATATGTTGTAAAGCTTTTCTCTTCTTTCTTCTAATTCATCAAGTTTATTTAAAATCAAGCCCGCACTAAGATTTTTCTCTCAAGCTTCTCTTTTTGTTGTCGGAATAACAACTTTTGTTGGTAACACCGCTTCAACTCCGGATGTTAAACAAAAAGGTGACATTCCAGTAGCTTCTCTTCTAGTTGTATTATAAGCCCATACTGCATTATGTACTTGTTCGCACCATGCTCTTGATGTCCTTCCAATTTCTTCTTTAATATATCTGCAATTGTTTTGTTTGTTGCTTCTACTTGCCCATTAGATTGTGGATACAAAGGAGTAGACTTTCCACATTTTATCTTGAATGCATTAAGTAGCATTTCTATATTCTGTCCTTCAAATTGTTTCCCATTATCAGATACCAACTGTGCAGGAATTCCGAATCTGCAAATGATATTTTCCAATATGAATGTAAAGATATCTTTGTCGCGGATATGCTGTACTTCCTTCACTTCTGTCCATTTCGTGAAATAATCTGTTGCGACTATTAAGTATCTTATTTGTCCAGATACTGGTAAAAATGGCCCCACAATATCTAAGCCCCACTTTCCAAAAGGCCATACACTAGTTGAAGATGACAATGGTACTCCAGGTGCATGTATTTTCTTTCCATGCCGCTGACAATCTTCGCAACGTCTTGATCTTTGTTTTGCATCTTCATGCATATATGGCCAGTAATAACCTTGCATTTTTACTCATGTGCCAAAGATATTCCTCCACTATGATTGCCAGCATCCCCACTATGTAACATTTTTAGCACCTTTTCTCCTTCCTCTCGTGTCAAACATCTGAGTGATGGTCCATTAAAGGATTTTCGGTATAGCAACCCATCTCTTAATTCATAATTCGTTGCACAGCTTTTTAACTCGTGTGTTTCCAATCTATTTCTTGGTGTTTCTCCTTTCACCAAATATGCATGAAGTTCCATTCTCCAGTCTGCGATATTGTTCATTTGTTGTTCTTCTTCATTGTCTATTATCATCACGTCCACGTCTTCTTCTTCTTTATTGATTGATGGTGACAGAAGTGTTTGTATTTTTATGCATTTCGCAGTTGGATCTGTCATCATGCTTGAGATGAAAGCAAAAGCATCTGCGAGTCTGTTATCTTTTCTTGAAATGTGCCTCCATTTTATTTTTGGGATCTTCGCTGACAATTCTTCAACCAGATTTTTGTATTTCTTCAAGGATGGTTCATTTGTAGTATACTCTCCCTTTATTTGGCGAATAACTATCTGCGAATCATTAGTGATCCTGGCATTTTCTAGTTCCATTTCTATTGCGAATTTTAAGGCATGTATCACAGCTTCATATTCTGTTTCATTATTAGTGGATGCAAATTACAATCTGAATGAAAAATCCATTTTTATTCCTTCTGGCGAAATTAAAACAATTCCAACTCCATTTCCTTCTCCATTTGATGATCCATCTACAAATATCTCCCATCTATTTGGTTTTGTTAATAAATCTTTTGGATCTCCATGTTCTTTTACTATATCCATCATTTCTTCTACTGCTTCATCTTCTTCTAAAGGAAATTCTGCCAAGAAATCTGCAACAACTTGTGATTTTGGTGAAGACAAAATTTCATATTTAATAACAAAGTGGCCTACTTGTGCATTCCATCTCTCCACTCTTCCTGATCTTTTAGAATTATTCATCACTGATTCAATTGGTACTTTTGTTAATACCTTTATATTGTGTGCTTGAAAGTATATGCGGAGCTTAAATGATGCATAAACTAATGCTAACATTAACTTTTCAATCTTTGAGTAATTCTTCTCAGGAGTATTAAAAGTTTTGCTAATGTAATAAATGGGTTTCTCCACTCATGCGTCTTCTCGCAATAACACAACACTTAATGCATGCGACATCGTCACAATATAGATCAATAATTCTTCTCATGATTCTGCTTTTTGTAAAATAGTTGTATTCATAAGATGTTCTTTGATTCCTTGAAAAGCTTTTTCACATTCATAAGTCCATTTAAATTTCGCACCCTTCTTGAGTATATCGAAAAAATATTTGCATTTGTCTGATGATCACGAAATGAATCTCCCCAGCGAAGCTAGAATCCCATTCAACTTCTGTACATCTTTTATTGTTGCTGGTGTTGGCATGTCACGAACTGCTTGCACTTTTTCTGGATCAACCTGTATTCCTTCTCTTGATACAATGTAGCCTAAAAATTTTCCCGATGCAACTTCAATAGTACACTTCTCAGGATTCAATTTAATGTTATACTATCGCATTGGTTCAAAAATCTCCCTCAGGTCTTGTACATGGTCTTTAGCTTCTTTACTCTTTACTAACATGTCATCCACATATATTTCTAATGTTTTGTTTATCCATTTTGCGAACACCTTCTCTACCATTCTTTGGTATGTCGCTCCTGCGTTTCGCAAACCAAATGGCATTTTCGTGTAACAATATAAACCTCTAGGGGCAAAGAAAGCAGTATGTTCTTGATATTCTTCAGCGAGAGGGATTTGGTTATACCCTTTGTATCCATCTAAAGATGATACCCTATCATTTCCCTCTGAGGATTCCACCATTTGAGGAATATCTGGTAACGGAAAACTATCTTTGGGGAAAGCTTTGTTTAAATCAGTGAAATCTATTCAAATCCTGATTCCTTTGTTTTTCTTCGGGACAATGACCATATTCGCTATCCATTATGGGTATTTAGCTTCTCTTATGATTCCTGCCTCAAGCATTTTCTGTAACTCTTTTTCTATTTGGGAATGATAAGTTGTTGCAATTTTTCTTATTCTCTGTTTAAATGGTCTCACATTTTTGTTAATCTCCAATTTGTGGCATGCAATTGATGGATCTATGCCCGGTATCTCATCCATGTTTCCTGCGAAAATATATTTATATTCTCGCAACAAGTTAACAATTCTTTCTTCTTCTTCCATATCCATTTTGGTTCCAATTCTCAATATTAGAGGTTCTTCTATAGTCCCAACGTTTATTTCTTTTGTTGGTTTTGCGGCAGTGTAAATGGGTTTAGGTTCTCCCATTGGTGTTGGTTCTTTTATTATTTTCATAGGTCCTTCTCCTTCTTCCGAAATTTCGCTGGGTATTCCTTTGCCTTCTTTTGCCCTTATCATATATACTCTAAATTCTTCTTCTTTCTTTGCTTCCTTTGCCAACTTTCTGCGAAATTGTTTCTTTTTTGCTTGTCCTTCACAATGCTTTACTTCAATCTGATGACATAATTTCGCATTGTCAACATCTCCTCTGATTTCACCTATTCCATTTGGTGTGGGGAATTTAATACATTGATGCGACGTTGATACCACAGCTTTTATCGCATGTATCCATGGTCTTCCTAATAACATATTATATGGCGATTCCATATCCACCACGCACAACGTTACATGTGTTTCGATTTCTCCAAGTGGAATTCGTACCACTATCTCTCCTTTAGGTTTTGTTATGGATTTTCCAAAGCCGTGAACAAAATATGTTGAATTGGACATTTCTTCATCTTTAAATCCCATTCCCCGGAATGCGTGATAAAATATTATATCCACTGAACTTCCTGTATCGATTAAAGTTCTGTTCAATATCCATTCTCTTGTGGATTTTGTCATTGTCTCCCTATTTTTTCGCGTAATAGGCACCATGAAGATGTGTGGTTCAAATTTTCTTTTGGTATTTCTGCCGCCATGAATGTAATTTTTTGCTTTTCCCAATCTTTCAAGGGTGATGTCTTTTCTACCGCCATAACTTTCCTTCCTTCAAAATTTCGTTTATGTATTCTTCCTTTGATGTTTTCATGGAATTCATTAATCATCGTTGTTGTTATCATATTACACCCCAATCTTTTGTCGTATACATTAATTCTATTCATCTTTCTTCTAACCGATTCATTGATTTATTTAATCACTTTCTTGATTTGAATATTTTCAACAACAATCTTCAACTTTCGATCTTCAGTCCCTGTTTCTAGCGCTATTATGTAGTTGTAGGACATCCTACACTACACCCCTCATATGATTTCATTGTTAATCAACTCATTTTTAGGTTTACACTCTTAATTTTATTGATTAATCTTTGAAAATTCTTACAAGAAAAGATAAAGAAATCAAGAATGATCTCTGCTCTGAACTTTCTCTCTCCTATTTACTTGTTTCTTACTCAAAAAAAGATCTCTCTCTTCTTTACAACTCGAACGACTATTTATAAGGAAATACATAGTGGATGACAGCTAATTTGTCCTTTATTTTCGAATATGGTCTGCGACATTCTAGCAACCTTACAAATGTTAATTTCACAAACTCTCTAATTTTCGCAGGACTATCATATCTTTCTCGTGATCTTAGTTGACGTCATTTATTTTATCATTTCTGAAATTGTTCTGCGACGTTGTTGTGCTGTGTCATTGATAATTTCGCTGAAACATCGTCATTGCGATATTATGATCCTACAGGGATTCAACTGAGTTTTGGAAGGTATGCGTAACCGTTCGCATACTGGCGAACCCAAACTTAGTCCGGCCACTTAGGTATGCGTACCCGTTTACATACTTGAGTAGGTTATGTTCTAAAATGGGTTTGTTCATGAACTAATACATTTATATAATAAGGAATGCAATCTTTTTCAAATCGTGGCTATAATGTTCATGAATTGATTCGAGTGAATCAAAATCGATTTTGCTTCAATTGTGTCTTGTATAATTCTATGAGAATTTAAACTATTGAACAACTATAGAACTAGTTTCATTTGATTCATTTGAACTAGTTATGGTTAATGAAAAAGCGGGGATCTAACAACCTCACTCAATATTTCGATTAACAATCTGTATGGACTAAATCCAATATACTTTCTAACTAGATAAAAGTATATTGAAGAGTTAATATCTCAATCTCTCGATTTGATCTATACTCAAGCAAAATTATCAAATACTTGAGAGATAAACTTGGATGGTACCAAAGACCAATATCCAAGTGTCAATCAATTTAAATCAACAACCGAAGGTTGGATATTCTAATTGATTGATCTTAACGCACAACCTGTGATATTTCAATTATATAACAAAATATAATGCATAATAGAAATAACTTGGGCTGCACAAGACCTGCCCATCATACCCAAACCCGCCCGTACCCGGTAAACCCGTGGGTTTTTAGTCCAAACCCGCACGTTGTGGGTGCGGGGTTGGTTATGAAAAAACTGTCTGTGGGTGCGAGGTTGGTTTAAGATGATACCCTCCCAAACCCGCCCGAAAAAACCCACAAATTATATACCATTAGATAAAACTAATCCTAGCCGTCCATTATGAAACCCTAATACTAGTAGATAGGATAACTGATAACCCTTATTCACTTTCTACACTCTTCTCTCTGTTCGGCCTCTCCTCTTCTTCCTCCTCAGTTCTTCTTCTTCACCTATGAACGACAATTACCTGTCTATTTCTTCACCAACAGTCCAACAACAACAACAACTTCGAATCTTCACCAGAAATCGACAACAATTGAAAAATCAACAGATTCAACACTTAATCTTCATCTGTGAACTTCCTAGGCATGAAAATTTTGGGGGTTTTGGTTTTTTTTCTCACTTAATCAGTTAATGTTCAACTGTGAATTCTAATTATACTATTCTTATTTTTTGTTTTGTTTTGTTTTGTTTCAATTTGATTTTCTGTAATCAATCAATGAATCTATATTTAGATCCAGATTTTGATCAATAGTTCTTCAATAGTTTGAGTTTTGAAAGTGAGAGTGAGTACATCCTGTGTGAGTTTAGATAATAAATTAGAGCTTTGATTAAATAGGGGTTTCAGTTCATATTTCATCTGTGATTCAGAGTTTTATAATTTTCCCTTCAATTTGTTTATGGAGTTATTAACTGGATTGATGGGTATGACTCGTATGAAATAGAAATGGTTGTTCAATATTTTTCAGGGAGGTTAATGGAAGAATGTTCATCAAATCAACCTTTGGATTTGGCTATGGATACTTCCAGCCAAATGTCAAGTGCAGCACCAGCCTCAGTAGCACCTCAATCTGAACCTGGTGGGACACCTCAATCTGTACATGTTGTCTCTGAAACTGAAGTTACAACCCCAGATGAAGGTAACAAGAAGTCAAAACAGTTTTCTGATGTATGGGTGAAAGACTTTACTAGTTAAATCCTCTTCAAGCAAGATGCAATCATTGTAAGAATACTTATGATGCAAAGGTTAGGAATGGGACAACTAGTTTGAAGAATAATGCGGCAACATGTCCTAAGAATCCTGATAGGAAGAAGAAACAACAGAGTATGTGTTATTACCCCCAAAGCCAGGTGGTAGTGCTAAACTAGTTGCTTCCTCTTATAGTTATGAGAGGTGCAGAAGGCGTTTAGTGGAGTTTATAATTAAGCTAGAGTTTCCGTTTAGAATTATTTAATCAGAGGGTTTAAGGTCTATGCTTCAAGAGTTTGAGCCTAGATTTCAGGTCCCAAGTCGTATGACAATTTACAGAGACCTTTTAGAAATGTATATTGATGAGAAGAAACAATTGAAAGCATATTTTAAGGGAACAAACAAAGAGTATCTCTAACAACAGATACATGGACATTACCAAATAATTTTAATTATTTGTGTGTAATTGTTCATTATGTAGATCATGATTGGAAGTTGCAAAAGAGAATTATCATGTTTTTCTTAGTGAAGGGTCATACAAGTACAACTGTTAGAGCATAGCTCGGTTGACCTCGCATGTGTTGCTATCTCAAGCATGTTTGTCAATATTAGTGATCAAAACTATGAGTCTTGATTTCTAGCCTACATATCTAAGTCTCGGACTAGGATAAAAGAGTGTAGTTGAGCTCAAGGACTTCATGGCGATTCATCATACAACGACAAAGATCTATACAAGGAACCTTGGAACTTCATCAACAAAAAGGTATGTGGAGACTTGAACTTACCTATCACTCAAAAGTCTATCTATTCTATCTCCTACTTCTTATGAGACAAAAGTCGTATGCTATATAGACTAAATCATACACATTTGACATTTCGAGTTGAGCACTCATTCATTGCTTATCCTTTTCTCGAAATCGTGTGTTGGTAAAGCATTTTGCTTTAATCAAGTTTATCTTCACCTAGTTACGAAAGTCATGAAAAATTTCAATCACTTTGAGAATTGCTCTGACATGAATCGGTCTGTGAATAACGGCTACATAGCGTCCCCTGAGAATGTCTCAATGATTGAAATGAGAGTTTAGATTACATAACCATGTATTCCTTGAACCAAAGTTTTCAAACTTCGTTGATCAAGAGAAATCGGGAGGATTGTGGAATTGGCTTGCCAAGTCCGCGAACTATCGGAAGTTATCGACCGAGAATTTCTGCTGGATTTTCCAAAACTCGTTTGTGTGCTTAGTCCGCGAACTCAGTCCGCGAACCCAGTCCGAGAATTTCTGCGGAGTTTGGAAAACTCAACTGATTAACTTAAGTCCGCGAACTTGTTTGTGAACTTAAGAGGTTATGATCTAAAGATGTGCTCTAAACATGAAACTTAAATTACTAAGGAATCCTTTATGCAAACAGTGGCTATAAAGTTCATGAGCCGATTCAATCGAATCGAATCATCTTTGTTTCAATTGTTTCTTGTGTAGTTACATAAGATCTCATAGCAATTGAACAACTCTTTAACTAGTTCATTTGAGTCAATTGAACTAGTTATGGTGAAGAGGAACAAGGTTAATATGAAATGCTCATATGGTTAACCTTTTGGGTTACTATGTTGAACCAACATACACGTACACGTTTGGGCATGGTTTTCCCAAACCCAGTAAACGTTTACCCAAGTGTGTGTGACAAGCTAAGTTTTCGATCTAACGGTTGAGAAATATTAGCTTGAATCTAATTCAGGTTTTCATTTTGTAGGATCAGAATCTCGCAACCATTATGTCTCAGCGAAATTATCAATGGTACAACACAATAGCGTCCCAGAATAATTTCAGAAACGACGTCAGCAAGGATCATGAGAAAGATGTGATAGTCTGGCGAAGATTAGAGAGCTTGCGAAATTAACATTTGTAAGGTTGCGAGAATGTCGCTAACCATATTCGAAAATAAAGGACAGATTAGCTGTCATCCACTATGTATTTCCTTATAAATAGTCATTCGAGTTGTAAAGGAGAGAGAGATCTATTTTGAGAAGAAGCAAGTAAATAGGAGAGAGAAAGTCCAGAGCAGAGGTCATTCTTGATTTCTTTATCTTTCTTGTAAGAACATCCAAAGATTTATCAATAAAATTAAGAGTGTAAACCTAAAAATGAGTTGATCAACAATGAAATCATATGAGGGGTGTAGTGTAGGATTTCCTGCAACTACATAATGGCGCTAGAAACAGGGAATTGAAGATTGAAAGTTGAAGATTGTTGATTGAGAATATTCAAATCAAGAAAGTGAATAAATAAATCACTGAATCAGTTAGAAGAAAGATGAGTAGAATTAATGAAAATGGCAAAAGAATGGAGTGTAATATGATAACAAAAAGCTTGATCAATGAATTCCATGAAAACATCAAAGGAAGAATACATAAACGAAATTTTGAAGGAAAGAAAGTTATGGCGGTATAAAAAACATCACCCTTGAAAGATTGGGAAAAGCAAAAAATTGCATTCATGGCGGAAGAAATACCAAAAGAAAATGTGAACCATACATCTCCGTTGGTCATCACAGTTTCTATTACACGAAAATAGAAGGATACAACAATAAAATCCACAGGAGAATGGATGTTGAACAAAACTTTAATCGATACAGGAAGTTCAGTTGATATAATATTTTATTATGCATTCCGGGGAATGGGATTTAAAGATGAAGAAATGTCCAGTTCAGCATATTTTGTTCACGGCTTTGGAAAATCCACAACAAAACCTAAAGGAGAAATAGTGGTACGAATTCCACTTGGAGAAATCGAAACATATGTAACATTGTGCGTGGTGGATATGGAATCGCTATATAATATGTTATTAGGAAGATCATGGATACATGCAATAAAAGTTGTGGTATTAACGTTGCATCAATGTATTAAATTCCCCACTCCAAATGGAATAAGTGAAATTAGGGGAGATATTGACAATGCGAAATTATGTCATCAAATTGAAGTAAAACATTATGAAGAACAAGCAAAAAAGAAACAATATTGCAGAAAATTGGCAAAGGAAGCAAAGAAGGAAGAAGAATTTAGAGTATATATGATAAGGGAAAAAAAAAAGGCAAAGGAATACCCAGTGATCTTGATTTGATTCTTTAATTTAGAATACTTGTCGTTGCGAGAAGAAAGATTCTTTGCGAGTTCCTCCTTTTCAGCTTCGAGTTCCTCAATCTTTTCACGATATCTACTTTCAGAATCTGCGAGCAAAAGACAATCAATTATTAACTTGATGAAAATTCATAAGAAGCAAAAGATTAGTAAAGAAGAACAGTTAGTAACCTTCTCTGTCAGAAATCATATCTCTAATCAAGGTTGTATGCTCAACTTGGAGACTAACATTTACACCTAAATCTTTTCTGGCATCATCTAAGATTTTCGCATCCCAAACAAATTCATCCTCATTACTTATAAGAAGACGAGAACGAATTTGGTTTTCCCTTTCGCAGAGCTCGATGTTCTTGCGGCTAGATTCATCTCGTTCAAGTTGAACTTCAAGAAGAGTCTCTTGGAATTTCGCCAAAGCCTTAGCACCCTTGATCAGAGATGCGATCCTTATCATCTATGAGACCGCTAATTTTGGTTCTTAACTTCATCGGTTTTCTCTTTAGAATCAAGAAAGAGACGCTTAAATTGGTTAGCTAAGCCTAAACAAGATCTATGGTCAATTTCTAAGAGGCGAAATTTAGATCTAAGTTCATTCAGAGAAAGAGATGAAATTCTATCATTTGAGAAACTATTTAAGGAATTATTAAGACGCTCAAGAAGGGTATCATTATCCAAGGCATTAGGAAATGAACGAAGAAGGGTAGCTTCATCAGAAAGACCACAAATGTCTGCAAAAAGGATCATTTAAATAAGATAAAACAACAGGATGAATGAATGAAGGGAAAAGAGAAAAGTAACATACCGTAAAGCTGATTATTAGCTTGCTGAAGACTAGATATTTTGTTCTTATACGAAGAAGAATCAATTTCTAGTTGTTTGTTTTTCTCGCGAAGACATTTGACTTCAGCTTCCAATTCTTCATTCTTCGTGCGAGATTGAAGATTCTTCTTTATAAGATTTTCACATCTCCTTTCTAGATCTGAAGCAACATCGAAAGAAGCTTTTCCAGCCTGCGAGAAAATATAAAAAATATTAAAATAGAAAGAGATTTTAAATTACAACAATGAAAAAATAAAAGGATAAAGCATACCAGACTATTGAGAGAATGCAAGAAATCAGGAGTCACTGATCTAGAAACTCCGTGAAGAGAACTATCACCATCCAGCAAAGGAACATCAAAAATTGTAGTGAGAGCTTTACAGGTGTTAGCGAATTGACTATGTCCCATTCCTTGCAAAGAATCAGAAAAGAGGCCAGAGAGCTTAGCCATAGAAGATTCAGATGGAGACTCTTCTATTTCAGCAAGGTCGTCATTATTCTCATCATCCTCATCATTCTCGGAGTTTTCATGAGAAGGAATATTTGAAGGAGAGGAAGAACGGACTTTTGTTTTCTTTGAAGGAGGAGCAGTTGATTTTTCTATGCGAAGAACACCTTTGCCTTTATCACCAATCTTCGCAACATTGGCGGACTCTTCTATTTCATCAATAATCTTCACACAACAGATAAAAATAAGAAATAGAAGCAACAATACACTGTTTAAAATCATAATAGAATATTTCTTACCTCATCTGTGTATGAGCGAAGAGCTAACAGAGTACTAGCTTTCCCAGTCCTGTTATAGCTATCTTTCAGTTTTTGGATCTGCAGAATGTCGCAAGAGTCAGCGAAAAAAATAATAAAGACAAATAAAGAAATATAAAGTGAACTAAACTGGAAGAAACATACCTCTTTCTCCTTCTCGGGCCAAGAGAAAACCCAAGGTTGATAAGCAGGGAGATTCGCAGGAAGAACATTTGACCCAGCAATATAAGGTCCTTTTAGCATTAAAGGAAAAACACACCATTTATCATCTTTGGATTGGCGAGGAGTTGTATTCTTACCAGAATTCCAGTCAATATCTTGCATGAGAATTTTAGCTTCATCAATGTTATCTTTCCTTTTCAAGCGAATACCCTAGCGAGTATTCTCTTTCTTCATAGAGATCAGTTCATAGTTCTCAAAGAAACTCGCTACTGTGTATTTCTCAGCAGTTATCTCTAGGTCTGCGAATTTAGGATCCCTAAGTTCTTTGGAGTACATGGATCCTCTACCAGCACCACGGTTAGCGAACTCTAGCATCAGACGGATGCAGTCCCCACTCAGTTGGAATATAGCTCGCGAAAATCCCGAGTGAGCGAGAATTTCATAGAATAGAGGAATATCTGGATCATAAAGAGGAATGAGGAGACCTGCGAGAATCTTACCTAGCGAAATTGTATTTGCAGGAAATCCTACACTACACCTCTCATATGATATCATTGATGATCAACTCATTTTTAGGTTAACACTCTTAATTTTATTGATTAATTTTTGAATGTTCTTACAAGAAAGATAAAGAAATTAATAATGAACTCTGCTCTGAAATTTCTCTCGCCTATTTACTTGTTTCTTACCTCAAAAAAGATCTCTCTCACCTTTGCAACTCGAATGACTATTTATAAGGAAATACATAGTGGATGAAAGCTAATCTGTCCTTTATTTTCGGATATGGTTTGCGACATTCTCGCAACCTTACAAATGTTCACTTCGCAAGCTCTCTTATTTTCGCAAGACTATCATACCTTTCTCATGATCCTTGCTGACGTCGTTTCTGAAATTGTTCTGCGACGCTATTGTGCAATACCATTGATAGTTTCGCTGAGACATAATTGTTGCGAGATTCTGATCCTACATCTTGACTCTTCTCATATCTTCTCTGCAAAGTAGAGAATGATATGAGAAATGCCGCAACTGCTTATCTTTTCATATTCCACATTTCTTGACACGTCTTCTGTAACCGTTATCTTTCAACCGCTCACGTCTCTTCGTCTTAATGGTGTTTATTTCTTCGAGAAGTAAATTTTTTTATATACTCTTCTCCCCCCCTCTTTCCACTTTTGTTTTTACTTTATCTTCTATTTTCATTATCTCATCTCTGCAACTCTATTATTCTTCTGCAAACTCTGCCGCTGTAATTTTTTCTTCCTTAAATTCTTTTACTTTCTATACATTCCCATACTCTGTATTCAAACATGGCTCCAAGTGGTCATAGATATGAGAAGAATCTACAAGATATCAAAAAAGATTTTGCTAATAAAGGTCTTTCACTCTCCCCCATTCCTGGTGTGATTGCTAAATCAATTCTTTCTGTCAAGCTTTTCTCCAATCAAAATTGTGATGGTCAATCAATCATAATTTCGCTAGGTCAACTTCTCGCAGGTCTCCCTATTCCTCTTTATAACCCCGACATTCCTTTGTTTATGAAATTCTTGCTCATCCAAAATTTTCGCGAGCCATTTTCCAACTAAGTGGGGACTGCATCCGTCTGATGTTAGAGTTCGCTAATCGTGGTGCTGGTAAAGTATCTCTTTACTACACAGAACGTAGAACGTAGAGATCCAAAATTCGCAGACCTAGAAATAGTTGCTTAGAAATATACAGTGGAGAATTTCTTTGAAAACTACGAACTTATCTCCATGAAGAAGGAGAATACTCGTTGGGGTATTCGATTAAGAGAAAAGATAACATTGATGAAGCCAAAATTCTTATGCAAGATATTGACTGGCATTCTCATAAAAATACAACTCCTCGCCAGTCCAAAGATGACAAATGGTGTGCCTTTCCTTTAATGCTAAAGGGTCTCTACATTCTGGATCAAACATTCTTCCTGCGAATCTCACTGCATATCAACCTTGGGTCTTCTCCTGGCCCGAAAAAGAGAAAGAGGTATGTTTCTCTCCTTTAACTCATTTTATATTTCTTTATTGATTTTTACTATTCTGTTCGCTAACTCTTGCGACCTTTCGCAGGTCCAAAAACTAAAGGATAGTTATAACAGGACTGGGAAATCTAGTACTCTATTAGCTCTTCGCTCATACACAGATGAGGTAAAAAACTTTCTCTTATGACTTTAAATAGTACTGTTACTTCCATGCTTCCATTTCTTATTTCTATATGTGTGTGAAGGTTATTGCTGAAGTAGAAGAATCTGTTGATGCTGCGAAGATTGGTGATAAAGGTAAAGGTACTCTTCGCAAGGAAAAATCAAGTGGTCCTCCTCCAAAGAAAACAAAAGTTCGTTCTCCTTCTACTTCAAATGCTCTTCCTAACGAAAGTTCTGAAAATGATAAGGATGATGAGGATAACGATGATCTTGCTGTACCTGAAGATTCTCCACCTGAATCTTCTATGCTAAGATTTCTGGCCTCTTTTATGATTCTCTACAAGGGATGGGAGATAGCCAATTCGCAAATACCTGCAAAGCTCTCGCTACTCTTTGTGATGTCCCTTTACTGGATGGCGATAATTCTCTTCGTGGAGTTTCTAGATTCGTGACTCCCGACTTCTTGCATTCTCTCAATAGTCTGGTATACTTTTATCTTTTTACTTTTTTATTGTTATAACTCAAAATCTCTTTTTATATTAATATTTTTCATTTCTTTTCGTAGGCTGGAAAAGCTTTTTTTGTTGTTTCCTCAGATCTGGAGAGAAGACGCGAAAATCTTGAAAAGAAAAATCTTCAATTTCGCAAAAAGAATGAAGAATTGGAAACTGAAGTTAAAAGTCTTCGCGAGAAAAATAGACAATTAGAAATTGATTCTTCCTCGTATAAGAATAAAATTTCTAGTCTTCAACAGGCTAATAATCAACTTTATGGTATGTTACTTTTCTCTTTTCTCTTTATTCATTCATCTTGATGTTTTATCTTATTTAAATAATCCTTTTTGCAGACATCTATGGTCTTTCTGATGAAGCCACCCTTCTTCGCTCATTTCCTAATGCCTTGGATAATGATACCCTTCTTGAACGTCTTAACAATTCCTTAAATAGCTTTTAAAATGATAGAATTTCATCTTTTTCTCTAGATGAACTTAGATCGAAATTTCTCCTCTTAGAAATTGATCATAGATCCAGTTTAGGCTTAGCCAACAGATTTAAGCGTCTCCTTATTGATTCCAAAGAGAAAACCAATGAATTAAGAACCAAAATTAGCGGTCTCATAGATGATAAAGATCGTATCTCTGATCAAGGTGCCAAGGCTTTAGCGAAATTCCAAGAGACTCTTCTTGAAGTTCAACTTGAGCGAGATGAAGCTAACCGCAAGAATATTGAACTATGCGAAAGGGAAAATCAAATTCGTTCTCGTCTTCTCATAAGTAGTGAGGATGAATTTGTCTGGGCTGCGAAAATTTTAGATGATGCTAGAAAAGATTTAGGCGTAAATGTTAGTCTCCAAGCTGAACATACAGCCTTGATTAGAGACATGATTTCTGACAGAGAAGGTTGCTAATTGCTCTTCTTTACTAATCTTTTGCTTCTTATGAATTTTCATCAAGTTAATAATTGGTTACCTTTTTTTCGCAGATTCTGAAAATAAATATCGTGAAAAGATTGAAGAACTTGAAGCTGAAAAGAAGGAACTCGCAAAGAATCTTTCTTCTCGCAACGACAAGTATGCTAGATTGAAGAATCAAATCATAATCACTGTTGAGAATTTTAAGAATGACGCTATGCACTTTCGCAATCAAACCATCCAAATGGTTTGTGATGATCATAATATCCCTCATTCTGACTATCCTTGTATTTTAGAAGAAATCCCACAGAATACTCCCAGCTTGATTATCTCTGATAGCGAAGCTGATGATGAAGAATCTGATAGTGATGGAAGTTCTGATGGTGATAAAGATTCTGACGCAGATGAAGAAGGAAACAAGTCTGGTGAAGATAATGAGAATTAACCAAGAAATAATCTTTACTTCTTTCTTTGGTTCTTTGTAATACTTGTACACTTATTTCTCCCTTCTGAATATTTGTGTTTCTTTCCTTTTGACCTGCGTAAATGAAAACAATTCTTCTTTGCAATACAATTAATCAATATAATTATTAGTTTTTGAGTTTTTGAGTAAATCTCTCATATGGAGGCAAATAACATTCTCTAATTTCACGCATTCCCATACTTGCCTCTGTTATTTGAATCCAAATGAGAGATGTCATGAAAATTTTCTTATTGTATAATTTCGCAACTTTCTGCGAAGTGGATTTTGTTTCTTTTCAAAATCTTATTCCTGTGTGGTCTTATTTTTCCTTCCTAATTAAAGGTCTTATTATGCCACCTCTTGTCATTGCGACAAAATCGCAGGACGTCCTTGTATTTTCATACAAAAACCCATTGATCTTGTCTTAACTTTTTCTTTTGTATTATGGCCTCTTAAGGAATATTGTGACAATATGATAGGCCTAAATATTCTTGCGAAAATAAAGCCCCATGACATTGCCGTCTTGCGACGAAATCGCGGGACGTCTTTGCACTTTCATGCGAAAACCCATTGATCTCGTCTTATCTTTTTCTTTTGTATTATTGCCTCTTCAGGATTATTGCACAAATATGACAAGCCTTAATATCCTTTCAAATAAAAATCCTCATGACATTTGCGTCTTAAGACACTTATCAGCTCCCTAATGGAGGGTGTCGCCCTTATCTCCCCCCTGGTTTCCCCTTCAAGGAGGCGTACTTCTACCATACAAGGTTAGCTCCTCCCATCCAGTCTTAACAACAACCAGTTGTTTTCGCAGCCTCTTATCCCTTTTACCTATAGGTCTTATGGTTACGAGACTGCACCCTAAGTGGGGTTTTCTTCAGGCCGTGTGCAGTATAAGCCAAGACTAGTCAAGAATGGCAAGGACGCTTCAAACTCCCCCGGCACCCTTGACTCAACCGTGTACCTCGGCGCCTTGATCAGATTCTGCACTCTTTCGGAGAGTCCTTATTACCTTAGTCGCCCAACCTAAGTCATATGCTTGAGTTAAGAATCCAAGGTGCCTCTCCCGGATGGGCTTCATTGACCCCAAATCTCCATGACTCAGGTTCCGGTGGAGGTGTAGCCTTTCCCTGATCCATGTAACAGGTACCCCCTAATATGACGCACTTTAGGTCTTACATTTGCCTCTTGCGAAATTTTATTCGCGAACTAGGGTGTACGCCATAAAGGTTTGCCTCTTTCTTTTATGTCATTCTTCTCTGATTATTTTCTGTAAAGTTCATTATCTCTGCGAGAGTCTCGCAATTCATAATATTGTACCTGAATTTCGCAATCTCAATTTTGATGTTCAATCAAATGTATTTTGAGGATTTTACTTATTGCGAGATTATCACAACAACTTAATCATTCATACATTTCTTGTTTTTATTACTTTTGCCCTCCTCTGCTTCTTTATGATTTTATGCTACTGCTTCCTTGGTAATGGTATGTTCCTTCTTTTTATCTTGAACTAGCATTAATTTTGCAATATATCTTCTCCTTTCTTTTCGATTGTATCCACCATCAACTTCTCACTTCTTTGTACATCCTTGATTTTGTGTCGCCAGTTTTCCTTCTTGTTTGCTCTTCCTTCGCAAGATTCTATTTCAGTTTCATAACATTTCTTTCCTTCAACCCAATCTCTATTTATGATTCCTACATCATTGGGGTGAGGAAATTTGATGCATTGATGGAAAGTTGACGCTACACCTAGAATCCCATGTAGCCAAGGTCGGCCAATTAATGCATTGTAGGGTGATTCTACATCAACTACACAGAATGAGATTTCAGAAGATATTCCCTTCAATGGAATTTGCATAGTAACCTCCCCTTTAGGCTTGTTATCAGTACCATTAAAACCATATATCTTATATGTTGAAGATATAAGATCATCATCTCTTCCACCCATGGTTTTATAAGTATGATAAAATAAGATGTTCACAGAGCTTCCAGTATCGACTAGAATTCTATTGATTGCCCATGAATCTTCAGCTTCATCATCCTCATATTCTTTTGGTTTTGGATTAATTTCTAATTTTACTACCAATGGATTATCATGCACCTCTTCACCTTCGGGAATTTCTTCTGCGGTAAAAGAAATGATCTGTTTCTGCCATTCCTCTAGTGGCGAGATTTTCGCAATATTCATAATTTCTCTTCCATCGTTATCTCTTGCGAATACTCTACTCAAAAGATTGTCATGAAAATCTTCGATTGTCTTATATGAATGTACGATAGAGTGACAGAATAGATTCTTTGCTTTTGCACCAACTTCTATGAAGAATGTTTCCTTCTTTTTCATCGTGTTTACTTTGTGATGCTCTGGTAGTGGTGGAAATGGTTGAGATTGTGGGTGCCCTACCAAAAAGTGGTTTAGTTTTCCTTGATCTATCATTCTCAAAATAATTCTTTTTACATTTCTGCAATCATTTTGTGTATGTCCATGAAAATGATGATAAGAACAAAACTCATGGCTTCTGTGGTTTGGAGGTGGTTCTGTTCCCATGTTCCATGGTGTTGGTATATTCTCCATAAGTTTTTTGTGGTTGATCGAGTCTTTGAATCTTGTTATTTCCACCACGATTGTAGAAGTTTCTTTCTCTTTCATACTCCTCTTGATCTCAGATTCCCATAGCCACCAGTTTCTGTTGATTGTTGCCCGTCACCTTCTCTTGTTGTACTTGCGGAGTATTCGCTACTGTGTTTATTAGCTTAGGTAATAAGCTTGCATTCTTCTGTCTGTGAGCTGGTGTTCGCAATTGGGTACGACTCCATTTCATTTTGCCTTTCCTCTAGAGCAATGTATTCTTCTTGAAGTTCTCGTCATTCAGTCATTGTGATCGTATTCTTGACTCTGAAAATTTGGACATACAATAGGTTTGTTGCAAAAATAACATTGATAAATGATAATATAAGATATCTCTCATCTACTCGGCCAGCCATTTCGCTACACATAGTTCTCCATCTTTTAGTCAGGTGCTTCAAACTTTCGCCAATCCTCTGTTTTAACCCAAACACGTCTTCTATACCAGGTCGCGAAGAATTATTACTTATATATGCCCCTAGGAATATAGTCTGCAAATGATTGAAGGATGTTATTCTATTCTTCGGTAGACCTTAGAACCATTTTAACGCCTCCCCTGTTAAGCTGGATGTGAAATAATTGCATAATACAGCATCATGATTTTCCCATTGCAACATGCACCTCACATAGGCTTTAATGTGTTGAATTGCACAAGTTGTTCCATCAAAAATGTTGGTTAATGTGGGCAAATTGCATTTCGGTGGTATTCCTCCTAATTGTACTTCCCTTGTAAATGGAGTTTTCGCAGCTTCTTCTATAGCTTCATCCAATTGTCTTCTGCCTACTTCTCCTCTATTATTTAGCATTCCTCTCATTTCTTCTAACTCTTTCAAGATTTGTTTATTTACACCTGAATTTTGATCCACTGGTCTTTTTAATTTCGCCTCCCTTCTTCTGCGTTTATATCTTTCTTCTCTTGCGAAATTTTGCATTTCTTCTCCATTATCCTCATCTCGTCTTCTTCTGCGAGTTTCTTCTTCATCTCTATCTTGAATTCGTATATGATTATGTCTCTCATTTTCCCCTTCATGATTTTGTTCATTTCTTATTGATTCCATTTGCTGTCTTTCAGCCATCCTCTGTATTCTATCGTACTCTTCATTGATATTACCGTTATTCCGGTTTTGTGTACGCCTTGTTTCTCGATTGTCGTGATTGTTCTGGAGAATTGTCTCTTGAAGCTCTTGTTCTTCCATTTCCTCTCTCAATCTTTCACGTTCGCAAATTAAACGTGCTTGTTCAGCGTAATGTCTTTCAATTTCTTCTTCATTGTTTGTTGATATCTTTGAGTTTCTCTCTCATGTAAAATTCTCCTTCTTTCCTCTCGATTTCCTTCGCCATCTTGATCATTTCGTTCCTGACGTTGTCCATTCTCTTAATTACTACCATTTTTCCTATCATCAAAAGTTTCATTTTGTGGAACATAACGATCATCAGCTCTTTCTCTATTTTCGCGATATTCTTCATTAGGATTTGATATTTCTTCTTGAATAACATTATTTGTGGGTGAGTTTCGTCTCATCTCTCTTCTAGTTGATCTTGAATATGATTTTGTAATACTTCTCGATCTTCTACTCTGTAGTCTCATATTTTCCATCCTCAATTCGTGATTTTTCCTTGTTAGATTTGCACGTTCTTCTGCCTCAGCTCTCCTTTGTTCATGTATTCTTCGTCTCAACGTTTCTAACGCTCCAATTTCCTCATTTTCATGAATTATTCCTTCATCTGCTTCTTGATTTCTCTCTACCTGTCTATGGCTTCTGGTTTCTGGCTCTTCTTCTACTTTTTCTGCTGAATTTGATTGCCAAGTGTGTATACTCACCCTATCATAATTTGTATTCCTCCCTTGTAATAGTGTTTTTTGAATTGGTGGTTGAATTTGATTTTCTCTATTACTTCTCATTCTAGTAGATTCTCCCATTTCACTTCTTTCTCTTCCAGCAATTCTCTTGCTTCTTCTAATTGTAGTGGGTTGTTCAGATGTATTTCTTCTTCTAGCCATTTCTTCGATGTTAACAAATTGCAAGAAATTATGTAAAATTCTTAATCAATCACTCTAAATCTTCACAAATCTCAATATTAATCTTCAATTTTTTCTAGAATAATCTTCAATACGTCCCTGTTTCTAGCGTCATTATGTAGTTGCAGGAATCCTACACTACACCCCTCATATGATTTCATTATTACTCAACTCATTTTTAGATTTACACTCTTAATTTTGTTGATCAATCTTTGAATATTCTTACAAGAAAAGATAAAGGAATCAAGAATGACCTCTGCTCTAGACTTTCTCTCTCCTATTTACTTGTTTCTTACTCAAAAAAGATCTCTCTTTTTCCTTTACAACTGAATGAGTATTTATAGGGAAGTACATAGTGGATGACAACTAATTTTTCCTTTATTTTCGGATATGCTTTGCGACATTCTCGCAACCTTACAAATGTTAATCTCACAAACTCTCTAACTTTCGCAGGATTCTCACATCTTTCTCATAATTCTAGCTGACGTCGTTTACTATATCATTTCTGAAATTGTTCTGTGACGCTGTGGTGTTGTGTTGTTGATTATTTCGCTGAGACATCATTGCTGCGAGATTTTGATCCTACAGTGTCTGCTGATGGACTCTACTAACATGCAGTGTTAGGTAGAGGAAAATCGTATTTGGGGGAGCATTGGTTCAAGTCTCTGAAATCCACGCAACACCTGAATTGTACGTTTTTATTTTCACCGGGACCACATTAGCTAACCAGGTCGGATGATGGATGAGCTTAATGAAGCCAGCAACAAGAAACTTCTGAATCTCAGTCTTGATTTTGCTCTTCTGACTCGTGCCTGAATTGCCTCGGAGATTGCTTGATCATCTTGGCTCCAGGTATGGCATGTAAATGGTGGATGACCAATTTTTCATCTGGACCGGGCATTTCTTCATACGTCCAAGCGAATATGTCCTGGTATTCTTTGAGAAGTTGTACAAGCTTTGTGCGTTCATCCGTACACAAGGTTGAGCTGATGGAGATAGGCCTGGGAGCTTCTTCATTCCCAATATTAACAATTTCGAGCTCATCATTCATGGAATTGGTGCCTTCCTGCAGCTGTCGTGGATCATCCAATTCATTTCCTGTGGCTTGTCATTTTTGTAGCACTCCATTGGGCGGAGAGACTGGGCATCAGTCTCCCCTGCTAATTGCTAACAGCGGAGTCGGTACACAGTTTTCCTCTTCTGATCACGGCTTGCCACAAAAGTTCGCTCCCTCTTAGTGTGAACGGGGACCGCTGCTTCACTAGCTGAAGAAGAACGCCTTGTTAGCGAAGATGCATCGTAAGGCTTAGTCTTCAATACAAGTCGGTCTTCCTCCTGGATTGACGCCCACGTGGGGAGTGGGATGCAATGAACCTTGTCTGATTTTTCTCGCGGAGCTTCTATTGGTTCAAATAATTCCATTCCACCTATCGACACGTAAGGAGAAAATGATGCAGTAATACGAACGACTTCTTTATTCAGCATAATCTTCATGCATTGGTGATACGTTGAAGGGACAATCCTATTGTCATGAAGCCACAGTCTCCCTAGTTATGGTAGTCCGGCTCCTTCTCTATGACTTCGAATTTCACCTTTGACTGAACAGGTCCTACAGATAAATTCAGATTGACATACCCGTATGTATTGGTTTGGTTTCCTTCAAAGTCCGTCATCGTGGTAGGTCGCCGTACGATCTTGCTTGGGCGGACCTTAGTCGTCCTGAGCGTCTTGAGAGTAATCACATTCGAAGATGCTCATGTGTCGATGAGGGCCCTCTTAAAATCTGAATCCTTGATGCGTGCGGTAACATGTAGGGCACTATTGTGACCTTCCTCTGGTTGATTGCAGCAAACGTCTCCGCCCGCTGATTCTTCGAGAGGTGTAAAAGTTTGCATAAACTTTCCACTGAAGCCGCAACCTGATCCACCGGCTTCTGGTTCATAGTGAAACTATTGACTTGAGGAGGATCGTTGTGAGGATCAGTCCCCAGTGTAGGAGTCTCCATGACAGGACCGCTCATATCTGATGTCATCTTGATGAGGAGATCGAGTATGTCGTTTATCGCTTCTTTGATCATGTCCATGTAGGCCCGCGCTGCTAAAGTACCTTTTCTGGGTGCGTTGAATGCGTTCCTTGTTGGCTCCAGGGGCTGTCGCGGCTCTTGTGGCAATCGATCAGTTAATGTCTTAAGAAAAGTGAGTACCTCTTTCTGAGTTGTAGCCATGTCCGTTTGGGTCCTATAGAGAACTTCTTGTCTCTCCATCAAATCCACCATGGTAATAGGGGGTTGTCCTCCTCTGGCTCCTCCAGCTCCTCATCCCGATGTAAGAGTGGCAGTTGCTCTGGTGACGGCTGGAGGCGTTACACTTGAAGAGATTACAGGGTTTGCGGCTGCTCTGGCTATGGTGATAGAAGATGTCACGCCCAATGGAATATATCCTCCTGCTCCGCTGGTGCTGGTAGTACAGGAAGTAATTCCACGAGATACATTGATGGTATTGACTGGATTCACAGTGGCACCACTGATTGGGATATCAACACCGAGAGTGTTGTCAGCGCTAGTCCCGTCAGGATTGGTTGTTGATCCATACCTAAGATCCACCATTTTCGAAATCAGTAAAATTGAATTGGTATTGAAGAAATTGACTTCACAACCGAGATATTAATCTCCCACTGTGGTCGCCAATTGTTTATGGGGTGAAAACTATTTCTGCTAGTTTTGGTAATTTGGGGTGTGTGGATGAGAAATGAATCTAAACCCTAAACAAATGCACTGCACGGGAGTGCTTTCTAATTCGAGAGATCAATCTATACAATTCTGGCCTAAACCAAGAAATGGTCGTTCCAGACTTGCTTCGATCACAAAGTGAAGGAGATGGGGTTGATCTTAGGGAAGGAAGCGAAGAAGGTGTTGAGAGTGTGAAGGTGTTGGCTGTTTATGACTTGTATCAGAAAGATAAACTGGCCCGCAAAATGTAAGCAATCAGCTCTGAGTGTTTGAATACGTTATATGAACGCTTGGTTTCTGTCTGTTTTCGAAATAGGGAGGAGAACCTATTTATACAAGTCATTGAGCGCAACTATCATCTCTCGTGGGAAGTGGAGTAATGGAATAGTGGGTTCGTGTTAGTGTCACACGATCAGTCTCTACCCACTTCTCCCATAATCGTTAACCGTCCATGTCTTCCTGACACGTTCTTGTGATGGCGCATTGCATGCTGCACGCTGTAAACCTCCAGACCAACACCCCAGTAAGTATCCCCCAGTTTGTGACATGCTTGATGTCTCGAATGTGTGGATCGTGGGACCCACAAGAAGTAGCATGTGGTGCTAGGTTAAATAACTAAGTTTTTTGGGAAATCGATATTCATGAAATATCGTGTATACTCTATGCATGTAATGCATCGAATATAATCAATGTGGATGAAGCATCGTTGTTTTAAAGCTTAACGGAGTAAGTCGCGGATTAAGCGTCTTAAAACAGATGCATGCTTAGCTATCTTCGAATGATAGTTTGGAGGCTGCACATGCAAGCCCTCCCTTGGCTGATCTCATGATTTGGTAGAGTGGCGGATGGTAATCACCACGACATCTTATTGGCCATTTAACTCCTAGCCTGGGCTTCCTAACCAAGATGATAGAGTTGGACTGACAAGATGATATATGACACTCATCTGCGACCGTTGATGAAGTTTTAGGGTTTTGAAGAGGTGCACAAGCATCACTCTTCAGCTTGGTCGAAACCAACATGGGAGGCGTTTTTGGCAGGACCGACCAGGCATGCGTGTAGACGGCTTGCCGATGTACATGTTCGTACCTCAGTGTCTCATGAAGGTGTGATCTAGGCCACTCAATTTGACTGGTAAATATGAGTGGCCGAGATCAAATTTCGACAGGAATCCTATGCCGCAAAGGATTCTTAAAGGGGCGCGGCATGCCACCTTCAAGGCACACGAATCGAGGCATACGACCATGGCTTGTGTTGGTCGGTTGGACATACAGATAGACCGGCCCACAGTGATCATGTTGATATTCTCTGGACTTGCTTAGTCTATTCCTGCACCCTTCATCCAAGCTGGCGAAGATGGACGCTCTTGATTTCTTAACGACACATGTAACATGCCGCAAACCCTAATTAGGGTTTTGGATCGGTCGTGCGCATGAAACTTCATCCAAACGGTTTGGAAAGCTATGCTTCTCCCTTGGGGAGGCCAATCGTGTGGGGCCCACGTTGGGCTGGCGGTGAGCATATGTGTACTTGCTTCACGGTCCTAGGTGTGATCTAAGCCATCCAACCATGCTTGCGAAGTTGGATGGTCGTGATCAATTTAAGACACTAGTGGACTTCCACGGTTTTTTAAAGCATCACGCCAGCCATGTTTTGAGCAATCGTTTATTACTCTATGGCTTGGTCGTGAGAGAATTGATCGGGTAGGTGAGAAGTGGGACCGCCAATGTGCCTGCCAGCGCCTTTGTGGTCAATCGCGGGACGATCCAAGCCGTCCAACTTGACTTGCGAAGTTGGACGGTCGCGACTTCTTTGAGACTGTTTGTGACAGTCTTGCGCATACTAGCCACTCCATACCAGCTCGACCATCCTTCTTCAGGGCTGGCATTTGGTGGCGATTTGGGGGCATAGCATGTTTTCGACCGTCCAGGTCATAAACGGGCCCACTGGTGGTTATTGCGGTGATAGCCTGCTCCTGCTGAGGATCGTCTAGGCTGGTTAAATCATGCGGCCAACCTGCGTGGTCGTAATCGTTTCTGAGACTGACAAGTGCAGTCCAGATTTCCTTTAGGAAATATGCTCAATCGGGTTAGTATAACACACCAAGAGAAATATGCTCAATCGGGCTAGTATAACACACCGAGAGATGTAGGCTAAATCGGGCTAGTATAACACACCGAGAGATGCAGGCTCAATCGGGCTAGTATAACATACCGAGAGATGTAGGCTCAATCGGGCTAGTATAACACACCGAGAGATGTTGCATGTACGGGTATTTCGTGCATGCCTCATTATTGACACTTGGAGATTCGTGTTACTCTGCTAAGAGTAACACTCAGTCGTCATGTCGCACCAATAATGAGGGTTCTGCGGGAACAACACAGGAAATACAAGGCTAATCATGCATTAATTAATAATGTTATAAATTCACAGAATATCGGGATTGTTGTTACATGCTCCGTTTCTGGGTATATTTAATTCATAGAATACTTGGATTGTTGCCACATGCTCCATTCTAAGTGAATTAGTAAAGTGAAGAAGCATTCATCACTCAGATAGCCTTATCCTCTGCAGGATGTCAGCGTATTAAATTTTTCTTTTACAATTTTATCCCTGAACTAAAATCCACCATCAACAGCAGCACGGTTAAAGAGGCGGAGTGTTGAACACAAACGGCCTCCAGGTGGAGATAAATGTGATTACCGAATCCACGACGGTGTGATAATCCTCGATTATGACACAGACGAACCCGAGCGTCTGATCAACACAATACCCAATGTTGCAGTGGCTTTTGAGGAAGGTGTGGAAGCTGTCCCTGCTAATGTTGAGGCAGAGAGCGTTGTTGCAGAAATATCCGAAGTGGAAGCTGAGGCAGATCCAAAGGAAGAAGCAGTAGCGGGCCACGATGATGACGGTGTTGAAGCAGGCTCTAGCGGCAATGAAGACGCGGTCGACCTTCTTGATGACTAAACCTCTTTGCTTCTTTTCTCCTTTCGAATATTTTCTCGTAATTTGTGAACATTTTCCTTGACTCAGTCGCGGCTGAGTTTAAGGTCCTTTTTGCTTGCTTGATTGAATAAGGGTTTCACATTGTTTTTTGATGTAAATCTTCCAAGATGGCCATATCATATGCGATCATATGTTGTTCTTGCAATTAAAAAGAGAATGCCATAATGAAATACCACAGACTTGTCTATGCTCCTGACGCGAGATCTCCCTGGTCTTGCTGGGGTAAATGGCCCAAAACGTCTTCCTTCTTCTGCACATATATTTCCTCGACATCTTCCAAAAAATACAAAATGTTTGTTTAGGGTTTCCTTCCTGGCCTGCTCTAGTGGGTAATGATGATTTAGGATGACTCAGAATTTTGTGTCTTCCTTTAGGGGGTAAAGAAATTCCTAGATAGAAATAATATTTCAATTAATTTGAAAAATTGAAAATTGAAACCCTAATTATGAATGCAAGTAGTGCAATCATTTTCTGGAATAATTACAAATACTGTATGAAAAGGAAATTGTGGAAGAAATACGCTGGAAGAAATAGCACAGCGTTTCAAGTATGGAGGACGCTGGAAAAGTGGTAGCACGGCGTCTTAAATGTTGTAAGGTATGAGCCATCGCGAGTGAACTGTTACGCCTTCCAGTTTGTCAGCGTTGATGAGCTTGCAGTACCCGCCTAGGATAACATCTGCTACCAGGTACGGTTTATCCTCCCTTTCGGTGGGTGAGTCAGGCTGAGTGGTCACTTTCACCGTCATGTTCCCAACTTTGAACGCAGTCGTATTCGTCACCAGGTCTCCAATTCTAAATGGGTTTAGGTGTTGTACAGATACCCGGTTCTTGTCCTTGTCTCCTTTGATCGATACGGCTTCTAAACTCTTGATAAAATGTTTGAAGGGACCGACTTCCCATTCACATATCTTAGAGGGGGTTGGATTGTTGGTTGGAGCGAGTCCCCAGGACTTATCAGAAGGAGGAGTGATTGGTTACAAAAAGGGTAGTGTAACGAGACTTACTTGAGCTCGGAACCTTTTAATGTATGCTGATGGGTTCTCTCCAGGAAGTTGTGTCACATTGGCGAGCTGCAGATACGGCAACAGACAGTCTTCAGGTTCAGACAGCTTGTTGGAGATTCTTTCGGGTACCGAAACCGGTAGAGGACATACTACCATTATTTCCTTGTTGTCATGTATCCAAGAGCGTCCCAGGACCATGTCGTAATTTGGATGTTCTTTGACTATGTAGAACTTTGCTTGCGTCAAGGCATCACCCAATTTTACTTCAAGATCGATGTATCCATAGGCATCTCCAAGTTCTCCTTCTGGATTCGTAATCACGGCTAGGCTGCGAGTAGCTTCCTGCTTCGAAATCCTTGCCGCCTTCAAGGTCTTGACAGTGATGATATTGAATTCAGAGGCTGTATCAATCAATGTGCTATCGAACTCGACATCCTTCAAATGAGTGACGGATAAGAGTCCCCAGTTCCCCTTGCTCGCATCTTCCAGGTGTAGATGGTGGATTTTCGACAAGGGAAAAATTATAAAACCATAATTATGCATACTCCGGATCCGGCAATCGTATGAGTATTGAGACTCATGTCTCTCAACAAAGCGTGAAAACTCATGCCATAAAATCTCTGACTGAGAAGGTGATGAGTGCCAAATATTGTATATATTTATCCCTTTTTGTTGGCATTTAACTCATCTTTTGATCATTAATTCTACATTTTATCCCATATTCTGTATTTTCATTGTTTTCAAGAATAAATATTTTTCTTACTTAATTTTGCATTTTTAGGTAATAAATAAAGTCTGGATGACTTGCGGAGCGGAAAAGAGCAGAAAAGTAGTGAAAAGCCGGGAGAAATCACGCAAGGAAGCCGCGAAGAATGGTGCGCACAACCTCATTTTCTACACACAAAAACGCCTCCGTTCTCAGCCATCAGATCAGTTCTCAGAAGCATCCGATGGTCGCTCCTTCATAGAACATCAAAATCTGAAGTCTGTGCCAAGCACCACAACGCTGAAATTCCAAGCCTTCAGATTAGATGGTAGTTGAATACAACGGTTGCTCCCTTGATGTTCATCAAAGTTTGATATCTCCGCCTTACACTACAGCACCTAACCCCATCTGGATCCGTCTATTTAGTTGTACCAAAAAAATCCTACGGTCGATTCCATCCCCTTCCTTAAAGCCGTTCGATTCCATCTGAACTTAATGATCCGATGGCCCAGCTCGTGAAACATCATCTCTTGATGAACCCGACTCACACCAGAACATCCCATACCCTAAAAAACCCATCGAGAACTACCCATTCCATTTCTCTCATTCTCTTTCTTTTCCTTCTCCTTCACCCGACAGTTGCAGAGCTCTGCAACTCGAGCTCCTGCCTCTCTTCCTTGTCGCAACAGCCACCACACCACACCGTACATCACCACCCCATCCCAAGTTTCTCCCTTGTCTCGTTTTTAGCATCAAACTAGGTGCTACAAGCTAGAACAGTGAGAAGATAGGGTTACACAATCGAAAGAGGGGACAAAACTTGAAGAGACAGGAGCAGAAGAAGAAGATAAAGCGTGGGTTAGACGCAAATCAACAGAAATCAGTGAGTAATTTTGGGAATTTGAGAAAACCCTAATTTCAATTTAGGGTTTCGAAAATTTAGGGTTTGTTGTAAACTATAAATATGGATGTTGTTGCTACTGTTAGGGGTGTTCTTGGGCTAGCCAAGATTCCCCCAAATTTGGGTTAGTGTATGTTTAATTTTAATGTTCAATTTCAGTTACAAATCAATCCCTGTTCATGTTTATCTCACTGCTAGAATCACTGTTAATGTTTATATTTGTTGTTTAAATGTCTGTTAGTATATTGTTTAGGGTAATGAATCATGTTTAGTGCCTGTTTAGGCTTAGTTTTGTGTTTAATCATGTTTTGTGCACTGTGAAGTGATGGAATGCTAGGCTAGAAGCCTTTCAGAGCACTGAATTGATTGAGTAATGGAAGAAATCAGTGCTCATAGCAAGCTGATTATCTTGCCATTCCTTTTGTATGCTTAGGATGCATTGTGTTGATTGAGCATTGGGAGAAATTAGTGCTCATAGCAAGCTAATTCTCTTCCCATTCTATTTGTTTGCCTGTATTCTTCCCTTGGCCTTGCATTGTCACCATTTCAGTTTCACCATCTCCCCTGCCCTTGGCTTAGGCCTTGGTTCACTTGTATTGTCATCTTTCTTTTGCTGTTTAGTTTTTAGTCTGTTTAATCTTTGCTGTTTTTGCTGTTCTTTTGTTTTCTGTTTTGCTTCCATCTTTGGCCATTGGCCACTGTTGTGCTTCCCCTGCTGATTGCTGCTACTCAGTGCTTTGGCCACTGCCTTGCAAACTGCTAGTGCTGCTGTGCCTCTGCCCTGCAGTACTTCTGCTGCTTTCATTCCTCTTTGCAGTGCTGCTGCTGTGCAAGGCAGCAATTCTTGTTCTCCTTGTTCCTGCTGCATTCACTGCCTTGTGCTTCTGCTCCACTGCTGCTGCCTGTTCCCTGTCTGCTGATGCTCCAAAGCTCATAAGTTACAAAGCCCAAGTTCAATTCAGTGAAACCAAAGGCTAAAAGCCCAGGTTTAATCCCAAGGCCCATCCAACTGAGCCCAAAGCTCAGCTCATTCCAAAAAGCTAAGGCCCAATTCACTGTGAAAGCCCAGTGCCTTCAAGGCTAATTTCAGTTAACTGAGCCCAAGCCTAAGTTTAAGGCCAAAGCCCATTTACACTTCAAAGACTAACTGAGCCCAAGCCTAAGTTTAAGGCCAAAGCCCATTTACACTTCAAAGACTAACTGAGCCCAAGCTCAGTTCATTTTATTGTTATCAAATCCATTCCTACCCAAAGCCCAACAATAGCAATTTAGGAACCCAATTAGCTAAAAACACACAAATCACACCCAGTCTCTGTGGATCGACCCGTACTTGCACGAGCTACAACCGACAACCGTGCACTTGCGGTATTACTGTAGGCCCCCGTTTTTATTGCGCTTAATTTCTATACCCTTTTCCGGGCCTGCCAGAAGGCTGTCTCTCAAAGTATTTGTAGATTTGTAGTCTCCCAGCTGAGGCCACGACACATCTCATGAATACTGAGCAATTTCAGTAATTATTTCTATATAGAATCGAAAGATTGGACGACTCCTAGACAGCATGCCTGCTAGTATAGAGCGACAACGTCTTCAGGATGCAACCAGGTTTTTCCCTGACTATATAAGAGAAATATGATACTCCAGAAAGTTCATATTGCTCAACTCTCAGATAATTAATGCTCCTAGATAGGAAGCCTGCTAGTATAGAGCCATCAGTTAATTATCTCTAATCGCCTGAATATCCAGCAATATTCTACGATTCTTTGTTATATTTCGTCATTTCAATTCGTGGTTCTTCCCAGCAGAATTACACGGGTTAGTGATAAATATTCAACGAAACAGGCATGTGAGCATCGAATAAGCCCTGCCTAAAATGGTGCAAGTGTACTTAGCAATATTGCACAGACCAGCATTTGAATGCGCAAACGAGCATTTCAAAAATACGAATGAACGATGAACCTATGCAAAATAGAAAGGAAAAATAATAATAATAAAATATTAGCAAAGACGCCAGGGACTGGGCTCACAAGCCGGTCGGTCATGCCGTGACCAGTCCCACGCCCAATTTTATATTTTTGTCATATTTCAATATTTTTCCTGATCTCATGAAAATTCTCTCGTTCGAGCAAATCTCCTTCGATTCAAGAAAATTCTCTAATCTCATGATATTTCTTTATGTCAAGAAAATAATAAAATTAGAGAAAGGTGTCACGGGACCGAGCTCCAACCGGCCGGCCATGCCCTAGCCATGGCCGGTCCCGCACCTCACGTCCCCATTATTTTATTATTTCTCTCAAACCATGAAAATTCCCTGATTTCATGAATTTTCCCTAAAACCATGAAAAATATTATAAAATTAAGAAAACTTGTGGGATCGGGCCCTAGCCGGCCGGTCATGCCCTAGCCGGTCCCACACGCCTCTTATTTTATTATTTGTTTTGTTTTGTTTTCCTGATTCCATGAAAACTCCCTGATTTCAACAAAATACCTTGGTTTCAACAAATCTCTCTGATTTTATGAAAATTCCCTAAAATCATGAAAATTACATAAAATTGGGAAGAGTGCCCTGGGACCGTGCCCATTGGACGGCCGTCCATGCCTTGGACATTGCCGGTCTCACACTCCATCATTCCCTATTTTACTATTATTTTATTTCTCTCATCTCATGGAAGTTCCCTGATTTCATAAAACTCTTCAGTTTCATGGAATTTCCCTCAATTCAGAGAAACTACATAAAACTGGGAAAAGTGTGAGACCGTGCTTGCCAACCGGCCGGCCATGCCCTAGCCGTGGCCGGTCCCTTACCTTGCAATTCCCTGATTTATTTATTATTTTTCATCATCTCATGTATTTTTCCTAGTTTCAGCAAAACCCTGGATTCTACATATTTTCTCAAAATGTTGCTCCAACGCGCATCGGAAAATATTGAAACTCTCAGGACTGAGACATGATCGCTGTCGTATGCGTCAAAAATAATTACACTTTCTTACTACTCAAAATATATTATGAAGCAAGGGCAAGAAAGTATCGTTCCCACAGAGAGGACTACGGTTGTCAAGTTGTTTCGGTTTCCTATATAAACCAATGGGGGATTTTCCTGATTTTTATATACTAAAATAAATAAAAGCAAACAATAAAGGTAAACAAATCAAATGAAGGATGAGGAAGTATTGGTCACGGATTTCATCTTCATTCACAAACATGTTTTCTACACAATAATTAGAATTGATATTTTAATCTCAACTTTTATCAAAGGCCCTAGGATACCTTGATTGCAAGAATATCCCTGCTAATTTTCTCTTATCATCAACAAACACATTAAAAGATGCACATATGAATTCTACCTAAGAGAACAACCTAACGTGTAAAAGCACTAATCAAGTTTAATTCCCTAGATGCATTAAGTTTTATGAAATCAGGCCAATCAAAGCAATCAAACGTGTAAAAGCACTAATCCGATTTAACAAAGGTTATGACTCACATGTGACTACTAGGATGTATCACTACAAGCAATAATCACAATCATGCTACTTGTAATCAGGAATCTATCACTTTTGCGTATAATAAATCCTAATCTAGCAATGGAGATGAACACAAAATCAACTGATTCACGACTCGATCAAACAAGTATTCAAATCATAAGACAAGATAAATTGTGAATCATAATTGATAATATGGAGACAAAACTAATTTATCATATCAAAAAGCATATTTTGTGAAATCCAATTATTCCATAACCAATAATAATCCAATTATTCCATAACCAATTATTCTTCTTTTTCTTTTTTTTTTTCAATTTTTTTTTCCAAATCGACAACATGATTGGATCTTTTGGATCCAAGCGCATGATTCTTGTCAGCAGATTACATGGTAATTCCCATGGATCCTGCATTCCACGCTTGCTTAGGCGACAGAGAGAGGGGGAACACACACATATTGCTATCCAAGTGTCAATTTTTTTTATATATATGTACACCATTTGGTCAAATTGGTCTGGGTTTTTTTTTTTAGTAACTCAATCACTCTATTTCATCCTAGCAGTGATAACAATTCGATGCTGGTGCCCCACCAAATCACTTAGAGAAACAATAGATAAATATGGAAAAATAAAAAAATAGAATGTGATATGGTGACGACTCCGAGATATGGTGACAACTAACATGTTATTTATTCTTATATTTTGTTCGTTTTCATATGAATAGACTCTACTAATGGGTTCCTCAACTCCTACAACCACGATGTTTCCAAGGCACAAGTTTCTAGACTTAGGATTTGATCATCTTTTTTTTTTTTAATGAACACAAGGGAAAACTAACAAGGCTAAAAACTCTATATGAGAACACTCCCCCACACTTAAACTTTACATTGTCCTCAATTTAAAATTTAGTCATTCAAAGTGAAGTTCAAGATGGGAAATTCATAACATTATATATATACACAATAAGAAAATAAAATGCATAATAAAAACTGATACTCCAACTCATATTTATTTCTGAACAATAGAGGATAAACACTAAACAAGCTATTTAGTTGGCATTTAATCCCAACTCAACCAATATATACCTCATCGTCAAGAAAAAATTCCATCTACTTAGAAAGGTTGGTGTTTATTCTAAATTGTTCAAAAATCTCTAAAAGTTGTAGTTTTGATAAGAAAATATCCAAAATAAGAAAATAAAGATAAAAGACTTGAGAAATAAAAAGATAGAGATAGATACACAACACCAGTGGGTTGCCTCCCATTTAGCGCTTGGTTTAAAGTTGTCAGCCCGACTTGCAAGACAAATTCCCCATACACCAATAATCTGAAAAGTTGGGGATCCACCCATAGCACCTGGTTCGCAAACACTAGCTTCACATAAATATTAGTAATATAAAACAGAAATAAAGCTATTAACCGATAAAAGTTTGCCCCACACTTATTCTTATCCACACTTGGAAGTGTATAAAGAAAATAGAAGTCAGGGACTACCACGGTTTCTTGTTCCAAAACCTGCATAGTATGAGAATCAAGCATCTCTAACGGAGGATATCGAGAAACAAAGTCATTCAACAATATTATCGAAGCACATACATTCAAACCAATAAGAGGTAAAGGAGAAGAAACAATAGGAAAAGGGTTAGACAAACCTTGCACAATCTCTTGTATCACGGAATCCTCTTCATCCTTGAAAAATTCAAGTGAATTACTCACCTCTTGTATATAATGGTCCTCTATCAAACCTTGCAACCATTATTCGTCCGTTTCTTCCTTAACCGAAATCTCGGCATCAACATCATCATTACAATCATTTGCAAGCTCAATTGGGTCTTCCACAATTTTGGTCATATCGGTCACATTCTCAACATACTCGCCATCACTAGGCTCAAACCTTGTTGCAAGTAGGTTCTGTAAAACACTAGTTTCATCATACTCATGTACCTTTTGAATAGGTGTTTAATCATTATAAAGATCAAGAGTTGAGTCAACTACACTAATGTCATCAAATATCTCCAAAGGTTGGTCCTTTTCAACACAATCATCTTCATTTTCAGACTCACCATAATAAGAATCTTCATCGGTTTCCCATCCTTTATCACGACGTCGTTTAAGTTCCATATGCATGGTCCTACTAATTTCTGCGACAAGCTCTTCTGAGGTTCCCTCATCTTCCAACTTGTATAATTTATGTGCAAGTTTTCTAACGTTCACACGCTTACCACCATTGGCTACAATAGGTTCTCTTTCCCATGACTCTTCCCTTTGAATGGGTGAATGATCATAACTACGATCTAGAGTCGGGTAAGAAAAAGTGTTGCAAAAATCGGTTTGTGCGATATTCAGTCCATCTATAGCATTCATGCATCTCGGATAAAGAAAATTGGAAGTAGAGATGCTTGACTTACATACCCACTGCAAGGTTGTTGTTGGTATGTATGAAAATCACCATAAGCTCTTGGATATTGATCATAGCCAATAAATTGGTTTCGATCGTATCCCATAGGTGGTGGGCAATCGTCATACTGTTGAGGAGGTTGAAAACCGTATCCATTGTTCCAATATGCTCCTTCCATAATAGGTACCTGAAACAAGAGTTCTCAAACCAAGGTTAAAAACCAGAAAAATAAGAAAAACAAAAATAATAAACAAACTAAAAACAAAAATAAGAAACCAAAAACAAGTGACAACCGCTGCCTCCCCGGCAAAGGGGCCAAAATTTGATCGTTGTCGTATGCGTCAAAAATAATTACACTTTCTTGCTACTCAAAATATATTATGAAGCAATGGCAAGAAAGTATCGTACCCACAAAGAGGACTAAGGTTGTCAAGTTGTTTCGGTTTCCTATATAAAACAATGGGGGATTTTCCTGATTTTTATATACTAAAATAAATAAAAGCAAATAATGAAGGTAAACAAATCAAATCAAGGATGAGAAAGTATTGGTCACGGATTTCATCTTCATTCACAAACATGTTCTCTACACAATAATTAGAATTGATATTTTAATCTCAACTTTTATCAAAGGCCCTAGGATACCTTGATCGCAAGAATATCCCGCTAATTTCCTCTTATCATCAACAAACACATTAAAAGATGCGCATATGAATTCTACCTAAGAGAACAACCTAACGTGTAAAAGCACTAATCAAGTTTAATTCCCTAGATGCATTAAGTTTTATGAAATCAGGCCAATCAAAGCAATCGAACGTGTAAAATCACTAATCCGATTTAAAAAAGGTTACGACTCACATGTGACTACTAGGATGTATCACTACAAGCAATAATCACAATCATGCTACTTGTAATCAGGAATCTATCACTTTGGCGTATAATAAATCCTAATCTAGCAATGGAGATGAACACAAAATCAACCGATTCGCGACTCGATCAAACAAGTATTCAAATCATAAGACAAGATAAATAGTGAATCATAATCGATAAAATGGAGACAAAACTAATTTATCATATCAAAAAGCATATTTTGTGAAATCCAATTATTCCATAACCAATAATAATACTCTAGCTCATGTTCATGGAGTTCATAACAAGAAGAAAAAGAAAGATTTTCATGTTTTCTAAATCCTAGAACAAAAGTAGAAGAAGAAAAGATATCATCCCTTTGTTGTTGTGTGAATAGGATTTTACATCCTGCCTTGTTCTCAATCTCGACCGATCTGCCACTGTCCGCTTACGTCCCATGATAAAGCCCAGTCAGAACAAGTCCAAATCCACCTGAGTTAGCTACCTGGACCGGTGAGTCAACTCGCCGTAATCCGATTTCGGTCGATACAGGCCAATGTTTCAGCTCCTCATGTGTATAATTCATTCCCCAGTTACTGCTTTCAGACATTCATTCATTTCCAGTTCCCATTTCAGCTCATATCTTGAGCTTCAATCTTCACTACAACCTGTTCTAACCCATACACAAACAGACTTCATTCATCATTCTTTGTACCACACATTCCATGTTTGCAGCTTTATAACCATCCCTTCTTTCCCTGTAATCTTCTCTTGATTCTTCCAGCACCAGTTGGTCCAGTTCACTACTTGTATCTTCTCAGCTCAATGAGCTCTTAACCCTTCTCAGATCCTCAACAGAACCAACACCATCAGCACCAAGCCATTAACTCCTTCTGCTCTTGACTGCAATGCCAGTTCAACACCAAGCTTAATGCCGCCACCAACTGCTCATACATTTAGCACACATTCCACTTCCAGCTATTCTTTCATCTGCTATTGAACTCAGAGCTACCTAAAACAGCTTCATAACCTACAACATGTCAGCTTCTGCCTTACTGCAATCAGTTCAACCACCAACTTCAGTTCAGTTCAACCCACACTTGCAACACAGTACCATCAGCTCTAATTCTTAATCTGCACTGCAACATTTCTCAATCAATTTCAGTGCATAACCAAGTCTTCCATGAGCTCCATCTTAACTTCAACACCACCAGGAAGTCAATCATTCTTTATAACACCTTTTCTCCTTCCATCCGAAACAACCAGTAGCCTGAATTTCTTCTACACTCACTGTAAACTCGAAATGGGAAAGAACCCATCTCAGTAAACAATCCAGTTCTTCTCAATTCAGTTTCTGAAATCATTAAAACCCTTTATCAATTCCTCCGCAAACAGCAGCTCTCTATCTGCAGTTTCAGCTCAATCTCAGACCTTTCTCAATCTCACCCATCAACAACAGCTGCTCCTCTTATTCTCGATGCAAACAAAACCCAATCTTCCATTGTTTTCATCTCTGTTCATCTGTTCCATCTCAGATTCAAATCCCATTTCTTGCAAAGCACCTGCAATGTCAGTACCTGTACCCATTTGAACTACATCCCTTGGCAGCAACCACTAACACCATCTTTACTCAGCTCCAGTCATTGCAACCCTGCCAATTTCATCATCTGTAGCTCATTGCACCGTTCGCACCACCATTTCAGCTTCTTAACTCCACATACCCACTGCACAGTACCTGACCTGAACTGGCAGCTCCTCCATTCAACCACCAACACTTGCTCTTGCTTGCGCAAAACCAACACCAACACCTTGCTCCTCCTGCCTCAATCAGTATCTGCAAATATAAATCAACAGTACCACCTCCAATTCTAACTTGCACCTGAACTTTGAACCTGAAACCTAAGCATACATCTATTGCAGAAAATCATCACCATTCAAATCCAGTATCTTCATCCTGACCTAGCTTGAATCTCGAGCTCAGAAACCCAATCAAACAAAACCCATCATATAATTCTTCATAAACCCTCAATTTCTCCTTTAAATTCCTCCATCAAAACAACACAGCAACAACAACTTCTCTCTGTTCTTCTCGGCACTGATTCACCACTAAATCAGGAATTCGTACAAACCCAGTGTTCAATATCCTTTTCATACTCTGAATCATCTCAGTCAATAGCTCTATTTTCTTCTCGGTCAATTTCACCATCGATTTCCTCCAAGTTCAAACCCTAATTTTTCATTTTCCTGAACTGTGAACATCTCTCAAACTCATTAAACTGACAAAGAGATCTTCTCTTCTATCCATTGATCCTCAAAATCACCAAAAATTCCTTGACCATTCCTCCCCTGAATTATTCTCTGGATGATAATTCCGCCATGGCTCTTTTGTTTCTTCTCTGAGTTTGATAAGTAAAGTAAATGATTGATAAACTTCTCTCAATTTTAGGGTCATGTAGGAACCAGAACTGCCATCGGCACCCAGTTGCTGGATAAGGGAGACCCTGAATGTCTTGTATACTTCCTAGCTCCGCATCCATCAATGCACAATGACTCCGGGCAAGGAATTGAGCCCTTAATCCCCTTCTTTCGCTCCAAGTGACTCCAAAGTACATATATGCTCAAAAACAAACATAAGATACATAATTTACAAGAAAACTCGTAAAGAAAGCATAAACACTAGATATAAAATTAGATGTTTTAGACACCTATCAAGACACGAACACCATGATGACACGGGCACATCCTCTTGACCGACCAAGGGTGTCCCTAAGGCTTGCAAATGGCAGGTCCCGCATGTTTTAACTATTTTAACCTAATTCGCTCAATTGCTCATATTAGGTTCAAACTCTTTTCAAATAATTAGGAGTTTGCTCAAACGACCATCAATTGGTCCCACGGACACCAAGAGACGGTCTCATGACCTCTTGGTCTGTCCCTCATCTTTTCATGGCTAGGTTTTGTTATTTGTCGCTCACACGAGCATTATTTTAATAAATGAACAAACCAGCATTTAATCATTCTTTCACCAACTGGTCCTCAAGAGACTTTGGTATTTTGCTCATTCGAGCATCTGGGCGTTACATGGTGGAGTCGTCATCCCATGTAGCCAGTCCCTGCTTCGTTCTGCGGTTGATTTTCAATAAATTATCATTTCATTAAAATTAGGGTTTTGAATCCAGAACTTTGCAAAAACATGATTCTGAGCGGATTCAAATACTAATAATTTTATGTTGATCCCGTGATCAACACTTTTTATTTATTATACTCGACCCAGCAGTCAGTATCTTAAATTGATATTTTATTTGGTCATGCTACCAACAATTCATCAAACGAGCAATTTTCACTCGAACCGGCAATATTTGCTCGAATTAGCAATATTTGCTCAGATTCAAGAATATTGATTCAACTATCAATATTCAACAATTCAGCAACACATTTTGCTCGTCTTAGGTAATCAACATAATAGTACCTCGTCTCAGCAGACATATTTAATTCATGAGTTTCAGAACATTTTCAAATCATGTTCAACTCAGCAATACATGGACTCATCGTCCCATAAAGTCGGCAACTGACTCCACAATCACGAGATATCAATCGTGTTACATGGGGGGATATTAAGTAGGGTTTTGGTCTGGTGGTCTACGGCACGTGTGTTCACACACGACGAGAATGTGAGCAAGTCGTGCAATCATTTGGAAGAGTCATCAAAGTAGTGGGTGGAAAATTAACCAAGTCTCTGCACGATGAGCAATTGGTTTTTACACGATTTCCCACTTCCCCACTCTCTGATTCCATTAACTGTCACACTTCATGGGATCATGGTGTTTTCAGTTCCGGCATTATAAAATGTCTCTGAATCCTGATTGAAAAGACAAGATTCGAATACTCGAACATTCGTCTAAACAAGGAATTTCTCGGCAAGTTCATACAGACAATCTTTCGTCTACACGAAATCATCGTCTAAGCAATCACTCTCAATTGAGCGAAATTCAATCATTCAGAGCGTTCTTACACTGAATTCACAACACACCTACAATATCATATCACCATTGATCTCACACATTTCTCAGCTTCCCTCCTACAGATCAACCCATCCTCTCTTGTGACCGAATCGACTCTGGAACGACCATTGTTCTTGGTTTAGGCCGGTGTATTACAGATTGATCTCTCGAACTTAAAGCACTCCCTTCTTGCAGAGCATCTGTGTGAGGTTCAACATTTCGCTCGGTTCAAGGAGTCTCCACAACGTCGACTCTTCAATTCCGTAAAAACCAGCAAATCGTTTTTCCCCATCTACACCAGGAAAGACTGAGGTTTCGAGACTGTTTCCTTTTCTGGATACAAACGCCTGCGTGACACGATATGATTGAGGGCTGCGAATATATCTTGACGTTGTGCCTTGGATAGGTATAAGATTTCTCACAAACGCTCTATCATAGATTGTACATTCTTGCAAACAGAATCCCCGGAAATCATGCAGCTCCTGATAGGAAGAGGATCTCTATGAACACCTTCGTTTCCCAACTGGAGTTCTCCTGCCTCTATCTTTTCTGTAAAGATTTGTTTCAATTTGTTGCAGTCCTTGGTCGGATGATGGACAAACCTATGGTAGCGGCAGTACTTGGGGTCCGTCATGTCTTTCTCAGTCGGCGGGCGTCTGATAAGAGGCAGCTTGATAGCATCGTCTTGAATCCATGCTTCCAAGAGCTCCATTACTTCATTCATGGGGAATGGGTAGCCTGTATCTTCAGCGTCTTGTGTAGGAGTCTTGCCCGTTCCCTTTCGAGACGAACTTGTGTGCGCCGGAGCCGCACGCTTGGGTTGTTGTTCCGTTGCTGAAACTTTCCTTTTTCCTCCTTCGCCCACCACTCTCACAGAGGGACCAGTGTTGTACTGCTTGTTGATGAGACGCCTAATCCCTCGACTCTCACGTGAATCCTCGTTTCGAACAACCCTGGTTCTTTCCAACAACGCTGGGTCGGTTGTGGCTGAACGTTTGGAAGCTTCATGGAGCTCAGAGAATGTTTGGAATCCCAGATTCTCTAACAAAGCACGGTATATGGGTACCATCCCGTTAATGCACAACTCCACCAACTGGCGTTCGGTGACATTCAGATCATGACAATCCAATGCTTGAGTTCTGAACCTCTTAACGAAGTCGTTCGTATGCTCGTTGTTCCGCTGGAAGACTTTCCCCAGGTCTGAAAAGGTGATCTTCTCAAACACGAAGAAATACTTTCTGTAGAAAGCACTGACCATCTCCCCCCAATTTGATATGCTTTTAGGTGCAATGTTGTTGTACCAGGTGCATGCCCTTCCAGTAAGTGATTTCGAGAACTCTTTCAGGTGAAGAAGATGATTGTATTCATGCTCCCCCAAAGACTCCAAAAATCGAGAGATGTGTTCACGAGCGTTACCGGTACCGTCGTAAAGGGTAAAATGAGGAGAGGTATATCCTCTGGGAAGGGGAATCCGCTGCACGTCTTGAGGGTATGGAGGTTGGTGTTGGTGCATACCTATTGGATTTCCTTTGCCATGGTTTTCGAGGAATCTCTCCAGGTCCTCGCGTGTGATGAAGTTGGATGGCCGGTCCCTTTCTCTTGGACGCTCAGGAGCCACATGAGTATATTCATCCATGTGGGGACGCGTCGCTGAGGTACCTGATGTGACTCAATAATGTTGTAGTAAGATGATTCGTTCACTCAGATTTGTTGAGAATTTTTTTTAAGACTTAATAAAGAAAATAAGGAAAAATATATATACACAATTTATCATAAGATGAAGAGACGCTGAGACGCGGGATTCCACTACTTTTCATATTGTTATGGTTCAGTCATTAACTCTAGACAATATAGCTCAAACAAAAGAAGTTGTGACTCTAGTTCTTTGCCAAAAATAGATTTCGTAAAATATTATTTGTAAGTTAAAAGCATGACGCATCTAAAGTATTTAGAACTAAGCATACGACATCTAAAAAAATAACAAATAATTAATAGAAATCATAAAGCAATTAAATCTATGCAAAAAGTCAATAAAAGAATTAATTCATTTACCACAATCATGAAAAGTTGCTTCCTCCGTTGTCCCAATGATGGGGTCTAGCTCCGCATGGTGAAAACACACTCAAAGGAATTTTTCATTGCTCAAAAAGGTGTTTACAAGGAGAAAAGGTATAAAACAGGGCCTTTGTAACAGTTATAATTGTTACAGATACAACAATAAACTGTTACTGACGTTGTAGCTTCTACGACTGTCACTATGTGTCGGAACCACTGTAGATATACGACCCACGGCTAAGTGTCGTTGTCACTGTTGGAAAACGACTGTCCTGGTAAGTCTGTTCTTCGTGTTCTTCAGCTTTGCAGCAGCAGAAAATGGAGTTTCTGTGGCTTGATTTTTCGACTCTGTGGTGCTCTATTCCTCTCCCAAACTCTCCATCCCCCTTGCTGACTTCTCAACTCCTCATTTATATACGCCAGAACCAAATATCTTCCCCTTAATTCCCAAATCTTCTCGCCATTAAAAACAATATCCGGGGAATATCTTTACGAATTTGCAGCTCATATAGTTTCCCATTTTATCTCCATCACGCGTCCTCTGGCAGCTAAGAACATGTAAACATGTTTAGAGAGAGTCAAACACCCTAACTACACAAGCCATCTCATAAAAATCCCGTGGATGTATTCCTGCAAAACTCGTGCTTCTATGTTTTCTTCCACGCGTGATTGTAGCCCAAGTTAGACGAAACAAAACACATTACCATCCCTGTTTGGTACGTCCAAGTCATCCCAGAAAATCCCAGCCATTGAATCTTTCTCTAACTCTTCCAAAATTCCAACCCTAAATGCTTCCGGTAACTGGACAAAATTCCGGTGAAACTCCATGGAATTATGTTCTCATCACCGGTGATTATCCAGCCCAGTTATTTCCAATATAATGACTATACCAAGCCTGTTTAATGTTAAAAGGTCCAACCAAGCTGAATTTGGCGATTGAATCTCCACCAATCAACTCCGAAAATCCATCCCTAATCTGTTGTTCGTGATTATCAACTTTTCCCGCCAAAAAGATTTTCAAACGAAGAAGAAAGGGTTGCCCCTTATCCAACAGCTGGGGTGCGAATATCAGGTGTGTACTCCTTAGTAATTGAGATGCCCCTTAACCACAGTAGGGGTCTGAATAACACGTGTTCTCCGGGGGGTGCTCTGAGCAACTTTTCGAGCCGAATTTTCAAAAAATATTTATTTCCAAAAAAATACCTACAAACACACAAAACACCATAATAAGGACGAAAACAAGTACTAACAAATTTTTTTATTGAGACAAGAAAAATAAAACAAATACAAAATAAAACAACAAAACTAATAATGAACCTAACAAAATTTTCTCGTCTCTTTTTTTTTTACTTTTTTTTTTTGAATATATATTTTTTTTATTTGAGACAAGAGAAATAAACACAAACTGAAAATAAAAATAAGATAAGTACAAATGGCCATGGTGTAAGTATTTTACCGCAAGATTCTTCACAACATGTATGTCTCGGTATCATAAACTCCTTGAACTCTCATCTTAATAATCTTCGCTCTTGTACAATAGTCTTCAACTTGTAAAAATCTGCTCCTTGTCTTGTTGCTTTACTTGAATCTGAATCTGCTCATTTCTGTATTGTTGCTTGTAAACCTTGAATGTCTTCAACTTTCCTTCGAATTTGTGATGCTCCTCTTGTGGATGATGATGGTGTTTCTATGGACCTGTTGGTGTAGAGAGAGATAAAGTGGATGGTGCTAACTGCGAACAAGAATACAAGTGATATGTAAGTTAGCAATTCGATGTCACCATCATGATAGATAAAATAGCACTCAAGAGATCAAAATAGTGCTTCTATTGGTGGGAGGTTGGGTAGCTCACCATTCTACCCGGAATTTACGTACGGTGACACACACTCTAAAAGCACATATTTAGACAGGTACAAAAAATGAAGGACGGTGCCTCACATGATGTAACAATAGGTAGTCTCCACTATAGGGGATCACAAATTTAATACCGAATTCAGTCTGCACCTCATTTGCCACTGTCATGGTTAACTCCAACTTTAACTCTCATACAAGTAAGAAACCCGATCACGTTCTCTGTCATCTCTAAGTTCAGTCACTCTTATGAGAATTTCGATGTAATCTTAGCGACATGTATACAATGTGACTCTAAACTAACTACAAGTTGGAGTTTTCTTATTCACTATTTTACAAAAAAGTTGAAAATTTTGAAAATTTTACAATGCAAATGCTTAACCACTCCCCCACACTTAAAATTTACATTGTCCTCAATGTAAATTGAATCGTCCAAAGAAAGTAAAAGTGGGAAATTCTAACATGATAAAGATAAGAAATCAGAAAAAGTAAATAAATACAAGACAATAAAAAGCTAAAAAACAAGACAAGAAAATAAAAATAAGACGATAAATACTCATCCGATGGGTTGCCTCCCATTTAGCGCTTGGTTTAAAGTCGTCAGCCCGACTTGCAAGACGAATTCCCCATACACCAATAATCTGAAAAGTTGGGGATCCTTCCATGTAACCTGTTTTTCAAATAGTAACTTCACACAAACATTAGTATAATAAAACAAAAGTGAAGCTATAGCCCAATAGAAGTTTCCCCCACACTAATTCTTGTCCACACTTGGAAGTGTATAAAGAACATAAAATTCAGGAACTTCTATGGTTTCTTCTATGCAAACATTCATAATATGAGAATCAAATATTTCTAATGGTGGAAATCGAGAAACAAAGTCATTCAACAATATTCTCGAAGCACATACATTCAAACCAACAAGAGGTAAAGGAGAAGAAACAATATGCAAAGGGTTAGACAAACCTTGCACAATCTCTTGTATCACATAATCCTCTTCATCCTTGAAAAACTCAAGTGAATTACTCACCTCTTTTATATCATGGTCCTCTACCAAACCTTGCAACCATTCTTCATCCCTTTCTACCTTAACTAAAGTCTCGGCATTAACATCGTCATTATAATCCTTTGCAAGATCAATTGGGTCTTCCACAATATTGGTCATAACGGTCACATTCTCAACATACTCGTCATCATTAGGCTCAAACTCTTTTGCGGCTGCAAATTTCACTATAAGGAACTTTTTTAGAAGACTCAAAAATGCATCATCCTCAAGCTCCACCCTTTGAATAGACTCTTGATCATTATTAAGATCAATGCTTGAGTAATCTACACAAGTGTCAGCATATTCCTCTTCGTCTTCATTTTGATCCCAAAAAGATTTCGTTGTACACCTTTGGGAAATGTCACCATGAGTTGGTTCAAGCGATGTATCTTCATAATCATCATCACTTTCATGGTTAACATAAGATTGGTTCTCGCTGAATTTAGTATTGCTAATCTCAATCTCATCCTTTTGAATAGGTGAATGATCATTATTAAGATGAAGGGTTCAAGTAGTTACACAATTATCAACTAAAGACCTCAAAGGTTGGCCCTTTTCAACATTAGCATCAATCAAATATTCATCACAAACCACAAGCACATTAGAATAGTTATTGTTTTGAAAAAAAAAGTTCTTCTGTATACCTTTCTTCTTTGTATTGATCAATATCTCTTTGTAAGTTAGCAATACCTTCACGAAGTTCTTGGAGTTGCTCGTCTGTAGTCTCTTTATCTTTTTGAAACTCTTCTTGTAAAAAGTTGGAAACTTTGTCTAAAAAGTCAGAGACTTTTTGTTCACGAGCATAAGAATCCTCCCATCCTTGTGGTTGTTCACACACATACCCGCCATAAGGATGTTGAGAAAAACCATAAGGATCCATGGAATATTGGTCATAGCCAATGAATTGGTTTTCATTAAACCCCTGGAATTGTTGGAAGTTGTCATGTTGTTGAGATTGTTGGAAACCGTATCCATTGTTCCAATATGCTCCATCCATGAGAAATAAGTACCTGAAACACGATTCTCAAAACAAGGTTAAAAACCAGAAAATAAAACAAAACTAAAAACAAGAAAATAAGAAACCAAAAACAAGTGACAACCGCTGCCTCCCCGGCAGCAGCGCCAAAATTTGATCGCTATAGTATGCGTCAAAAATAAATTACTTTCTCACTACTCAAAATACAAAATATAGCAAGGGTAAGAAAGGATCGTTCCCACAGAGAGGATCTAGGTTGTCAAGTTGTTTCGGTTTCCTATATAAACAAGGGGGAATTATGATTTTTAAGTAAAGGAAAATAAACTAAAATCAAATAATGAAATAAACAAGCAAATCAATAAGATGAAGATATTGGTCAAGGATTAGTTTTCATTCACAAACATGAATTTGTAACAATAACTAGAATTGATATTTAATCTCAACTTTTATCAAAAGTCCTAGGATACCTTGATCGCAAGAATATCTCGCTAATTTCCTCTTATCATCAACAAACACATTAAAAGATGCGAATGTGAATTCTTCCTAAAATGCAACCTAAAGTGTAAAATCACAATTAAGTTTAACTCCCTAAGAGCACTAAGTTCTATGAAATAAGATTAATCAATGCAAACGAACGTGTAAAAGCACTAATCCGTTTTAACAAAGGTTATGAATTACATGTGACTATTAGGATGTATCAATACAAGAAATAATCACAATCATCCTACTTGTAATCAGGATTCTATCACTTTTGCGTATAATAAATCCTAATCTAGCAATGGAGATGAACACAAAATCAAACGATTCGCGACTCGATCAAACAAGTATTCAAATCATAAGACAAGATAAATAGTGAATCATAATCGATAATATGGAGACAAAACTAATTTATTGAATGAAAACCCATATTTGGAAATCCAACTTATTCCTTAACCATTGATAAAAACTAGGTACTCATATTTATGGAGTTCATAACAAGAAGAAGCGATAAAAATATCATGTTTAAACCCTAGACAAAAAATAGAAGAAGAGATAATAGATATTAATGGAGATCTCTCCCAAGTTGGAGAAAACTCTCTCCTTTTTATATGCCGTCTCTGCCTTTACGTCCAAAAGTATGTTGCTCCCTTCTGCCAAAATCAGTCCCTGCAACATCCCATAAGTCAAGCCCAACAGGTCCAAGTCCATCTGAGTTGGATCGGTAATCACTGAGTCGACTCAGTGGCAAGAAAATCCACCAGAGTCCCAGCTGTTTTTGATTGCTTTCCTAGCCAAATCTCGGCTCTTCCCTGCACAACTCAATCCTAGCATTCATCTATTCTCATTCACATCACCACTTCCCTGTATAACAACACCAGACTTCTATGGCCTAGCCATCTGAAACAACCATTCTAACGCCTGCAGCTTCAGCTCCTCAACTGCACTACTGCCTCCAGAAATTGCAGTTGCGACTACTTTTCCATATGCATCAGCAGCATACACTTCTTAGATTGCCATCGAACTCAGCTGCACTTGGACTCCTAACAGCTGCATCTTCGGTTCTTTCTGCAGCACAATTAAGCAGTACTCCAATGCACATCACCATACTTGAGCCATCTCTTCCCTGGCAGCAAGCACCAATACCAACCATCTCAGCTGTATCGAACCAACAGCTCACAACTTTGCAGCACACTTCAATGCCTTTTCCATCATTGCCAACATTCTCGTGAACTCCTCCTCAGTTCCTTGCTTTGTTCTCGTTCTTTAACTTATTGGCAACAAACAATCAAACCACAAACTCAGCCAGGTAATTCACTCCTTCATCGCTGCCATCAGCTTCTCGTCATCATATCTTATTTACTGCCATTTACTGCCAAAGACTATCGAGCTTCCATCACTGAACTCCCTTCATCCCGAGCACCTCCTTATCGATCATGGAAGCAGCACAATTATCAACAAACTCCTTCCAGCAATCACTGCTCCAAGCTATCTTGTTCATTACTCCCATTTGCATCTCAGTCATACCACCAGTGTACATCCAACTCCATCTGCTGCGACATCAATTCCTATACATGCATCTACATTTCATTCTCTATAGTTCAGCTTCATTTCTGTCAGTCCATCGACACTATTTTCTGCAGCAGCAGGGTAACAAGCAACCCATTCATTGAGCCACAGACTAGCCAATCCACCTGCAATTCGGCTCCAGTTGCAGCGCCATTCTGTACCTGCTACTACCATCTGTTGCAGCGACTGCACTTCAGCACACTCTAGTCTCATTGCCTGCAATGTTTCGATCCTAACATTCATCTAATTATGCATCATAGACATCAACAGCAACAGCAGCAACGCTTCCACTGAATCATTCATCCATACACCTGCAATTCAATTAACACAGGCAATTATACCCAGCTTCTGGCAGTTGCTCTCTCTTCATATCACTTCAATTGATATCCAACCATCACCACCAGGGCCATTTCTTCCACAACCCTCATTCTCAGAACCCTAATTTCTTAGCTTCCTTGTTCACATGTGCTTCACCATTCCCTTGAGTTTTGCACTGCAACATCAACTGCACCAACTGCTCCATCATCTCCAGCTTCTATAATCTTCTCAATATCAACAGCAGAACCTGCTCCATCCACAGAGTCTCACCATTCTTCAAGCATTAGTTACATGACCAGAACCCATCACAATTCATCTCTTAACAGCTCCATATGAACTTCAATTCTCATCACAACTCCCAAATTCATATTCAAATCTTCCTCCCTGAGTTCTCTCGGCTTCAATCCCATAATCCGCTCAACTCCAACACCTTGTCCACCAGCAAACCCATTTCTGCAGCTGCAACTCCAATTCAAGAACCCATTACAAATCAGCACCAGATCTACTTTCTCATTCACATGGACCCAGCTTCATATCTTCATTTCTTCTTAGCTCTGTTTCATAATTCCACCATCTCAAATTCAGCTTCAGATCTCCTCAACTGATCCCTGTAATCCTTCTACAATCGATCTGCTTATCACCATTATTCTTCAATTGAATCAACCATTAACCCTTGATTTCAGAACCTAATTATCAGCACAATCAACACATCTCCATGAAAATCTTCTCTTCATTTTATGAACCAGCAACAACTTTTAATCTTCCATCACCTGATTGTCCAATTGATTTACTGCTCCATTTCGATTTCAGCTTTATCGCCATGAAATTCAACAGCCGAACTGCTACCTCTCCTTCCTCTCTTTCTCGGACAAACCAAATGATTAAGAAGAGAGTGTTTCTCGATTTAGGATTATAAGGAGAATTGGTGGATAATTGACACCCACTCATCAGGATAAGGGCCACTAACAGAAGTAACAACCCCTTAGTGATTTCATTTCCACGGTCAGTCCTGCAAGATTGACAGTTCAACTCAATTCAGTTAACAAATTCCGCAACTCTGCTATACTTCAAAAGCTCGCAGCTTCTTCATATGAAGTCGAAATGGTCTCATTCTTTCACCGGTGACTTCATCTTTTCGTCCTCTTCAAGTTGATGAGAAGAAGTCCTAGATTTGAGCTAGTTCCACTACCTTTTTGCTCGAATGACTCCAAAGTACCTAAATAACTCAAACGCACACATAAGATACATAATTTACACGACAATAGCAAAGAAAGCATAAATACTATGTATAAAATTCGGTGTTTTAGACACCTATCAACAAGATCGAGTCAATACAACAACAAAGTGTGTTACTTGATAATAGGTTCGGCAATAACCAAACTCTATAGGATCACTATCAAGTATTACGGAGTTAACGTACTTGTGTATTTTACTTAATTGTAATAATAATTATAATGCGGAAATCAAAGTAAAAGACACGACAATATTTTGTTAACGAGGAAACCGCAACGGCAGAAAAACCCCGGGACCTAGTCCAGTTTTGAATACTCTCAGAATTAAGTCGCTATGCAAAATCTAATACCAACTTCGTATAGTTGAGACCAAGCAGACTACCCCTAGCTACTTAGTTCCCTCAATATCCATGCGTGAAAATGCGAGGGTACCCAAAAATACCTCAAGCTAAAACTTTTCCTACCTATAAGTCCTTTCTCCGAAAGTGATTGTCTATGGACTGAGTTGAGACAATACAACTAATCGGTTCACACTTCGTGTGATCGTGTATGGATATGAGATCGAGACAATACAACAACGAAGTATGTTTACTTGATACAAAGGTTCGGACTTAACCAAACACAATAGGATTACTTATCAAGTAAATAGGAATTAACGTTTGTGTAATTTACTTTAATTATAATAAAACAATTATAATGCGAAAAATAAAAGTAAATGACACAACAAAATTTTGTTAATGAGGAAACCGCAAATGCAGAAAAACCCCGGGACCTTGTCCAGAATTGAATACTTTCAGGATTAAGCTGCTACACAAAATTAAACCAACTTCTTATAGTTGAGACCAAGCAACTAAACCTATAGTTCACATAGTTCCGTCTGTATTCCCACGCTTCCAACTTATGAATAAGTCGCGTACTTGGAACAATTCCTTTGGTTTGTATTCCAAACAGTAAAGGAACAACAAATCTGTTTGGTATCAACTCTCTTCAACCAAGTAATGTGAGTTCGACAAAGGATCTTCTGTTTATCTCAAATAAACTCCTTCGTCAGGTTCTTAGATTTATCTTATGTTCGACTACCAAAGGTAATTGTTAAGATTTTACAATCAATACTTTTAATCACAAAGAATTGTATTGATGCCGATCTACAAAACTAATCAATCCAATCTACCAACAGGATAAACCGATTATAGTTGGATCCTCTTATACCGAAACAAGTATTGTGCACACCAAAGATTATGAACCCCAAATCAAAAATCTTCAATATTTTCTTTGTCTTCAAATATTCTTAGATCTTCAATAAACACCTGCACACAACAACTTTAATCTCTTGTGATCAATCACGCACATAACAGAGTCTGTTAACAATGGATTATCACAAGATCGTCTTTAAAACTAAAAATTGTCTAAAGATCCTTGTCGAAACTTCGATCTAATTGAGTGAATCTTATATCAGAAGAGAAGATTCTCAAGCATAAACAAACTAGGTGCAATCAAAGTTCAACCACCGTTAGTCAATCAAATCAATCAAAAACACAAGATAGACCGCAATTATCTAGTTTCCCACCAACGGTACTAATAGAGATTCTCAATCCCAAAGAAGACTTTAAACTGAGAGGCCGTAAGAGATTTCGCCTAATTAGGTTACTCTCCTCTCCGAATAGGTGGCTACACCAGTAACGACACAACCGGGGAAGTTTGCTGTTACATAGGATTAGTTTGCTAGAAATGCAAACTTCAAGTATTTATAGACAAGGAAGTTTGGACACCAAGGAATTTCCAAAACCGAAAATATTCTCAAGATATGCAATATATTCCAAATTCGGTTTCCACAATTCCTGAAAATGCTCCTTCCAAAATATTGACCGAAAATCTCTTTGGAAAATCTTTAACTTGTAAATGCACATTACTAATTCTCATTTTCCTAAAATAAAATTAACAACCTTAAATAAAAGATTCTTAACTTATTTATATTTCGATCCTGGGATTTATATTTAGCTATTAAGGAATAACTTTGAACAATTAAAGATAAGCGTTACAACACATGTTCAAAGTTTGTCGACATGCCTACTTTGTAAGTCCTCTTTCATACTTACAACCTTAAAACCGATTTGCCACACTTCCAAACAAGTTTAGAATTGGTTCATATGACTTTCAAGAACTATGTGGTTGATCAAGAACACTCAATCACAAATCATGGGTTGAACGGTTTTACCAAAACAAGTTTCGGTTCTACCTCCATGTGAGTACTGTGAATAGTCACACTAGCTTTCCAAAATTCGGTTGACTAGGTACTAGGATCGGTTCCCCACATATATATGGTATGTAACTTATATGTGTTGCTCACGTCCATAGGATCGGTTCCCCTTTGCCTAAAAACGTGTTGCACATTCTATAGGATCGGTTCCCCTTTCTGCTTAAAACTTGTTGCACCTCACACAAGGATAGATTCCCCTTTGTGATGTGTTGCACCTCTTACTAGGATCAGTTCCTCTTTACCCATATTCGGTCATATACAAACCACAAACTCGATCATACCATCTCAGGTTATTACTTAAGATCTATTTCACTAATAAAAGTCATACCAATACATAAGTCGGGCCTTTGTGAATAGTTTTACCAAGAACACAAACAAGTCATGAGCGGTTATACCAAATCACACATATTGGTTGTTCACAAGATATGCAATGAATAACAATACCAATAACGCCTGGCGATTTACTTTTCGATTCATAAACAAGTTTATGAACTTACTTCCTTAAAACACATGTAAAACATTGTTTACTAGGATGAATTCCTCACTTCATACCCATACATAATCACAATAGCATTTAAACGATTATGTCGATGTCTTATCTACAAAGTGTAATGGTTAAGCAATAAACCTCGTATTGTATTCCTTAATACTATGTCTATCTAGAGTTTTCATGCTTCGCAGTTTTGTTTTTAATATGCACGACTTGAAAGATACCTTAGGGAATAAAACAGTCCAAGTCAACCTCAAGTGGAAGGATGATGTTGTTGTTGTAGCTTCTTACTTCTTTACTTCTTCAAGTCTTCGCAACACTTGTAATGTCTCATATCCTAATACTTTCAAGCTAACCTATACGAAGTTGACTCTAGTACATAATCAAGCGGCTCTTAAAATGAGTTTTGATTCACTAAAATATGACAACCAAACTTGACATACCAACGCTTGGTGGGTTCAACCGAGCTATGCACTAACATTGCGCCTTCAACTTCTAGAGTCACGCACATGAATAGCAAGTCTTTTGTATCGTATTCAAAACAACAAAGAAAGAATCTGTTTGGTACCACTCTAATCAATCTTGCTAAAGATATAGATGAGTCATTGACAAAGGCTAATCTGTTTAATTTAATAAACTCCTTTGTCTAGTTAGATCAATCTAACTTTAACTACCGAAATAGTTAAGTATAGATTCACACTCAATCAATATAGATCTCAAAGAGAAATATAGAGAACGCCGATCTCACGCAACTTGAAAAGGCGAGGGTACCCAAATATACCTCAAGCTAAAACTTTTCCTACCTATAAGTCCTTTCTCCGAAAGTGATTGTCTATGGACTGAGTCGAGAAAATGCAACTAATCGGTTCACACTTTGTGTGATCGTCTATGGATACGAGATCGAGACAATACAACAATTATGTTTACTTGATACAAAGGTTCGGACTTAACCAAACACAATAAGATTACTTATCAAGTAAATAGGAATTAACGTTTGTGTAATTTACTTTAATTATAATAAAACAATTATAATGCGGAAAATAAAAGTAAATGACACAGCAAGATTTTGTTAATGAGGAAGCCACAAATGCATAAAAACCCCGGGACCTAGTCCAGAATTGAATACTCTCATTATTAAGCCGCTACACAGAATTACACCCAACTTCGTATAGTTGAGACCAAGTAACTAACCCTATAGTTCACTTAGTTCTGTCTGTATTCCCACGCCTCCAACTTATGAATAAGTCACGTACTTGGAACAATCCCTTTGGTTCATATTCCAAACAGTAAAGGAACAAGACATCTGTTTGGTATAAACTCTATTCAACCAAGTGATATGAGTCGGACAAAGGCTCTTCCGTTTATCTTAACATAAACTCCTTCGTCGGGTCTATATCTATCTTATGTTCAATTACCCTAAGGTAATCTTTTAAGATTAAGCCGACAACACCTTTAATCTGAAGAACCGTGTTGATGCCGATATACTCAATTAATCAATCCAATCTACCACAAGGATAAACCGATTATTAATTGGATCCTCTTTTACCGAAACATTGTGCACACCATAGATTATAAAACCCAAGTCAGATGTTTAATATCTTCTTTGTCTTCAAATCTTCAATAAAAACCTGCACACAATCACTTGAATCTCTTGCGATCAATCACGCACAGAACGGAGTCTGTTAACAATGGATTATCACAAGATCGTCTTTAGAATTAACAATAGTCTAAAGATCCCTGTCGAAACTCTGAACTAGTTTGAGTGAATCTTATATCAGAAGAGAATATTCTCAAGAATAAACAAACTAGGTTCAATCATATTTCAACCGCCGTTAGTCAATTAAATCAATCGAAAACAAAGATAAACCGCAATTATCTAGTTTCCCACCAACTGGTCGCGCTAGAGCTTCTCAATCCCAAAGAAGACTTAAAAACGAGCGTCCATAAGAGATTTCACCTAATTAGATTACTCTTCTCTCCGATAGGCGGCTACACCAGTAACAAAGACAAAAGAGAAAGTATGTTGTTATGAAGGATTAGTTTGCTAGAAAGGCAAACTTCGTGTATTTATAGACAAGGAAGTTTGGACACCAAGGAATTTCCAAAACCGAAAATATTCTCAAGATATTCATAAAAGCACATATTCGGTTTTCATAATTCCTGGAAATGCTCTGTCCAAAAATAACGATAGAAATCTATCGGAAAATATAATTAGTAAATGCACATTACTAATTCTGGAATTTCCCTACAAAATGAAATTAATAACCTTAATTAAAATATTTTAACTTATTTATGTTTTGATCTTGGGATTCTCTCCCCTTAGTCGTTAAGGAATATTTTTGAACAATTATAGAAATAAACATTCTCAGCACGTGCTCAAAGTTTGTCGACATCTTAACTTTGTAAGTTCTCTTTCACACTTACAACCTTGAAACCGATTTGCCACACTTCCAAACAAGTTTAAAATTGGTTTATCTGACTTTCAAGAACTATGTGATTGATCAAACCAACATTCAATCACAATCTTGGGTTTACGGTTCTACCAAAACAAATTTCGGTTCTACCTCCATGTGAGTACTACGCATAGTCACACTAGCTTCCCAAAGATTCGGTTGACTAGGTACTAGGATCGGTTCCCCACATATATATGGTATCTAACTTATATGTGTTGCACATGTTCATAGGATCGGCTCCCCTTTCTGCTATAAACCTTGTTGCACCCCCATACAAGGATCGGTTCCCCTTGATGTACTGCACCCCTTACAATGATCGGTTCCCTTTCCCTTACTAGGATCGATTCCCTTTCCCTTACAATGATCGGTTTCCTTTCCCCAAGGCAGACATAATCCGATCATACCACAGGTGATCACTTAAGATTGGTTTTACTAATAAAAGTTATACCAATACAAAAGTCAGGCCTTTGTGAATAGTTCTACCAAGAACACAACAAGTTGTGAGCGGTTATATCTATCACACATATTGGTTGTTCATAAGATATGCAATGAATAACAAAACCAATAACACCTGGAAATTTCCTTTTCGGTTCACAAACAAGTTTATGAAATTACTTCCTTAGAACACATGTAAACATTGTTCCCTAGGATGAAATCCTCACCTCATACCCATACATAATCACAATAGCGTTCAAATGATTATGGCGATGTATTATCTACAAAGTTTAATGGTTAAGCAATAAACCTCGCATTGTATTCCTTAATACTATGTCTATCTAGAGTTCAAATATGATTTGCAGTTATGTTTTCAATATGCACGACTTGAAAGATACGTTAGGGAATGAAACAGTTCAAGTCAAATATCACTAACCTCAAGTGGAAGGATGATTGTTGTCGTTGTAGCTCCTTGCTTCTTCACATCTTCAAGTCTTCGCAATACTTGTAATGTCTCATATCCTAATACTTTCAAGCTAACCTATACCAAGTTGACTCTAGTACATAATCAAGCGACTCTTAAAATGAGTTTTGATTCACTAAAATATGACAACCAAACTTGACATACCAACGCTTGGTGGGTTCAACCGAGAAATGCTCTAACAATCTCCGACTTTGTCAATTTTAGTGACAAAACTCTTACATCATATGGATAAACAAATTACAAGAATTCATTACAATTCGCTTGATTACCGATTCAACAACATAGTGAAACTGCTTACATTCAATCCTTGAAAATGCCGTTGTTGACATTATAATAATAAAGCAAATACTCCCCCTAAGGAATATAAGTAGATATTCAATCCGCATGTCTTTGTTATACCACTTTATATGACATGTTACTCCCCCTTAGTCTGTGCTTTCACTCTTTCGTTAGATAAAACATTGAAGTACCAATGTTCTTTTCCCTAGCGATGCCAATCAATATAAAATTAATGCCATCATCACCTGTTTACTCCATATATTTCTCCCCCTTTTTGTCACAAAAATGACAAAGAAACGAAAAAATAAAGGACAACACGAAAAGAATCATACAAATCTCAGAATAGACTTGCAAACCTGTAGAGTTAGGCAAGAGGGTTCCACACATCATGTTCTGATAACCAATATCAAAACCGAAACTACAAGTAGTCTTATTTTGATATGTTACCAAGGAAACAATTGTCCGAAATAATTTTTCCAATTTAGTTTAGCAAACCAAAAAACAACTAATCACATTAGTTCCTTTACTAAACCGATTGTTCAAAAACAACCGCTTAATTCGATAAGACCAAAATAAAAAATAAACTCCATTTTTCTCATCAGCTTCTAATTATCCATAAACTTAGACCTTTGAATTTTAAACAAACCAAATACTAGGTTAATTAACTAGCATTTCCTTGTTTAGGCATTCGATTAGACTTGAATAACCGAAACCTCACTTTGATAAGACAAACTAAGATCAGAATTAACTTAGTTTCTTATCCGGAATCGAATTGGACTAAACAACTCATCCCGTACACATATTATTTCGTTAATCCATAAATAATTCATACAAACCAAAATAAATAAACTTGCATAATTATTCACCTCAACCGGAAGCAATTGAAACAACAATAGACATTATAAGCACCGCAATTGCACCGTAATTTTGTAAGCCTAAACGATTGATACCATACAAAAGTAAGATAACAATAGTTTTACTTAGCCGGAACCAATTGAATCACATACACATCAATTGTACCGACATTTTGTAAGCCTAAACGATTGATACCAAACAATAAAGAAAGATAACAATAGTTTTTCTCAACATGAACCAATTGAAACACACATCCACACACACATCATGGAATAAATATCAATTAAACCTAAATTTTGTTAAGCAAAAGCAACAAATATATATAATATAAACTCAGACTTTTCTTAAACAGGAAAACAATTAACTAACAAGATTGTTATCTTAAATTTCGTATCCACTTCTCCAATATGATTGCATCTTCGTCCAGGGAGAATTGATATCGAAATATCACCACCTTCTCATCCTTATGTGTGAACAAAATAATAACAACATACCTCAACCTTTACAGAGAAAGGTTGAAAACCGTTTTTAACTATTTCAAGCAAAAGTTGAAAACCATCGAAACACATATGCTTTGCTAAACCAAAACCGATTCAACATATTGTGACTTTTTCACATATTGTTTCTATCAGAACCCCTCATAATCCTTTGATAAATCCTACCTACTAGGACTAGAACTTAATATCGCTAAATCAAAAAGTCACCCAAACCATGAGGGTTCACAATCTATGAGATCGAATATTAAGGAAGTAAAACAGAAATAAAACATTCCATAAACATACATAGCAATAAGGTAAAAGCAATTAAGCACAGACTATGTAAACCGAAAACTATCAAAAGAAAAATTACCAATCAAATAATTTTATTCATAATAGTTTTATTCATAATAGACCAATACAATCAATGAAAGAAATCAAAAATTGATGTCTGTTAAACTAGATTAAGTATTACAACAAATAACTTAATCTCTAGTGGTGCTCTTGTTGTTCACTAAGGTCTCTTCAGTGTTCAAACTCTTAAAGCATGTCTCCAAGGACTTGTGTGCAGCCACTTTATATTTTATAAGATCTTCCAACCGAAGCTTCAAGTTAGCAAGATCACTTTTTGTATCTTCTAGACTTTCTTTTAGTCCATCTCGTTCTTCCATCAAAGAGAAAAGACCTCTTATGAGTTCATAAAATCCATGCATAGCTTCATGCACACCATTAGTGGAGAACCACTTGGTAGATTATAAATCATCGATCGCAAAGAGACTAATTTCTTCTTGAGATCTATCAGAGTTATTATCAGACACGCTTCTCGAGATAATCTTCATGATTCTTCGATATGGGAAAAACCCTTGACAGTTTCTTACTTTTCGTGCTTCCCTTCTATCACTCCTTGTAACACTGCGAGTTATAGGAGACATCTTTATTAAGAAAAGACAATAATCTTAAAAGATAATTTTTTATGATCCAGGGTTTTCGAAACAATATACAAAAATATTTTCGAACATCTCTACTTCTCAAAGAATAGGATCGAAAGATATTCCAAAAATATCTCCTTTTTACCAAAAGAAAAAGAAACTTTCTTTATCATGTGCTCCTTGTTTTATTGTGCCTTCTCATCCAAGATTATGAGCACGAAAGGATGAGAAAGCACAACATACGATACAACTAAGTTGTATCAGAGTAAGCCTTTTCCATATTACAGTGAATATCAGAAACATAGTTCATGTCTCTTTTAGGGAATTTCTGCCCAAAATATTTTCTCCCAAGACGATGATCTTTTCTAACTCTAGAGATATGATCATGTGGAGAAACTGTGCTAATGTGAGAATTCTCGGAGATATCTAGATCTCTTTTAATTCTTTCAATGAGATTTTCATAAGATTTTCTCATTCTAAGGACTTCCTTATTATTCACATTAGTGTGATCATCTGAAACAACTATCGGAAAATCCAGATTGTTTCTTTTGGAGGAGATTCGCTCTTTCCCTTCCTTCTGAAGTCGTTCCTTATTAAAACTAGAACTGTTTCGATATGGGTGTGGAGGAACCTTTTTCCAGAAGCGATTATCAACTCTTTCCTCTGACTCCTTTGAGTTGATTTTATCGGGATGTATTATAATCTGTCTTTCTACTGAGGAATAATCTTTCAGTTTTTTAAGACAAGAAACTTCCTTCAAAAATTTTACCACCGTATGTTGAAGAAGTATGAGTTTCCTGTCAAGTGATTTAAAGTTGTATTCCTTAGAGTCACCACGGAATCGGTTCAAAGTTTTTTTTGGACAAGATTTCGTTTGATCATCAGTAGATCTAGAAGTTGGCTTCTCATCCTCTTCTGACTTGATGTAGTTGGGAAAACTACCATCATCTAGATCTATTTCAGATGTGATTAACCCGTTTTTATCACAATCTGTAAAAGTCGAGCAGGTACTTTTAGTTTCCTCATCAGAAGAAATCACAATAGCATCATTAGTCAGAATCATAGGATGTGTCTCTTTATCTGTAAGAGATTTACTAAGAGCTTCTAATTTAACAGCGAGATGCATTTTCTCTTTGGCTAGACAGTTCAGTTGAATGTCTTTTTATCTGATCTCCTGCTTAAGAAGATTAGACTCTGTCTTTAAAATAAACACTTTAGAAGACAAAGATTGTATAGGATTTAGGAGTTTTACCAACTCTTCATCAGCATCTTCTTTTTCCTCAGAAAAAAACACAGATGTTTTCGTAACTCCTGGATCATGAGTTAACGAAGTATTAACATATTCAACATTTGAGCATTCATACTCTTGCATAACGTTAACTGAATCATACATATATTCAATTCTTATAGGTTGGATTGCACCAAACACAGATTGTTAGATCTTTTCGTGTTTTCCTGCTCTGATACCAATTGAAAAGGAGAGAGTACCCAAATATACCTCAAGCTAAAAATTTTCCTACCTATAAGTCCTTTTTCCGAAAGTGATTGTTTGTGGACTGAGTCGAGACAATGCAACTAATCGATTCACACTTCGTGTGATCGTCTATGGATACGAGATCGAGACAATACAACAACGAAGTATGTTTACTTGATACAAAGGTTCGGACTTAACCAAACACAATAGGATTGCTTATCAAGTAAATAGGAATAAATGTTTGTGTAGTTTACTTTAATTATAATAAAACAATTATAATGCGAAAAATAAAAGTAAATGACACAGCAATATTTTATTAACAAGGAAACCGCAAATGCAGAAAAACCCCGGGACCTAGTCCAGAAATAAATACTCTCAGGATTAAGTCGCTACACAAGATTACACCTAACTTCGTATAGTTGAGACCAAGTAACTAACCCTATAGTTCACTTAGTTTCGTCTGTATTCCCACGCCTCCAACTTATGAATAAGTCACGTACTTGGAACAATCCCTTTGGTTCGTATTCCAAACAGTAAAGGAACAAGAAATATGTTTGGTATCAACTCTATTCAACCAAGTGATATGAGTCGGACAAAAACTCTTCCGTTTATCTTAACATAAACTCCTTCGTCGGGTCTAGATCTATCTTATGTTCAATCACCCTAAGGTAATCGTTTAAGATTAAGCCAACAACACCTTTAATCCGAAGAACCATGTTGATGTCGATCTACTCAATTAATCAATCCAATCTACCACATGGATAAACCGATTATAAATTGGATCCTCTTTTACCGAAACAAGTATTATGCACACCAAAGATTATAAAACCCAAGTCAGATCTTCAATATCTTCTTTGTCTTCAAATCTTCTTAAATCTTCAATAAAAACCTGCACAAAATCACTTGAATCTCTTGTGATCAATCACACACAGAACGGAGTCTGTTAACAATGGATTATCACAAGATCGTCTTTAGAACTAACAACAGTCTAAAGATCCCTGTCGAAACTCTGAACTAGTTTGAGTGAATCTTATATCAGAAGAGAAGATTCTCAATAATAAACAAACTAGGTGCAATCAGATTTCAACCACCGTTAGTCAATCAAATCAATCGAAAACAAAGATAAACCACAATTATCTAGTTTCCTACCAACGGGTAGCGCTAAAGCTTCTCAATCCCAAAGAAGACTTTAAACCGAGCGGTCGTAAGAGATTTCACCTAATTAGATTACACTCCTCTTCGATAGCGGCTACACCAGTAACAAAGACAAAACAGGAAGTTTGTTGTTACGAAGGATTAGTTTTCTAGAAAGGAAAACTTCGTGTATTTTTAGACAAGGAAGTTTGGACACCAACGAAATTCCAAAACCGAAAATATTCTCAAGATATTCATAAAAGCATAGATTCGGTTTTCATAATTCCTGGAAATGCTCTGTCCAAACATAACGATCGAAATATCTCGAAAAATATAATTAGTAAATGCACATTACTAATTCTGGAATTTCCATATAAAATGAAATTAATAATCTTAATTAAAAGATTATTAACTTATTTATGTTTCGATCCTGGTATTCTCTTCCCTTAGCCGTTAAGGAATATCTTTGAACAATTATAGAAATAAACATTCTCAGCACGTGTTCAAAGTTTGTCGACTTGTTAACTTTGTAAGTTCTCTTTCACACTTACAACCTAGAAACCGATTTTCCACACTTCCAAACAAGTTTAAAATTGGTTCATATGACTTTCAAGAACTATGTGATTGATCAAACCAATATTCAATCACAATCATGGGTTTACGGTTCTACCAAAAAAAGTTTCGGTTCTACCTCCATGTGAGTACTACGCATAGTCACACTAGCCTCCCAAAGATTCGGTTGACTAGGTACTAGGATCGGTTCCCCACATATATATGGTATCTAACTTATATGTGTTGCACATGTTCATAGGATCGGTTCCCTTTCTGCTATAAACCTTACTGCACCCCATACAAGGATCGGTTCCCCTTGATGTACTGCACCCCTTACAAGGATCTGTTCCCTTTCCCTTACTAGGATCAGTTCCCTTTCCCTTACTAGGATCGGTTCCCTTTCCTTTACAAGGATCGGTTCCCTTTCCCCAAGGCACACATAATCCGATCATACCACATGTGATTACTTAAGATTGGTTTTACTAATAAAATTTATACCAATACAAAAGTCAGGCCTTTGTGAATAGTTCTACCAAGAACACAACAAGTTGTGAGTGGTTATACTCTATCACACATATTGGTTGTTCATAAGATATGCAATGAATAACAAAACCAATAACACCTGGAAATTTCCTTTTCGGTTCACGAACAAGTTTATGAACTTACTTCCTTAGAACACATGTAAACATTGTTCCCTAGGATGAAATCCTCACCTCATACCCATACATAATCACAATAGCATTCAAATGTCTTTGGCGATGTCTTATCTACAAAGTTTAATGGTTAAGCAATAAACCTCGTATTATATTCCTTAATACTATGTCTATCTAGAGTTCAAATATGCTTCGCAGTTATGTTTTCAATATGCACGACTTGAAAGATACGTTAGGGAATGAAACAGTTCAAGTTAAATATCACTAACCTCAAGTGGAAGGATGATTGTTGTCGTTGTAGCTCCTTGCTTCTTCACATATTCAAGTCTTCGCAATACTTATAATGTCTCATATCCTAATACTATCAAGGTAACCTATACAAAGTTTAACTCTAGTACATAATCAAGCGACTCTTAACATGAGTTTTGATTCACTAAAATATGACAACCAAACTTGACATACCAACGCTTGGTGGGTTCAACCGAGCCATGCTCTAACACAACTAATCAATCAGATCTATCAAAGATAAACTGATTCTATTTGGATCCCAGCCGATCAAGGTCTGTGCACTGAATCCACAAGATACGAAAAATAATAAGAATTCTTCTCCGTCTTCAAATCTTCTTTTATCTTCAAAACATGCACAACACCACTTGAATCTCTTGTGACCAATCACGCACATAATAGAGTATGTTAACAATGGATTATCACAATATGTCTTTAGATCTAACAACAGTTCTAAAAATCCCGTCGATTCTTTGATCTAGTCTGAGTGAATCTTATATTAGAAGAGAAGATTCTCAAGCATAAACAAACTAGGTGAAATCAAAGTTTCAACAACCGTTAGTCAATCAAACCAAATCAAAAACTAATAACACTGCAATTATCTAGTTTCCCACCAACGGTACTCGTACAACTTCTTGATCCCACAGAAATCTTTAAACGAGCGGTCGTAAGAGATTCCACCAGAAACAACAAGAAATGAAGTTTTCCTCGATCTTAGGATAGTTTGCTAGAAACGAAAACTTAGGTATTTATATTCCAAGGATGTTTGGACACCAAGGAAATTCCAAAACCGAAAATATTCTCAAGATATGCAATGAATGTCCAAATTCGGTTTTCATAATTCCAGTAAATGTCGGTCCAATATTTCCGAAATCTCTCAATAGAAAATCTCCAATTAGTAAATGCGCATTACTAATTTGTATTCTCGAGAGATATGTATTTAATTGTTGGTAACTAAAGTATATAAAACCAAAAACCTTAATTAAAAGATTCTTAATTTATTTCGGCACATGATCTCCTTGAGTACTAAGGAATATCTTTGAAAAATAAATGATAAGATTTATTGCTCGTGTTCAAAGTATGTTGACATCTTTTCTCTGCAAATCCTTATTTCATATTTACATGAATTTGCATTCTTGGAATCGATTATACCACACTTCAAAACAGTGTTTAGAATTGGTTCACCTGTATTCCAAGACTACTATGTGATTGATCAAATACCAAATCACATACATGGGTTCAATCAGTTTTACTAATCACTAGGATCGGTTATACCTAGATATGGAAATACTTTTGATCGGTCATACCAGTCACTAGGATTGGTTACACCAGTTACGAGGATCGGTTCCATCTACATTCTACACATGGTTTTACTTGTGATCGGTCATACCAATTACACCAGTTACAAGGATCGATTGCACAACACTTGTGATCGGTCACACCAATTATTAGGATCGATTACACCAATTACAAGGATCGATCATACCATCACATGGTGATTACTTAGGATCGGTTACACCAATTAATAAAACCCATTCATACCAAATCATAAGTCAGGCATTGTGATTAGTTATACCAAGATATAAAACATAAGCTAAGATCGTTTCTACCATCTCACACATATTGGTCATCCAAAGATTTGCAATGAATAGCCGGACCAATAAGCCTAGTGATTTCCCTTTCGATTCACGAAGAAAGTTCATGAATCAAATTCCTTTAAATAAATGTAAAACATTGTTTCCTAGGATGAAATCTTCACCATAATCCATTCACATAATCATAAAAATATATACAAGATTATGTCAATGTCGTATCTACAGAGTTCAAAAGATAGGCGTTATACTTCGTACACTAATTCCCTAATACTATGATCATACTATTATGATCATGTCACATCACTAGAGTATTATACAATATGTACAGTATATACAGCTTCGCAGTTATTTTTTCAATATAGCACGACTTGAAAGATGCGTTGGGAATGAAACAGTTCAAGTCAATATTACTAACCTCAATTGGAAGGATGATGTCGTCATTGTAGTTCGTTACTTCTTCACATTCTTCAGGTCTTCAGATTAATACTTTTATGTCTCAACATTCCTAGACTTTCTAGTCTAACCTAAACGAAGTTGACTCTAGTATTTAATCAAGCGTCTCTAGATGAGTTTTGATACTAAAATATGACAATCAAACTTGACATACCAACGTTTGGTGAGTTCCACCGAGCTATGCTCTAACATTCTCTATCTTGAGCTTCCTCATCATCAAGTTGTTGCAACATCCGATGAAGGTTTTCTTGCTCTGATTTAAAATAATTGATATGAATTTTCCACTCTTTATCGGAACTCGTTATTGATGTTTATGAAATTTAAAATTAAGAGTACAGATAAAAGAAATATGTAATGTGGAAATAGGTGTGAGTAATTTGATGAAGTAAGGGGGCATATATATAAATAAGAATGAAGGGGGAAATAGCTTTTACAAAACAACCGTTAAATCCATCGAGCGATGGATATTACAACGTCAACGATCGTCATTATATCGCTGATACTATTCAGAATATCGCTATGTAGGATCTCCATAGCTTAACACTTTTCCCCTAGTGGCGTGGCTGGTTTGCCATGCCACTTGGTATGGAAAATAAGTTTCTTTTTCTTGCCATGATGCGTAGGATGGCCTAACTCTTTGATTTAAGTTTGAACGAAATCTTCTTTTTACAAAAAAGATTAAAAAAAAAAAAATAATATTTTTGTGGCAGATTTCTGAAATTGATCTGACATTCTATTAGGGTGCAGCACTGCTTAAAAGTCCGGTACATGGTAAAATAATTTTAAAGAACAAAAAAAAGGTACTCCCCCGTTTCAAAATAACAAGTTGTTTCATGTTAATATTCTAATCAAATGGCTGAAACATATTTAACTTCCGCACGATTTGCTTTCTTCTATCTTAATCTATATCAGTTGCAAATGTTAATCTACCTATTGCCCCTGTTATTCTCCTTGATTCTGAGTTGTATTCTCCTTATTCTAAGTTGTGAGATTCTTTAATTCGTCACTTCGTTGTAAGAAATGAACAATTGAATAATCTGTCATATCTTAACCATCAACCCCACACATTTAATGTTGTGACTTCGGTAGTCGTAGGGATGACTGTGGTTTGACATACTCTGTTTTTTTGTTTATAGACTAACTTCATTAAAAACAAAAATATTGTTAATAAACTGCTAAAAAACAATATGTTGATACAATCCAAGCTTGTGCACGAAAGGAAAATCAATATACCCTCTATAGTAAACTGGTACTACCTACGTGCATTGATTGATAAATCAAACTGTAAACTGGTACTACCATCTAAAGGTGTAAAACTTGTTGGCCCAGTACAACTCAGCCCAAGAAATCACGTGCTTAACGTGTTGTGTGATGTGTTGTGCCAGAGATTAAGACGTGTCGTGCTGTACTGTGCTAGAAGTCGTGTTGTGTCAGAAAAATAAACACGTTGTGCCGTGCTGGGTGCATTTATTTTATGTTCTTAAATATAAATATTTTCCAAATATTTAAGTATTGCATGTGTTGTTATGAAAATAAGTCAACATAACGATAATAAAATGCGAATAATTGGCTAGAACAAAAGTTTTTTTGTGAAATATACACAAAATTTGATGTATTGTGCTATGTTGTGTAGTATTTTATACATATTATGACATGCTTTCTTAAGATGATGTGTTATGCATGACGTGCCACGTGCTTATCCGTGCCGCATGTTGTGCTGGGCTACTGTGCCGATTAGTCTAATGCAGACCGTCCCACAAAACTAACATGTTGTGCCGTGCTATGTTAAGTCACGTGTTGGGATGGGTTGTGATCAAATTTTAGCGTGCTGGAACGGGTTGTGCTTGTGCTAGCACAACCCAATTTACACTTCTATACCCATCAGTAGAGATGCATAAGCTGAGGGGAGTTAAAACATTGTACTTCCAAAAAAAATAGCCCTACGATTGATAAAAAATGCCTAATACCAATTAGTTGTCACCTGTTCAAATTGATTAGTGCAAAAGACCAATGCTGGGATTGATGTCTATTACTATCAGTCTTAGAGCTTCTACAATGGCATGTGTGTGAAGATAAATGTCAAAATCCACCTAGAATACACATCCATTTTCTCAAAAATCATTCTCCAACCTTGATGTCCTAAACCAATGTGTAGATGACTTTGGGGAGACAATGTCAAAATGAATGCCTAGTTTTAGACATTCCCCTTGACATTATCTACCATCTTGGTCATCTTTTAATTAATTGAATTGACTTTAATATATTAACTAACCATTTTTAGCTTTAACAAAATCTTAATTATAGAAAATAAAAATTATACTAATTAAAAGAAGAGGTTACAAGAAATATTATTGGAGATGAACTTTTTTCCCTCCCTAATTTTAAGGAAAAACATATCTAGGATGTCTTATTTGTGTTCTTAGTCTAAGAATCTTAGCACATTACAAATGAACTTATAGATCGGCTAAATATAGATTAAGAATCTTAGCACATTAACAATCTTACCATTCGGTTATCCAATAACGTCAATTCACGGTCGGCTATGAAGACGTGAAATAGATTGGCTAACTGATGCCATTTTGAATTCACGATTATTGTTTTTTTTTCTTGATCGGTCAAACAGGAATTTCATTGAAAAAAGACAGTTAAGGGATACCTTAAACCACAGAATACAACCAAACAAAAAAGGGGAACCGAAAAGGAATTCGGCTACCCATGTAGGTACACATTTCATCTTCCGCCACGTGTCCACAAAGACACACGTGGAGGACATGCGACTAAGAGCATCAAGATATGATATCACACGTGGACAGCCAAGAGTCACGTTATCCTATTCCCAGAAAGATCTAAGATCTACGGCTGGGGATAGTCCGACTGACATAGACAAGACAGGGGCAGAGGACAGCTGTCTACCGCGGACAGACATCTCAACTACCCGCATTAAATACCCTCAAACATCATACGTGTCAGTCAGCCTGTGTAGGAAGCGAAGATAGCACTGCGTATTAAAACAGAACACACAGATAAAGCCGAGAACACGAATAATTCTGCGTAAGAGGCACAATACACAAGAGGATAAGGTTATAACGGGCTTCAGAAGTGGACCCCACGTAACCTCCCTATAAATACCCCTCTCTCCCAAGTGAAGAGGGGGGATCCGAAAACATTGAGAGGAGAATAGGAGAGAGACAAAGAGATAGAGAAAGTGTAAGTGAAGTTCCTCCTGCTACGCAGGCTTGTGTTGATCTCAAAGTCATTCGACTATTTCTGTAACCATCATACATATAATGAAAAACCCAAACCCGCAGATAGAGATATGAGTGATGAATCATATAAGTTAATCGTTTCATCTGTATTCATGCATTTATACTTTACATGTTCGATTCGATATTTATGGTACATCATGTTGTACATTTTATACTTCATCCATTATTTATCTTATTATGCAAGCTAAGAACAATGGTTGTAGTTTATGAAACGAGGAAGAGTATTAGGACTCTGAGTCAAGGATTCGACATAACCAATTCATCCCCCTCAGGCGCAGCTTATTTACTATATTTTCATGAGTCTGCGCGCATTATTTGTGAACACTCAGATGACAATGATCTTTGTGTTCACAATCTGGCGCTAGAAACAAGGATCTTCATCCCAGTAAAAGATTTATCTTCTCCCGTGACTTGTCTCAGGCTTCGTTCTCTGAAAATAACGATGCATGGAACACTACGGTTTTTTCCGTGCATAATTTCAAAAACCAAAATTATGAACAGATCTGCGTTTATCTAAGTAGATCTGATTTTTCATGCATTTTCTAAGTTTTCACGTCTTTGAAAATCAAAATTATGAACAGATCCGCGATTATCTAAGTAGATCTGATTCTCCATGCATTTTCTAAGTTTTCACGTCTTTGAAAATCAAAATTATGAACAGATCCGCGTTTATCTAAGTAGATCAGATTCTCCATGCATTTTCTAAGTTTTCACGTCTTTGAAAATCAAAACTTCGAACAGATCTGCGGTCATCTACATAGATGGGCGCCTTAAGTATTTTCAAGATTTTACACCTTTGAGAACTCAAAATGCTAATAGATATCACATGGGGCCCATTGTCTTCGTGATTTTTTCTCCCTCTTTCAGGAAAATATTAAAAGATGGAGAAAAGAAAAGATGTCCGGAAGGCAAAAGCTTCGTCAAAAGAGACGCCAAGGACAACCCCAGTGGTAACTAGGAGTAAGCAGAGAGGTGAGAAGCTAAAGGCAGCGGATAGGGTGCAAGATAATGCAGAAAGCACGACCCCCATCAATGCCAACATCATCGCAGCAAATGCAGTAAATGCCGCGGCAGCCAAAGATGGAGCTTCAAGAGCTGGCGGATCCAAAGTTGGAGCTCCCAGAGTAACCAATGCTCAACTACAGGAACATCAGGAAGTCGTAGCAGAGTCAGGAATACAATAACCCCTCTATGGGATGCCCTGAACCAACGAACAGAACATACCTTTTACAGCCAAGCAACCGCTTCTAATAGCAGGTCAACCCTCACAACAACCGTCGGGGTCCCAAGGTGCACGGTTAGACCCACCAGTACCAGTAATACAAATCGTGGATGAGGAACAAACCATAGACGCTGATGAACAATTGCGGTCAGGAACACCAAATCAAGGGTCAAATCATTCCGCTCAGATGATGGCCGAGCTGACAGAATTAAGGAAGAACCAGAAGGCATACGCAGATGCTGTGGCGATATTAGCACAAGAGAACCAAACGCTCAAGGAAAGAATCATTCATAGCGCATAGGTAGAAAACCAAAGCGACGAAGCTAACTCCAAGGCCATAGCACCTAATCAAGATAAAATAATGGTGGTCGCAAACAACCCACTTCCATTGAATCGAAGAGGAGCAAGGAGCAGCCAAAGATCAGACCCTGATTACAATCCTGAGAACTCGGACTACTACGACGGTACCACTCTCCTACGAGCGAAATCTACCATTCATGAAGAGCACCAGATCGCAATGGAAAATCTGCGTGCTGAGATGCTGGCAGAAATCAAGGAGCTAAAGACTAGGCAGGGAGGCGGAAGACTAGATAAAGTGATGAAGGAAGCAAACACTACCCCGCTGACGCCACACTTGGCCAGGGCTTCCATACCACAGAAGTGTTCAGTTCCTTCCTTCGATTTCTATGACGGGTCAACTGATCCTGCGGCTCATCTTCGATATTATAATCGAATGATGGCCCGTTGGGATAACGAAGACTCCATACTGTGCAGATACTTCCCATCAAGTTTAAAAGGGTCCGCGTTGTCATGGTTTGATAACTTGCCATCAAACTCCATCGACTCCTACGACCAACTCACAGAACAATTTCTAGCAACATACATGTACAACAAGGTTGTCAATACCGGCATGGACAAGCTATTCTCGCTGGAGATGAAATACAAAGAGACCATCATAGAATATAATGATAGATGGCACAAGATTTTCCAAGCTATTGGCAATGTAGATCCCGTGGTTAGTATCAACTGCTACAAATGGGGGATGGACAGGATGAGTCCTTTGTTTGTCGAGATCCACGGAACCATCCCTACCACCGAAGGAGATCTCCGGATAATCATAGAAAAGCATGCAAGGTTATAAGAAATTCAGCGTGAAAATCCCAGATCTCATACTCAACGTCCCACGCGCACAAATTTCGTGGATCAAGCCAGCGGGTTCAAAAGAGGAATCACAGAAGAGCGTCCAAACGAAGAAAGGAAAGAACGAAGGGATGATAGACGAAGAGATGATCGAAAATTTGAAGATCAAGTCTATACCAAGATGAATACCAGTTATTCGCGCATCCTGAGAGAGATCAAAGGGAGAGAGAACTTCGATTGTCCATGGTCCAAGGGAAAGAAGCCTCCTAGATCAGAAAAATCCAAGGAATATTGTGAATACCACTGTTTCAACGGTCATCAAACAGAAAAGTGCAAAAATCTCAAGATAATGATTCAAAAACTAATCGACGCAGGAGACCTGAAGCAATATATACAAAAGATTGATAACGAGGATAGAACCAAGAGAGGCAAGCAGGTTCAATTACCAGAAGGAAACCGCACCCTCAACACGATTTCATGTTCAGAGATTCAAGGACCATCCCTAACTGCCCAGATTGGGAAGAGATTGAGAAAACAATTCGAAGATTATTGTGAGATTTATAAGATCGATGGGAAAGAGGTAAACGAGCACGAACAATGGATGGACGCGCCCATGACTTTCGATGCAGACGATGTGGAAGAAGACATGGAAGACCATAATGATGCTCTAGTCCTCACACTCCCAATAGCAGGGTGCAATGTCAAGAAAATTCTCATCGATGGAGGAAGCTTAGTCAACGTCCTGTTCTATGACACGTTCAAACGTATGGAACTCAACGACGAGCAACTGTTGTCATCTTACTACACCATCTACGGATTCAACGGCGCAGCTACAAAGCCCCTGGGGACATTGTCTTGCAAGTAGACGCGGGGCCCATGAAAGTGGACACTCGATTCAGCGTCGTAGATGCACCTTCACCCTACAATGCCATCATCGGAAGAAGATGGGTTCACAAGATCAAGGGAGTAGCTGCAACCTACCATCAATATCTCAGATTCCCAACACCTCTGGGAGTCATGGAAATTAATGGAGACCAAGTAACTGCGCGGGAATGTCAGACCTTACAGAATCAGATCAATAATGAGCGGTAAGAGAAGCACCAGTCCCGAAGAGCCAAAAATAAGAAGATAACCATAGATGCATATCTGGAAGAAATCTCCGGAAAAAGCCTTCTGAACATAAGCACCACTGGCAGCGCAGAAGAAAGCACCTCCGCGACAAAAGAAGACGGAGAGCCTACCAAATAGCAACTAAAGAATGTTCCTCTCTTAGGGGAACCAAAACCCATGTTTACACACGTCGAAGCAGCTAAAGAAGTCAATATAGGGACTGAGGGAAATCCGAAGATGATCAAAATAGGCACCTTGATGGATGAAGAAAGAGAAACCGCGCTAAGAAAACTTCTAAAGGAATACGCGGACATCTTTGCTTGGAAATTGGGGGACATTCCGGGAATTGACCCAAATTTAGTTCATCACGAACTTCGAATAAAATCAGGTACCCCCCCTTTTAGGCAGAAGGTGCGCAAATTAGCTCCAGAATACCATCGAGCAGTTGAAGTGGAACTCCGCAAACTACTAGACGCAGGATTCATCAAAGAAGTTAAGTACCCAACATGGATCTCTAACATGGTCATCGTACCGAAGAAAAATGGCGGAGTAAGGATATGCATCGACTTCACCAACCTTAATAAGGCTTGCCCAAAAGATAGCTATCCACTGCCAAGCATTGACCAACTTGTCGAGGCAGTCGAAGGATACGAAGAAATGTCATTCATGGATGGATACTCTGGATACAACCAATTATTCCTAGCAGAAGAAGATCAGCAACATAAAACATTCTATACAACGCACGACCTCTATTGCTATGTAAGGATTCCCTTTGGACTTCGAAACGCAGGGGCAACCTACCAAAGAATGGTGGATGCAATTTTCAAACCGTGGATTGGAAGTACACTAGAAGTATATGTGGATGATATGCTCGTCAAAAGCAAGCTGCGCAAAGATCATCACCAATACCTAAAAGATATTTTCCAAGCAATGAGAGTGCACAACATGAAGGTAAACCCAGAGAAGTGCACTTTTGGTGTCACTTCCGGAAAGTTCCTCGGATATTTGGTGACGAAGAGGGGCATTGAGGTCGATCCCGCTAAAATTGAAGCCATCGTAAGAATGCTATCCCCAAAGAATTTAAAAGAGGTTCAGAAACTCAATGGTTCACTGGCTGCGTTGGGGAGGTTCATATCCAGGTCCTCGGATAGATGTAAGCACTAGGAAGCAAATTCGAATGGACGACAGAGTGCGAGGAAGCTTTTCAAAATATCAAAGAATACCTGGCTGAGATCCCTATACTACAAAAACCAGACCCTGATGAAGTGTTGGCACTATACATAGCAGCAACAGAAGATGCAGTCAGCGCAGTATTGGTTAAAACCAACACGAAGATAGAGCAGCCCATCTATTACATCAGCAAGACTCTGAACGCAGCAGAGAGGAACTACACGAAGATCGAACAACTCATCTTGGCATTAGTATGGGCAACCCTGAAACTCAGAACTTACTTTTGGACTCACTACGTCTGCGTCCCATGCAAAGATCCGCTAGAAGCAGTCCTTAAAAACGCAGGGAAAGTAGGAAGAATTACAAAATGGAATACTCACCTAGATCAATTCAATATCATCCATGAGCTACATCACTCTCAGAAGTCACAAGTATTAGCAGACTTCCTAGCTGACTTACCGTTGGATAACTACGAAGAAGTCATCATCGAAGGACGGAAGGAAGCAGGACTACCATAAATGGACGAAGGTAAAGATCCTATAGACATCTTGGAACCAAAAAATCCTAGGCAATGGGAAGTCTTCGTAGATGGATCGAAAAATAAAGAAGGGGCGGGGATAGGCATCGTAATCAACACCCCAACAGGAGACATGATCATACATGCTTTCAGGTTAGAATTCAAGGGACATACCAACAACATAGTTGAATATGAAGCAGTGGTGCATGCCCTTCAGTTGATAATAGAAATGGGTATAACTGACGTGCGTCTGAAAAGCGATTCGCAGCTGGTCATCCGACAAATAGGGTTGCAATATAATGTTTATGACAGAACATTATCAGCATACATGGAATTGGTGCAAACACTGGCATCACAAATTCCAAACATCAAATTCCGACACCTGACAAGGAAGGAACTCAGGCACGCGGATGCCCTGGCCTACATATCATCAATGCTCAGAAGCGATGACGTCAAAGCAATCAAAGTAACCAGGATTTACGAGCCTTCAATTGATATTCAAGAATTTTGCGCTGCACAGCAGAGGAACAACGCAGAAGAAGATATTGCAGAGGATGACGTGGGAGAATTCATCACGGATGATTTCCAAGAAGACGACATCATGACTAAGGTAGACCAAGATGAAGACTTAAGCAAAGAAGAAGATTGGAGATCTGAGATTCATCTTTTCCTAAAAGAAAGAATACTACCCTCGGATCTAAAGCAAGCCAGAAAAATATACAGTCAAAGGCAGGAAGATATGATCTGAGAAAAGAGATTTTGTACAAAAAATCTTTTCTCGGACCGTTATTACGCTGCCTATCCAGATCCGAAGGCCATTTTATTTTGAAAGACATACACCGCGGCGACGCAGGCAATCACAGCGGAATGAGATCCCTAGCAGATAAGGAAAAAACTCAAGGATATTATTGGCCAACAATGATACGAGACGCTGCAAGAATGTCACGAAGATGCGAAGAATGCCAGCGTTTCGCCAAAAAAATCCACGCACCCGCAACAATGTTGAACCCAGTAGACAGCCCTTGGCCATTCTCAAAATGGGGCATAGACATCGTGGGTCCCCTAATCGAAGGATCAGGGAAGAGAAAATTTTTGATAGTGGCCACGGACTATTTCAGCAAATAGGTAGAGGCTAAAGCCCCGGCAAGGATCCGAGACGCAAATGTCTTCACATTCATCTTTCAAAACATCATTTGCAGGTTTGGCATACCAGCTGAGATTGTATCTGACAATGGCAAGCAATTCCAGGGAAAAAACATCGACTTACTCTTCGATACTTTCAAAATTCGAAAGAACAAGTCAACACCAATTTACCCTCAAAGCAATGGTCAGGCAGAAGCCACAAACAAAACCCTCGCACTCATCCTCAAAAAGCAGTTAGACGAATACAAGAAGTGTTGGTGCGAGCCACTACACAACGTTTTGTGGGCTTATAGGACAACTCGATGATCAGCCAGGGGAGAATCCCCATTCTTACTCACCTATGGAGCCGAAGCTATTATCCCAACAGAAATAATCATGCCAACTACGAAAACTGAAGCATGGGAGAAGAACCTCACAGCCGACATGATGTTGGAAAAGTTGGATGATCTGGAAGAGAGGAGGGAGGCAACACTACAAAAAATGGAAAACTATCAAACGAAACTAGCAAGGGAGTATAATAAGAGGGTTAAGCTTAGAAATTTCGTAGAAGGGCAGTATGTGCTGAGGACCATCCCCCAATACCAACGAGAAAAGAAGTGAGGAAAATTAGCACCAACATGGGGGGGGGACCCTTCGTCATACATGATGTTGCAGGAAATGGATCTTACTATCTGCGCAACCTAAAAGGGGATCTCCTCAGACACCCATGGAATGCAAAATATCTCAAGCCATACTACCCGTAGAAAGCAACGCAGACCTGCATCTGCGTGAAGAGCACCAGAAGAAGAAAACGACGCTTGCGATCGACATGTTTCTATCTCTGAGAGAGGAATAGCAAACCTCAACCTATCAATCAAGCAAACTTTTGGCAAAGAATAGTCAGAATACATGGAGCAACATAGTAACAAGACGACCGCATGTAAATACAACACCTCACGAGAATCCTACACCTGTAAATACAGAGAATTGACCTCCGCGTCAATACTTCATTCTCATATTTTTTGGTATTTACTACCTCAGAGGTTCCATCAATGGAATTCTTCTAAATGTAACTCAACAAACTGAATAGACACTTTAACCCTCTTTCACCCGTGGACGTAGACACTCTGCTGTCGAACCACGTAAACACTTGTGTTAATTGTTGTTTTATTTTACTTGGGGAAAGTAGTCACCTACAATCTCTCGGGACTCCCTTATCAGCGTCTATAAGTGTAGGACCATGGGGAAGGCATCCAGCAGAAAGAGATACCCAACCAATCTTACGGCAGCGGGTTGACGGAATGAATGTACATTCCAAACAACTCATATCCTAGAACGCTGCCCCGACCCCCACCGTCTGGGAATCCTATGGCCCAGGATTATCCAGCGGGGTGACAGGTCTCAAGACGTTCACGAAGATATATCTTTGGGTTCGCACTCAAACACTTCGCTATCCTTGACTACATTCAGTTATATTCCAAATTAACCGTAACATTATTTAAAAGGAAATCGGACAACACAGATAAAAATTAAAACAATGATCAATTCATTAAAAGTTGATTACAAGCTTGGCAATGATACGCGGGAACAAGAAAATACAAAAGGAATCTCACGAAGCCTTATAATCAACAAATATCAACTTTCTACAATAATCTACTTGGATAGTTCAACCCCGCCAGCAGGTTTAGCAATCTTCCCCTTCTGCGATGAAGGTACGCTCCCACCCGAGGAAGGCCCTGAAGAACTGGTAGGTTGGGAAACCTACAATAAAATACTGCAAGTGCACAGCGTCTAACTAGTAGACAATGGCAAGTATAGGTCGTTCCCACGAGGAGTGTGAAATACTCTACCAACTAATACCAAGAATAACTAATTAACAAGATGATGTTTTAAAGAGTTTTCGGAAATTTGGAACAAAATGAAATAATAACAAGTCTAACAATGAATAAAATGAAAATGGGTTGTTAGGATTTTCGGTTTCCACCAATTAATTATGCAAGCTCTACTAATCGTTAAAAATATATTTCATGCTTTTTCAAATACTGTTTCTCCGCTGTAATCTTCTTCGCTTCATGGGTAGTGATTCTAAAGCATTACCTATCAATCCTAAAGCATATCACGTCAAGGGATTTAACCAAAGTACGAAATATCAATTGAAAAGCATAAATAATCAACAAAATCACATAAACAATTAGATACCAAGCTTTTGTGAAGATAAATTACTAGTCATTCAAATCATTATTTAAACATATAAATGTAGAGTTTTCATAATAAAATTGGGTTCTACCTAAACCCTAACATGGTTCTAGCTAGCCATGTCTTTCTCAAAAGCCATAAAAAGATTAACAAAAGAGGAAGGATTAAACCGATATCGACTTTGTCGCCTCTGGTTCTTGTACTCTAAAAACTTCCAAAGCGGCCGCACTTCTCCCTCTCGTCTGTCACTAACAGAGAAGTACTCTCCTCCGCGCCCTTTGGCCGTTTTTCTTCTTCTCTGTATCGGCCTTTTCACCGCAGCCTCTTCCTCCCCCCTTATTTTGTTTCTTCTCATTCCTTTATAATTAGTGCTGCAAACAAGTCCGACTAAGACCTAGTATAATTACCTAAGCCCAGTCCATCATGGTCCATATAGCCTCAGGTCCAACATCTCCACAGTAACAGTCGAAAGTCAGAGACCCCAAATTCCACACGCTGGCGCTGCAATCAATCTTCACCATCATTTAATACCAGCACTGCCATTATTTTCCCAGCAGATTCGATCCACCACCAATAAGATTTGAAGCTCGATTCCATCCCCATACTCCTCTGCAAATCCACTACTGTCATTCATGCCCGAAACACTGCCTATTCAGCCATTGTTCTTCGTTTTAAATCTTCTACAGAACTTCCAATCTGTCGTTTACAGTCATGAGTCAATGACAACAACACAAGTTCGACTGCTCCATTCATGCAAACACGATCCCTTCATCTGTTGCCGTAAACACCACCGCTTCTCTACTTCGCAGGCATCTCGTCGTCACCAGCAGAGACTCAACCAATGAATCCCATGCAAACCCATCTTCTCAGCGTACGTATATACCTTCTCTGTACGTTCACTGCCTGCTGCAAATGAAACACCACTTCCTGTTCCGAAACAGCATCTTCTCGAACCAACCAAACTGAGCTAGCCATCGACCAACGTCAATCATCACCTTGTTTTGCTGCTGCTAAGTCTGACCCAACACAATCATCTCTTCATTCACATATAGCCTCCATCTGCCAAATCCGGGCACAGTATACCCTTCCAGACCCGACTCCATTCAGATCCAAGATCTCATTGATGTTGTTGTATGCACAGAAAACCAATCTGTTCGGCAGCTGCTTGCTTGAGAAATGCAAATTTCTTCTTCTGTTTCGACCAAAAAGAGATGTGGTAGAAAATACCACAGAATAAGCCACGTCCCCCTTTTCATCTTAGCCATTAGTGGGTCGTGCTTGTGTTAAACAAGTGAAGGCTGCTCTCGTCCCCACTACTCTGGACTGTACGTGAACTAAGTGAGTGCAGCAACTTGATAGTTCGCAGGGATGCCAATACCAGTGTAGTCACAAACTCCATTTTAGCTCCAACTTTATCAGTTTATTCTTCGGATGGTCTAATTTTCCTGTACTTTCTACAAAAGCACTAAAATAGCATTATTAGTCAAATATCGAGTCCTATCTAATATAAATATGGGTATAAAATGTATTACTTACGTACTTATCAACACCCCCAAACTTATTATTTGCTAGTCCTCGAGCAAATCAAAACTACAAAATAAAATCCTAACTCACTATCGCAGGCATCGTCGATTGCATTTAGCGTATGCAATAAGCCTTTAAACCCCTAGGTGTCCCTAGTGGCCGAGTTATAGTCTCGGGAGGGCTTACTAGAGATATACCCACAAAACCTTTACTCCAGACTTTAGCTATCTACGCAGAACCTTGGAAGGCACTAAAGAATCTCCTTGGTTGGCATACTTATTGACTACAGGAAGAAGTACCCTGATGCGAAATTCCAATTGTTGTACACGAGTTTGCACTCAAGCATACTAAAATTCATATAAAGTGACAGAGCTCTACTCAGATAGTCGCACTATGGACATCAATCCGGAGTCAAACTAATCACATGGATAGATCAAGAAGATGGATATAGAAACATAGATGGTTTTGATGTTTACTAAGTGAACGGCGTTTCCCATATCTGTCTGAAGGCCTCCGCAAAAATGAAACTATCCTAATGGATTGAGATACTAGTCTGACTAATATCAACACACTGACATATACAAGGGAACCAGTGGTCGATAACCTAACTCTAGGTCAACACAACTGGCATATACAAGGGTACCAGTGGTCGACTTTATTGAATTTATTCCTTTTGGTCAAATGGTCTGATCTCAAATTTTTTTTCTTTTCAACTTTTTGGTAACTACCATTTTTTATCTCTTTTTTTCTTTTCTTTTTCAACTTTTTTTTTTCATGGTATCTCAACCACTCTAATTCACCCTAGCATTGGTAACAACTTGAATCGTGGGCCCCACCTATCACTTAGAGAAACATGGTTTAAAAACAAAATAAAATAAAAATAGAAGTGAAAAGGACTCAATGAGATATGGTGAAACTATCATGTTATTTCTAACACCTGAGCTCTGTGCTTTTATGAATAGACTCTTTAGATGTTTCCATCTAATCAGATTGGTTCCTCAACTCCTACAACCAAAATGCTTCCATCCACTTAGATTAGTTAGTGCAATCCTCAATAGGCATAAATTTCTAAGCTCTGGAGTTTATTTATAATGCAACTAAAAAGTTTCTCCCATACCCCCAAACTTAAATCTAACATTATCCTCAATGTTCTAAAGATAAAATTAAAAGCATGAACAAGGAGAAACGGTTACCATTCGAACCAAAAGAGTTAAGGAAAGATATTACCGTGTTGCATGAGCATGTGATACCTCCCAAGAAGTAAAATGTATTTTTTTCTTGCTGTTAGTAGAATGTCCTCAAACAAGGTGGGGATGGTACCCAAAAGTAGACATCCAATCATATATATAGAGTCTGAAAAGTTGAGGATCATCCCAACTAGTCCGGTCGGCTGAAAATATGAACCTGCAAACACTATAAAGCTCCAAATGGATGCGTAAGTTCATTCCCAATAGAAATCTGTAAGTAATATTCAAGTCATGCATGGACAGGATAGGTAAATCACTCCCGTAAGAAATAAGTTCAGATTGTTTAACAGTTTCTATTCGCGGGGCACGCTCTAAATCAGGTTCCAAATCAGCGGAAATACTTCCCACGGCTGAAAGTTCAGTCGTGGAACAAGGTCTCAATAGAGCAATATATCATGACTCATAGACCCACTATCATCTACAACCGTTTCATTATGAATATTATCAAGATGAGAAAAACCATAACCATTTGATAGGTCAGAAAATGGTTTAAAGGTCAAGGTCGGACCTTTCTCGGCTGATGAAACTAGTCGAGACTCGGCCAATACTAGAGGTTCTATTATGGGCTTCCATTTATTAGTGTCTAGCAGTGGTGTGGAGTCTAATAGGCATTGACTTCACAAATAACACTATCATCATCAAGATCATACCCAAAATGAGTTAAGCAAACCTCTAGTGGATCTTCCAATTGGTCCTTGCAAAAGCTTTGTGAATCCATAATTTCTTTTCACCCGCAACACTTTCTAAGGTACCTAAAAAAAATATCAAATAAACTGCGTAAAAAGGAACTAAAAAAAAAAAAATTTAAAGAAAAACAAAATAAATTATATACAAAAATAAAAATAAAATAAAACAATTATGTACAAGAAAATTGATATCAATCAGAGAGTACTATACAGCCACTCCCCGGCAGCGGCGCCAAAAACTTGGTAGGTTGGGAAACCTACAATAAAATACTGCAAGTGCACAGCGTCTAACTAGTAGACAATGGCAAGTACAGGTCGTTCCCACGAGGAGTGTGAAATACTCTACCAACTAATACCAAGAATAACTAATTAACAAGATGATGTTTTAAAGAGTTCTCGGAAATTTGGAACAAAATGAAATAATAACAAATCTAACAATGAATAAAATGAAAATGGGTTGTTAGGATTTTCGGTTTCCACCAATTAATTATGCAAGCTCTACTAATCGTTAAAAATATATTTCATGCTTTTTCAAATACTGTTTCTCCGCTGTAATCTTCTTCGCTTCATGTGTAGTGATTCTAAAGCATTACCTATCAATCCTAAAGCATATCACGTCAAGGGATTTAACCAAAGTACGAAATATCAATTGAAAAGCATAAATAATCAACAAAATCACATAAACAATTAGATACCAAGCTTTTGTGAAGATAAATTACTAGTCATTCAAATCATTATTTAAGCATATAAATGTAGAGTTTTCATAATAAAATTGGGTTCTACCTAAACCCTAACATGGTTCTAGCTAGCCATGTCTTTCTCAAAAGCCATAAAAAGATTAACAAAAGAGGAAGGATTAAACCGATATCGACTTTGTCGCCTCTGGTTCTTGTACACTAAAAACTTCCAAAGCGGCCGCACTTCTCCCTCTCGTCTGTCACTAACAGAGAAGTACTCTCCTCCGCGCCCTCTGGCCGTTTTTCTTCTTCTCTATATCGGCCTTTTCACCGCAGCCTCTTCCTCCCCCCTTATTTTGTTTCTTCTCATTCCTTTATAATTAGTGCTGCAAACAAGTCCGACTAAGACCTAGTATAATTACCTAAGCCCAGTCCATCATGGTCCATATAGCCTCAGGTCCAACATCTCCACAGTAACAGTCGAAAGTCAGAGACCCCAAATTCCACACGCTGGCGCTGCAATCAATCTTCACCATCATTTAATACCAGCACTGCCATTATTTTCCCAGCAGATTCGATCCACCACCAATAAGATTTGAAGCTCGATTCCATCCCCATACTCCTCTGCAAATCCACTACTGTCATTCATGCCCGAAACACTGCCTATTCAGCCATTGTTCTTCGTTTTAAATCTTCTACAGAACTTCCAATCTGTCGTTTACAGTCATGAGTCAATGACAGCAACACCAGTTCGACTGCTCCATTCATGCAAACACGATCCCTTCATCTGTTGCCGTAAACACCACTGCTTCTCTACTTCGCAGGCATCTCGTCGTCACCAGCAGAGACTCAACCAATGAATCCCATGCAAACCCATCTTCTCAGCGTACGTATATACCTTCTCTGTACGTTCACTGCCTGCTGCAAATGAAACACCACTTCCTGTTCCGAAACAGCATCTTCTCGAACCAACCAAACTGAGCCAGCCATCGACCAACGCCAATCATCACCTTGTTTTGCTGCTGCTAAGTCTGACCCAACACAATCATCTCTTCATTCACATATAGCCTCCATCTGCCAAATCCGGGCACAGTATACCCTTCCAGACCCGAATCCATTCAGATGCAAGATCTCATTGATGTTGTTGTATGCACAGAATACCAATCTGTTCGGCAGCTGCTTGCTTGAGAAATGCAAATTTCTTCTTCTGTTTCGACCAAAAAGAGATGTGGTAGAAAATACCACAGAATAAGCCACGTCCCCCTTTTCATCTTAGCCATTAGTGGGTCGTGCTTGTGTTAAAAAAGTGAAGGCTGCTCTCGTCCCCACTACTCTGGACTGTACGTCAACTAAGTGAGTGCAGCAACTTGATAATTCGCAGGGATGCCAATACCAGTGTAGTCACAAACTCCATTGTAGCTCCAACTTTATCAGTTTATTCTTCGGATGGTCTAATTTTCCTGTACTTTCTACAAAAGCACTAAAATAGCATTATTAGTCAAATATCGAGTCTTATCTAATATAAATATGGGTATAAAATGTATTACTTACGTACTTATCAAGAACCAGATGTAGGAGGCGGGGGTTTCTCACGGCGCGGATAGCCCTTGATAAGGCCATGCTCGGTCTTAAGATCATACTCGATGCTATCCAGAATCTTGTTAGTCTCTTCCACTAGTTGACATCGAGCCTTGTACGTAATAATAGTATTCATCATCTCAGCCTTTGAAAACAACGAGGAAAGGCGACCCACTTCCTTCGAAGCGGCTTGGGCACCCTCGTCCCTTTCTGTAGCTAAACCTTTGTGATAATTAATCTGGCCTTGCTGATGCACTAATTTAGATTGAGCCTTCGCAAGCTCTTCATTTGCAGTGCGAAGCTGTCCCTGGAGCTCTGCAAGGAAAAGAAAAATGCAGATGGTTAGGTCCAGAAAATTATAGAATCACACTCGATAATATAAGCATATACCTTCGACTCTCGCCGAAGCTATTTCATATTCGTTAACAACAGCATCACGGGCTTCATCAAGAAAGTCATACTCATCTGACAACTTCTTATAATCCGCTTGAAGGGTTGAAAGAGCGTACTGACTCGCATCTAATTCTACCTGTTTCATTGAATCCAAATGACGAAGATGGTTGACCTCGTTGTTTAATTCCTCCAGACCCTTGTTGAGCCGATACATATTTACTTCAAGATTTCTCTCAGACTCAGCTTGGCGTACCACATCAGCCCTAGACGCAGCTAAAGCTTTGCTAAGAGCACCAGCCTCAGCCCTAGCGTCATCTCTCTCCCTAGCAAGACGCTGAATGTAATCTCTAACATCAGAAGACTGAGAAGAACGAGCTTGACGCAATTCTTCTTCCAAGAGATTGATTTTAGCTTCTAAAGATGAGACCTGTTCTCGGGATTCACGAAGATTATCACGCGTCCACAACAACGTTCCATTAAACAAACGACGATCATTGTTATATTTGTTCTGCATATCAATCATTTGGACTCGTCTGCCCCGCCACTCCTCTGCCAGAGCATTATGTTCATCGGCACGAGCATTCCACTTATCAGCCTCGCTCTTTATCTTCTCTACCAACTCTGCGATGCGAGATTTCTGACGTTGCCGCTCTTTCCGAAGCCATACTAACTCAGGAACTCCACCCACTGAAGATAGGGTGGGGGAGGGAGACTCAGACAGAACACTAATTACAGTAAAGGACAACAGCAAGGAAGAGAAAACAGATAATCAAACCTGTAACAGCCGAAGAATTCTTCTTGGCCTCTTCCAACTCACTACGAGCCATAGCAAGTTCCAAGAGAAGCTTCTCCTCCTCCTTGCCTTGCTGCTCCTTAGCCTTGAGGAGACTCTTCAACTCACCTATCTCCCTATCCCTATGAGAGATAACAGTCTCAGCCGCGGTAAGCTCCTCTTCCCGAAGACGAAGCTTAGCTTCCAACTTGAGGGATTTGGCCTTAAAAAACTGGTACAACATGTGGTTGCAATGCTCACTCCTCATCATCTGCGAATCAGAAATTAGAACACCCAGACTCTAAAATTGCAGAATATTGATACAAGGCGAAATGATAAGAGAACTCACTTCTAGCATCCGCTGTTGGGGAACTCCATACTGATACCCATCAGCCAAGGCCATCATATCAGCAACAGTCGAGGGAGCTCGACCACTAGAGCAGCCTCCAAGGCCCGAAGATTCTTATCCCACGCTTCTGCAACCTGGTCCTCGGGAGACAATTGCATCATTTTACGGGTATAGGCATCAGATTTCTTCTCACCCTCCACCACAGGAGCTGGATTGGGTACGAACATCAAATTCTTCTTTTTAAACCAAGCTAAGATGGCATCATCACCCTCAAGGATCAATGCCTGAGTAAAATCATCTCCAGAAGACCCAACCGAGGCCCTACCCTTATCCGTGAACTTAGCACCCGAAGAGTTCGAGGCTACTCCCGCGTCCAAATCTGGAAGATCTCTAGCACCGCTTCCCTCTGGAATATCACTAGCATTCACGACTCCCTTTCCCTTTCCATCCGCCTTACTAGAGTTACCAAGCACATCCCAATCATCGTTTGGGGAAAGCAGGTTGAACTCAGAAGCCAGGCCTAGGGCAGCGTTTATATCAAAACTATTCCCCGCAGAATAAATTCGGCCAAAGGAAAACTCCTGAGACGTAGCGGGAATTTCACCACCAACACCCTGATCACCAAGGGCAATGTTATCATCACCGGCATCACTGCAACCCGCGGGATTAGCTTCGGCACCAGCATCATGGAAACCTGCAGGATTAATTTCACCACTAATACCGCTGCCACCAGCGGTAGTATTCCCTTCAACAAATTCTTCATCATCATGACCTGTAGGGGATGTATCAGTACGCTTTTCCCTATCAGACATATCTTCATCCCCTCCAAGCTCAGTCACAGGACTGTTAACTTCTTCATAAACCTCCGCCTCCTCGATTGTTGCGGTAGTGGACTGCTTGGGATTTATCCTCCTCTTCTTCGTCGCCTAAAAAGACAAGGCATATAAGAATAAAAATCCCTGGCTTTGAAAAGAATTAAAACTGCCTCAACTAAAGAAGGACAAGGCATATGGAAATCTTACCTTGATAACCGCGGCATTCTTCGTCTGAAGATCAGCATCGGAACTCTCTTCGTCATCTCCATTAACAACATCGAGGGCATATTGGAAATTCATGCCCTCAAAATTCAAATGCCAAGGACGTAAATTCCCATAAAGAGAAGGAGGAGCCTCACGTATCTGGCTATCTGCGGTAGGACGCCATCCTTGCGGACCTGGAACCCACCCCCAAGCCCAGGGACCAACAACCTCAATAACAGTCGCGTGCCATTCATATTCATGATCACGCTTGATCCGCTCACGAGTAGGAAACACCAGTTTGTTAGTAGAATTCTCTGTACCCGGGACGTACTTCACCTTAGCACCACTTACTTCACTCAGAAGGCGGATTTCACCACGAGGAGCGGCAATATTACGAAGACTCACACTCCACGGTTTACGATTCCTACTGTTAACATAGCCACCAAAAGACTTGTTAAAATTCTCAGGCGTATACCACTCCCTTTCCTCAGGATTGGGAACATAAAGGGTCATCATTGTCTCTCATTTGCTCCGAAGATAACACTCCCTCAGTGCACGAAGATAATTCCCATGAAGTTGGGAAATAGAGCGATAGTGAGTGTTCTTCGAAGAGCCCTCTCGACCAGCCAGCACATCATAATAAAAAGAATCCCCAGACTTGTACAAAGGCAATATAAGACCCGCTTCAAAGGCCCCCACCGTGGTCAGCAGATGAAATTCATCAAACTTATACGTCGATATCATCTCATAAGTAATATCATCATCAACAGCGTAAAAATGAACATCGAATAGTTGAAGACCATGCTTTTCCTTAAAAACCTCCAGATCAATATGTTTGAAGGTCACTTTCTTCTCCCCAACAGCGACGCTGCGTATCTCCTGAGAAATATCCTCCTCCTCCAAGGGATCAGGCGCAAAATCCTTCGAAGGGTTTCTATCGGAAGCTTTTTTCTTAGGATGAACCTTAGATGCATCAGTCTTCGAAAACACTTCTTTCGAAGACCTACCCTTGGGTTGAGACACTGGAGGGGGAGGTAGAGGATGTTGCTGAGACGCGGAAGGAGGCGCCACTGACCGAAGAGGCGGGACATCCCACGCTCTCTTGGGATCATCACGCGGATTAACAAAGGGACGATAAATAGCATACCGGGAACCAGGAGCCTCTTTTGGTCGGTCCCCTTTCTGCGTATTCTCTCTCTGCGACTCACCCTTATTAGAAGATGAGTACCTCTGACCAGAAAAAGACGAAACCCTATGAACCCGAGCATCACCTTGGGAAGACTTAGACGAACCGCCACCAGGCGGAGAAACATCAGGATCTCTACGCGGAGGAGATCTACGCGGACTCGGCGGTGGAGTTTGATAAGAAACACGCGGACGGTCAGCCATGTCTGCGTAGTACACAAACAAGTTTCAGATTTCTGCGGAGACAAAACGAAAACCAAAAAACCCAATTTCACCCAGTTCTTCATAATCATGAACCAGATGGAAAATAAGAACAAACCCTAAATAAAAGGGGAAATAACAACTAGGGGAAAGCATACACGAAGGAAGAAATCATTACTGTTATAATAACGAACATGGGCAATCATACACACATCTATATATATGTTCTTCATCGCAAACACATATAGCAACAGCAGAAAACGAATATATTTTTCATCAAAAGATAATAAAACACAGTAAAACCACTTACCTATAAATAAAAAATCAAGCAGAAAGCCTCGACGAACAGCAGCAGCAGCAGAAAGCCTCGACGAACAACAACAGCAGTAGAAAGCTTCGAGGAACAACAACAGCAGCAACAGAAAGCTTTGAGGAACAACAAACAGCAGCAGCAGAAAGCTTTGAGGAACAACAGTAGCAGCAGCAACAATTAATAACAAGGATACAAAGGCAGAGAACCAAAAATAAAAGCTCTAAGGAAAGAGAAGGAATGAAATTTATGATTAGAGAAATTTTCACATTCCTTCTCATATATATATGCAAAGAGAAATAAAACCGCCCCACTACCCAAGAAGAAGTTATTGCAAATAGTGGGGAATGTGCCTTAAAATCTAGGAAAATAATAAAGAGAAGATAAAGAGAGTAACACGTTTTTCCACTACCCAAGAAGAAGTTATTGCAAATAGTGGGGAATGTGCCCTAAAATCTAGGAAAATAATAAAGAGAAGATGAAGAGAGTAACACGTTTTTTCTTCCCACTTTGACTAACCGCCCAGTAGGAGGAAAAGGGGCAAATTGTAGGTACACATTTCATCTTCCGCCACGTGTCCACAAAGACACACGTGGAGGACATGCGGCTAAGAGCATCAAGATATGATATCACACGTGGACAGCCAAGAGTCACTTTATCCTATCCCCAGAAAGATCTAAGATCTACGGCTGGGGATAGTCCGACTGACGCAGACAAGACAGGGGCAGAGGACAGCTGTCTACCGCGGACAGATATCTCAACTACCCGCATTAAATACCCTCAAACAGCATACGTGTCAGTCATCCTGTGTAGGAAGTGCAGATAGCACTGCGTATTCAAACAGAACACGCAGATAAAGCCGAGAACACGAAGACTTCTGCGTAAGAGGCACAAGACACAAGAGGATAAGGTTATAACGGGCTTCAGAAGTGGACCCCACGTAACCTCACTATAAATACCCCTCTCTCCCAAGTGAAGAGGGGGGATCCGAAAACAGTGAGAGGAGAATAGGAGAGAGACAAAGAGATAGAGAAAGTGTAAGTGAAGTTCCTCCTGCTACGCAGGCTTGTGTTGATCTCAAAGTCATTCGACTATTTCTGTAACCATCATACATATAATGAAAAACCCAAACCCGCAGATAGAGATTTGAGTGATGAATCATATAAGTTAATCGTTTCATCTGTATTCATGCATTTATACTTTACATGTTCGATTCGATATTTATTGTACATCATGTTCGTACGTTTTATACTTCATCCATTATTTATCTTATTATGCGAGCTAAGAACAATGATTGTAGTTGATGAGACGAGGAAGAGTATTAGGACTCTGAGTCAAGGATTCGACATAACCAATTCATCCCCCTCAGGCGCAGCTTATTTACTATATTGTCATGAGTCTGCGCGCATTATTTGTGAACACTCAGATGACAATGATCTTTGTGTTCACAACCCAAATAGAAAATTTATGGAGGTATGAGGAATCCCATAGAGAAATCACTGTATTTGCAGTAAGCCCTAAAAAAATTTTATTTGATTCCGCCCAAAACAACCCTTATAATTTGATATCATTAATGAGGCTTTCCAAAATTTTCTTTTTGTTATCGATGGTTTATTGCATTTCGCTCTTTTCATATACACCACTATATAGTAACCGGGATGTTCTTGAATTCACGATTGGTGACCGCCCATAAGATAAGGGGTACGTTTTTAGTGTGTTATGTTTTCAGCTGTATGTTGATTTATGCCACTTTCCCAAACAGATACAACAGATACAGAAATGATACTATTTGGTATGCTTTACGTGCAGACGCAACCAAAAGAACTGTAGATTCCACAATGCCCATGCATCAAGTAGAAAAATATTGGAATGGTGTGACCGCTTGACATGACACTACCATAATAAATCAACGGCAACACAATCATAGACAAAATCAATGGTATTTTTTTATAGATGCGTATTAGTGCAGTTACTTTTTCATAAATCAATTTATAGATTATAAATCTCTGTATTGAGAGTTATTGCATTAGTTTAACGGGTAAAGTAATTATGAAAATACCCTGCTACCATCTCTCTCATCCCTCCCTCCTCCTCCTCCTCAATCAAGTCTATGATTAAAGAATTCGAAACAATCGTGAGGTCCACTAGACGAGAGAGCTCTGCGAATCGGGCGAAAACTATTCGACTCTCCATCCTAAAATTTTACCTAATTCATCTCCTTCTGCAAACCTAATTCATCTTTAATTCGTAATCATGTTCAATGATTTTCTTCAATCCTACTAGTTAAAACCTAAATCCACCGGCCCGTCAAAGATGTAGCCTTTCAAAGGGTTGGGGAAAGTTCTGATTAGATTTGGTGTTATTTAACCCTAGAATTCGGTGATGTAAATGGTGGCTCATGGCTGTGGTTGTTTCTTTTCAACCTTCCGTCGATCCATCCAGTTTTATTGCTGAAACTGTGATTTGTCTGATTTGATGGCACCTTTATCGATTCTGATTCTTCTTTTTGATGTTGTCTACGCCTGTGGGAAGAACTCAATTCATCATGAACCCTCAACCTTCCTCTCTGTTATACGGCGATTTTTCAACTCAGAGGGTCCTCTCTGCAAGTTCCAAGGTGTATTGTTCATCCTCACTGTTGCTGCTGTCTGCTCAGATCAATTTTAAAATTCCTTTTGGAGATAAATAAATTGAGGTGGCAATCGGAAATTTGAACAGGTAACTCTAAGCCTATTTTCTTGCTGTAACCTTTTACTTTCTTTCTTCAAATAACCCTTTTTCTGCATATCTTTTCACATTTTTCTGAAAATTAAAATTAAATTAAAATTTAAAACCTAAAGAATTCTCTTTACCCCTTTCGCCTATAAATATGGCTCAAAATTTCTTATTGTATCTCACCCTTTTCATGCTCTCCTTAGCTCCTTGACTGTTTTCCCTTTCCAGTAATGTTCTGTTCTTCTTTTAGCTTGTTTTTCAATGTCTTCTAGTAGATTTAGAGATGTGTCAAGCTATGGTTTTCTTATGTCTAATGCTAGGAATGCTTTTCTTCCTGATTCTGATTGGCAGCATCAGCTGGTGGGTTGCTTTTTAACTAAAATGAATAAAAATTCCTTTTTCTTAAGAAATGCTCTAAAATATAGATGGAAGCTTGCTGGTGAACTATCAGTTAGCAAGCTTGGTAGGGGTTATTACTTGATCAAGTTTGAGTCTAGCTTTGAGTACTTTGTTGTCCTTAGGCAAGGAACTAGGGTGATTTATGGAGACACCTTCTTGTTTCAACCTTGTAGCTTCTCTTCTCTCCCTGACAACTTTGAAATCACCTCTGAGATTTTTGAGATCTCACTTCAAAATCTCTTCCCTGAACAGACTAGAATTCTCAATGTCATAATGAACATTCAAAACTTGGGAGTTCTAGTAGCGTATGATGACCCGATCCACCATTTCAATGATTACAGCACCATGAAAATTAGGCTTAAATTAGATGTTACCTAACCACTTCAATTTGAGACTACTGCACCTAATGATCGTGGAAGCGTCAACAGAATTGATTGTGTATACCAAGAACTGCCAAGGTTGTTTTGCAGACATTGTCACAGACTGGGACATGAACAACAATACTGCATTGATATCTATCTGCTCAACCAGCTGCTACAAAACCCACCTCAAGTTCCTATTCAAAATAATCTTCATGAGCTAGGACCTTTCTTAGAACCTGAGTATGATGATGACTACCATCAAGAGATGCTTTACAATGTGGATATTGAAGCACCAGATACGGATTGGAGTGATTGGGTTTCATCCCCTATTGAATCACAGGCGATCTCTGATCAAGACAAGTCTGAGATTTCTTTCTTCAGAGAGGAAGGTTACCGACAAGAGGGTTTTCATTATGGCACCAGCTCAGACTCTTCAAGGTCCATTGCGGAAACATGGCTAGCTGAAGAAAATAGCACCTTCGAGACTCAAAGTTCTGAACTGGTTGCTCCCTCGCCCCCTCATTTTACTGAGATTCATCAACCTTTCGGTCCTACAAATTTCCTTGTCTCAGACATAGAAGAAGTTGAACTCATATCAGACAGTGACTTCCCAAGCCCAGCCATAAAGCGACTAAACCCCGAGCAGCAATCTTATTTGAACAGTATATGCATTGGTTCATCTTCTGCTCCAGACTTTTCAAGAATTGTAACTACTGAAGAACTGGATCAATGGATAAATATCCTTCAACCAGCGAAAAAGTTCAAGCCTGGCATTTTGGATCTTCCAGCTCTTTCTACATCTGTCAGTTCCATCATTTGCACTCTCAGCACTGCTTCTATTGAAGACGATTCGACACAGCCAGCCATCACTACACCACCTTCAGAATCTCAAGATTCACAACACCAACATCTTCCTTAATCGGACATACTCAATGCAACAAAAGTCACATTCAAGGGCCGGTGGATACCCCCTACATTTGTTGGTTCACCGTCTATAACCCATATCTAAGTTTAATATGCTTCCTTGTATCTCAGTTTTTGGTACATCCTGTTAATATCCATACATCTACGTATTGTGTTTGCTAGTTACTAGGTTACCTTCTAGATTGAGCTGGTGGTTGACACCTTCTGTTTGCTCACACTGCTTGTTTAATAGTGCTTGCTTATATAAATATTGCTCTGCTCTCTCTGCTTGGATAAATAGTGTGTTGATGTTATAGTTAATTGCTTGATAATTTTATCCTTTTAACCTCTCTGTGAATGCTGCCCCTTTAGTGCTATAAAATGCAATATTGTTAAATTATAATCCATAACCCTGCCTTAGCCTGCTTTCTGATTTTACACTGATTTGGTTTGGCACTGTTCTAGTTTAACCTTTTCTGGTATGACAATTTTTTAACTAACTTGGTTTTGGTTTTCACTGTGTTGATTTAGCTGACATTGTAGGTTAACTACTAAATTTTAATCTACTTGTATATACTCTGCATCTTAGTTCTCTACTGCCAGTTTTAATTTTTTTCCATGTGTTATAGTGTAAGTTATCATTAATTTAATCCATCTGTGCATACAGTTAGCACCTGTTGGTTCTCTCTCAAACTAGTTCACTTGCATATTCTACATCTCAGTATATACCTTAGTTGTAAGTCTTATTTATTTATATATTTACAGTTGCACTTGCATTATTACATCTGGTTTCAGTTAGATTATCTGCATCTTTGCATCATCTCTTGAGTCTATTTGCATTCTACTTCCTGCATTTACATAACGGTACTAGTTTCCTTTTTTCTATTTGTCTTGTATCTTACCAGCACTGTAAGTAGTCATTTAGGAGTCTGTAAATTCCTGTTTTGTTATTTATTATTACTTTGTTAAGAACTTTTGCCTTGCGCAGTAGTTAGTTTCGTCACAATTGCTAGAATTCAGTCACCTGCACTTAAACTTTGAATCTGCAAGCTTAATTTGTTCTCATCTCCAATTTACTGATATTTTCTATAGTGCCGGATAAATCTTGTCCCTCAATTGGTTTAAAATTGCTTGAATCTAATTCTCTTACGCTCTTTTACATCCACATTTTAATCTGACCTGTTTTCTGAATTCTGATTTACAGTGTCACAAACCATCTTAATTTGCATTCTGCTTCCTGCATTCACATAACGGTACTAGTATCCTTTTATTCTATTTGTCTTGTATCTTACCAGTACTGTAAGTAGTCATTTAGGAGTCTGTAAGTTCCTATTTTGTTATTTATTGTTACTTTGTTAAGAACTGTTGCCTTGCGCAGTAGTTAGTTTCGTCACAATTGCTAGAATTCAGTCATCTGCACTTAAACTTTGAATATGCAAGCTTAATTTGTTCCCATCTCCAATTTACTGATATTTTCTATAGTGCTGGTTAAGTCTTGTCTCTCAATCAGTTTGAAATTGCTTGAATCTACTTCTCTTACGCTCCTTTACAGCCACATTTTAATCTGTCCTGTTTTCTAAATTCTGATTTATAGTGTTACAATCCATCTTAATTTTACAAGAAAACTAAAGTATCCTTTTCATTGATCTATTCTTGTGACTTTAACATATTCTCATTTTGATACATAAGTCTATTTTGTATTATTAACATATATTCACATCTCTCTGCTTGGTACCTAAATTATATTTATAATATGAGTCTGTACTGTGATATTGAAACATAAGTCTATATTGTACGCTTAAACTGTATTCACATCTATTATATTCAATCCTATATTTCTTCTCTGTATAATGTTTGTTTTGAAGCATTTTCTGTGTAATAAGTAATTACTTTGTATAGTGTTTGTTTTGAAGCATTCTCTGCGTGATAAGCAACTGATCAGAATACTGGTTTGGCTGATATAGCACCTTTAAAATCCCCTAGTTTTTCCTTCTCCTACACTTGGATTTGTGATTTACTCTCTATTAAAAGGTTCATATTCTTAGTATAACCATTTCTTTTCTTATTCCTCAAGAAGCCTTCTCTACTCTTAAAGCCCTATTAAACCTAAATAATCCATCTCTTCAAAACCCATTGAACCTATCTTCAAAATCTTTCTTAAACTTCCCTAACCTCAGACTGCAAAGCCCACCAAAAATATCTCACACAAATCTAGTTAGTCATATTCACCATGAATATCCTTGCTTGGAATTGTCAAGGCATAAACCTACCACCGTCAATTCAACATTTAAAAGGACTACTTAATCTTCACAAACCTAGCATCCTATTTCTATCTGAAACACTTGCTAACGATCAACACATAAGAAGATTGGCACAATCCCTTCAATTCAATAATTACTTCAACATCCCAAAAATTGGAAGACAAGGGGGACTTTGCTTAATGTGGGAAGATAATCTAAATATCCAAATATTACTTCAATTTCAAAATTACATCCACAGAAAAGTTACACCACCGCCTCTGGAACAACCATGGTTCTTCACGGGTATCTATGGCCCTCCACATCCGGATATAAGTAAAAATCTTTGGCAAGAATTTCCAACAATCTTCAACAATATTGACCCGTCTACACCCTGGCTATTAATAGGAGATTTCAACGACGTCTTAAATCAATCGGAAAAAAAGGAGGAAGGCAAGTAACATTTGCTCAATCTCAACCTCTTCTCACCCTAATGGATCATATGGGTTTTATAGATTTAGGATTCCGAGGAGACCCATAAACTTGGACAAACAACCAAATAGGGCAAGATAATATCCTAGAAAGATTAGATAGGGCTTTAGCAACTCATCTATGGAGGACAGCAAACCCACATGCAGCAGTTACTCACCTTCCTAGAATAGCATCTGATCATTCCCCGATACTACTACAAAAGAAAGCAATAGACTAGCAAGGAACAAAAAATTACAAATTCGGACACCTCTGTATCTCTCGTCCCTAACTCAAACAGATAGTCTAATCGTCTTGGGAACAACAACAATATAATGAACCTACTCTCAACCTACAACTAAAGCTAATCACAACAGGACAAACTCTCCTAAAATGGAACAAGGAAACCTTTGGCCACCTACCAACTAAGATCAAGGAATCAACAACCAAGATAAAGAACGCCCAACACCAATGTGCTTCCCAAACTGGATCAGATATAGAACTTTGGTTGATTCAAGAAAAACAACTGAGAATAGAACATGAATAATTATTACAATCTCATGCGACATATTGGCAACAAAGATCTAGAATTCAGTGTCTTCAATCGGGGGATCTTAACACAATTTTTTCCATAATAAAGCTACCATTCACAAAGCTTGTAACAATATACAACAACTACAAGACTCACAAAACAACTGGATTAACAAAAAGGAAGACGTTATTCAACTCATTCTAGAACACTACTCTCAGCAATATACGGCTCCACCGACAGTAATAAATGAAGATCTATTCACAAACATCATACCAAGATTGACTCCTAGACAATCAGACCAACTTACGAAGGAAGTAACTACAACAGAAATCAAACAAGCACTTTTCTCCATAAATTCTGAAAGTGCTCCAGCTCCAGATGGCTATACAAGTAAGTTTTTTAAAGTTTTCTGGGATACAACTCACCCTTAATTGATAGCGATGGTTAAAGATTTCTTCAATAACCTTAATATGCACCCTCTCATGAATCACACAAACATAACACTAATACCTAAAGTCGACTACCCTTCAAAGCCTTCACAATTCAGGCCAATAGGACTCTGCAACGTCACATATAAAATCATCTCAAAAATATTAGTCAACCGGATTAGACCTATTTTCCCCTTTTTAATAATCCTTTTCCAAAGTGCTTTTGTTTCGCAAAGATCAATACACGACAATATAGCCATTGCTGGAGAACTCTTTCATAACATTAGAACCTCAAAACCCACCAAAGATCCAAAAATAGCTCTCAAACTAGATATCCAAAAAGCCTATGACAGCCTAGACTGGGGATTCATCAAAACTTCATTTACAAAACTTGGATTCCCATCAGCCTTTATAGACTACATTATGATGTGCATCACAACAGTTACTTACTCCATCAAAATTTATGGTACACCTCATGGATACATCACCCCAAGTAGAGGCATCAGACAAGGAGACCCACTATCGTCCTATATTTTTATCATCTGTGCTGAAATCCTATCCACAAATCTGGGAACCTTCAAAACCAAAAATTAGTTCCAGGAATTAACATTTCACAAAAAGCACCTCCCATAATTCACCTAATGTATGCAGATGATCTTCTGATAACTTTTAAAGCCTCAACTCAGAGTAACCATCACCTTAAAACACTTATACATGCCTATAGCTCCTCTGCATGGAAAGTAATTAACACTGCCAGATCAGTAATCATCCACCATCCTAATTTATATCCAATCAAAATAAGTGATCTTCAACAATTCTTCAATATGCCGACCACATCAAAACCGCCAACCTATCTAGGCATACAGTTTAAACAAGGAAGAGCATAAAATCACACCTTCGCTCCTCTCCTACAAATATTGGCTAGAAAAGCAAAAGGATGGATGACAAAATGCCTAACCCCGACAGGGAGACTCCTCCTCATCAAAACATCCCTAACCCCTACCACAAATCATATAATTCAAACACAAAAACTTCCCAAAAATATACACAAACAAATAGATCGTATAACCAGGAATTTTTTTTGGGGACATGACTCAACAACAAAAAAACTACACCCTATAGGATGGGATAAAACAACAAAGCCATTAGCCGAAGGAGGATTAGGGATAAGGAAAAGCATTGATCATAATACAACCCTTCTATTGAAAAGAATCTGTAATTTGCATGAACAACCTAATTCCATATGCGGAAGCCTTTTCAATTCAAAATACCTCAATGAACAACCAATTCTACAAGCAAACTTTACCATTCCTTCCTCTTCCAGTCCTCAATGGAGACAACTAGCATCAATTATCCCTACCATGCAAAACTTAATTTTCCATCATATTGGAAATGGATTATCAACTCCGATAGAGGCTAATTGGATTCCACACTCTACCAATCTCGATCCAACGCAATGCTACCCAGTCCAAATGGTAGCAGATATCATCGACCCAATATCCCACTCCTGGAATCATGAAAAATTGAACACCTTTCCCAACCCAACAATTCAGAAAATCATCAACATCCACCTACCCCAAAACAATACTCCAGATAAAATTATCTGGTCGCACTCAAAATCGGGAAGGTACACCACATCTTCAGGATACAAATGTCTAACTCGTGGTCAGCCAAGCCACACACCTCTACCACCTACCAAATTCTTATGGACCTTACCATGTCCACCAAAAATTCGATTTTTCTTGTGGAAAGCCATTAATGAAGGATTACCGACCTTCTCTCTCTTACATCGAATCCATTTGACCAACTCAGACAAATTCCCTAGATGTAATACTGATACGGAAGTAGCAAACCACCTTTTAATTCATTGTCCAACAGCGGCTTCTTCCTGGAACATCTTATTCAACCAACTTCAAAATGCACCAAACACCAACCCCAACCCAAACTTCACTTTAAATCCTCAAACAACCATATCCCAAATCCTCCAGCATCCAACATCAACATCTATAATCTTCTCAGTTTGTTTCCTATTTTGGACCCTATGGCTATCCAAAAATGATCTAATTTACCAACAAAAACAAACAACTTCAGAAGAAATCGTATCCTGGGGACAAAAACTACAACAAGAATTTTTTTGGGCACTACACGCTTCACCACCAATCATACCATGAGATACACCAACATTCAACAACACGATAACAAACAAAAGAACATCAAAAATATTGGTAGGTTGGTCCACTCCGAATATCAACTGGATTAAGATTAACACAAATGGAGCAGCCATAGGACATCCGGGATTTGCAGGAGTTGGGTTCATCCGTAGAGACTCTGATGCACGAACATTAATAGCTATGGCTCAACCACTAGGAATTACGACAGCACTAAATGCAGAAACATGGGCCTTATTATTGGCTTCAAGAACAGCATCGGAGAGACAATGGACTAGAATCCTATTTGAAACAGACTCGAAAAACCTCCTGAGGTTCATCACATCAACTACGTCGCCACCTTGGCACATAGCAGGAATGATCGAAGAAATAAAAATGAGACTTAGGAAAATCCCGCATATCGTTATACAACACAACTACAGGGAAGGAAATCAAGCAGCGGACGGATTGGCAAACAATGCAGCAGATGGAAGCCAGGCAGGAAATTTTTCAACCAAAATTTGGGACCAGACAATCCCATCCTTTATCAGTCACATTTTATTTCAAGACTCTGTGGGTACCACATACCCATGACAAGTTGTAAGTTAAATTTATTATAATAAATTGTATGCTTCAAAAAAAAAAATCTCTCTCTCAAAGCAACAGTCTCTCTCTTTTTTTTTTGGTACAGTGGCCTTCCAACCAAAAACTAACTACTAAATCTCACAATTCTCATTTCATCTCTACCAGCCAAATCATCACTAAGTAACTTCTTTATTTCATTAGGAGGTATAGTTGTCCACACGCCCTCCATATCCTTTGCCGCTCCAGCTTTCGCGAGATAATCTGCTGCAAAGTTTGCTTCTCTGTATCTTTGCTCAAACTTTATATATTCAAAGTTCTCCATAAGTACCTCAATATCCTTCAGTAGATTACGAAGGACCCAAGGACTCTCTACTTCTTTCTTGCACAATTGCATAGCATAAGTGGAATCGCTCTCGACCTCCAACTTCTTCACTCCCAAATCTTTAGCCAACAACAATCCTTCTCGAACCGCCCAAACTTCTGCCACATTGCTATTGTTCTTACATATATGTTTTGCAAAGAAACCTTGAAAGACACCATTATCCCCACATATCACTCCTACAATTCCAGCATCATTACAGTTGTTAGACGCACCATCACAGTTGAGTTTGGAATATCCTTGTTTAGGATAAACCCACGGAACCGCAATATTCTCCACTCTCTGTTGAACTTTCTCCATCTTTTTACAAGCACTAACATACTCTTTAGTGTCTCGTAAATCCCTTTCCAGTACTCTTGTTGCATGAAATTTAATCTTGTTAAAGATCCAATCATTTCTTCCTTTCCAAATATGCCAAAGCACAAAAGGAAAAACAGATTTCCAGTCGACACCACCAATCTCGCCCTTGTGCCACAGACGTAGACATAAGAACATTATTTGGTTGGAAAGCAATCCAGTCTTTGATCTTTCTCCGTACTGGTTCAACTGCACGACAACCAAAAAACAGATGATAAGAAGTTTCAAAGTCCTGATTGCATAAACTACATCCTGGGTGAGAACACATTCGTTTCCAATAGAGACTCTCATTTAAGCTAAGTTTGTTATGACACAGTATCCATAAGAAAAATTTAATTTTATGTGGGCACTTAAGCTTCCACAAGAATCTCCACTCAAGATTGGGCAACGAATTCCCCATCTTATTGGAAATAAGATAATTATAAGCGTCTCTAACGGTAACATCTCCACTTTTTCTATAAGACCACACCAAATGGTCTTCAATCTCCTTACTCCCACCAACCGGTTTAGCTTTAATTTCCTCAACCACCTGCGCAGAAAGAAAACTATCAATTGCTGCCAAATTCCAAGTTCTATTATGGGTGTCCATTATATCTTTAACATACATATCATGCACTTGCATATTAGAATTGTCAATAATGGCAGTTAGAGGGAGATCAGACACCCACGGGTCCTTCCACAGATGAATGTTTTCGCCATTTCCAACACTCCACCTAATACACGACCTAATAGCATCCATCCCCTTCAGAATGCTTTTCCAACTAACATAGCTTTTCTTCTTAGCCTCACACCTCCAGAAATCATTTCCAGAGAAATATTTATCCTTTAACACACTTGACACCTCAGAGCTATCATTCGCGTGCACTCTCCAAGCCATTTTAGCTAACAAAGCTAAATTATTAATCTCAGTATCTCTCACACCCAAACCACCATATTCAATTGGCCTACACACTTTAGTCCTACTAACCTTATGCAAAGATCTTTTGTCCTTATCACCTCCCCAAAGAAAATTCATTTTATACCTATTCAGTTTAGTTATCAAGCCCTTTGGAAGTTTGAGCATAGACATAATGTGATTTGAAACCGGATCAAGCACAGATCTCACAAGAGTAGTTCTGTCGGCTAAATTTAGAGTTCTAGATTTCCATCCCTGCAATCTATTGACTAATTTCCCAGTCATTTCAGCATAAGTATTAGAATTTATTCTTCCCCATTGGAGTGGTACCAAGAGATACTTACCTGGATCGTTGGACAACTGCACCTTAAGAGCGTTAGACATACCTCTAGAAAAGCTCCTTCCAAGGTTAGCCGAAGTGATAAGTGTCGACTTCGCATCACTAATTCTTTGTCCAGACCACCTGCAAAACTTATCAAGTATTTTTCTTAAGTTGCAAGCATTTTTATATGAAGCTTTAAGAAAAATAATACTATCTTCAGCATACAAGGAGTGAGAAATCACAAGAGCACCCCTAGCGACTTTAAAACCCGAATTTTTTTTCTCATCCAGCCCTTTACTAATAAGTCTAGATAAAGCCTCTAGACATATAATAAAGAGAAAGGGAGACAGTGGGTCTCCTTGTCTCAATCCATTAGCAGATTGGAAACTCTCACTAGGAGAACCATTTACCAAAACTTTAAACGACACAGTAGTGACGCACATTTCAATCCATTTCATAAAAGTGGCATTAACCCCAGACTTTGCATAACCTTAAAGATAAAAGACCAGTTGACCCTATCATACGCTTTATTGAAGTCAAGTTTCAGCGCCATCCATCCTTTCTCACCTTTCTTGTGCTTAAAATAATGAACAATCTCATTACACAAAACCACAGAATCAAAAATAGATCTTCCATGAACAAAAGCATGCTGGTTTGGTGATATAAACTTATTCAGTAAAGGTCTAAGCCTATTAGCAATAATCATCAAAGCAACAGTGTCCCATCCTAGTATCAAGGAAGATTAAACATGACAAATATCAAAGAAATCTTCAAGGAAGATGCCAAGCATATACTCAAATCTTCATCATCAAGTTACTGCACTAACACAGTAAGATTGGCGGCACAATTAATAATTCAAATATCAAACATGGCGAGATCTTAATTACATGTGTCAAATAGACATATGATAAATGCACAACTAACGACTGGAACGTTACACATAGTAGATGAAGAAAAACAATAAAACAAGACACATTATCATCTTGATAGGCAGGCTTGTAAGCGACAACAATTGACTCCATGTCACCAGTATGTCCAAACTTTGGTGCAAGAATCTACTTGGAATAACTTTAAGATGGATTGAATGAGTCACTAAAAAGAATCGACAGTATTGATCAGTTATTTTACGAAAAATGGATCCGAAAAAATGATACGTCTCTTGACTACTTAAGTATATTCCACAAAAACTTGTGCACAAAATTTCTACTACAGTACCATGATGGCATGACGTGACTAAATAATCAAATCTTTTCATCTAAGAGCAAGTCTTATGGTGGATGAGTTTCATCTTCCATCTTCCACGCCACCTTAGCATTTGGAATCGTGGATGGAAGCGCAAGCGTAGTGGTGGAATAGTGAAAACGCTATTAAGAATAGCGTTTTTTTCTCAGCCGTTAGATTTCAACAACTCATCCTAAATCTACGGACAAAAAAAAAACGCTATTCTTAATAGCGTTTAACGTTATTCTTATTGGCGTTCAGATGGATTCCACGACCCTTCCACGAAACGATGGAACCTTGCTTAGATTTTCTGTGGAAAACCCCAACTTGGAAGTCATTAGACTTGACATTCCATGATTTTTTCACACTTGGAATAGGTTGGATTCCACCATAAGACTTGCTCTAATAGTTGAGAAGCTCACATAGTTAAGCCATTCGAAAAACCAAAGTTCGTGTTTCGGGTCTCGTGCCTTTAATACTAGAAGCTAATCTTGTGCCGAGTAAACCGTATAATGATTCTAAATCTGAAACTCGCTAAGAGCAGTGCTATCCCGCGCAGCTGCGCAGGAGGCGGGACTGCTTAATGAGCAAACAGTTTATTGACCGTAGGATGATTTTCTCTGTCGTTGGATTAGGTTGCTTTTTATTTTTTATAGAAAATACAGCTGGCCGGTTTTGAATATTAGAAAGAGGCCCTTTAACTTACAAAATAAAATAAAAACAATCCCCATCTTCTTTATGATTATGTTGTTCGTTTACGATGAAAAAGAATAAACTTAACAGTAAGAAAATCTTAAATTTTGAATCATGAGGTATGTGATAACGGAGAACAGATTGAATTAATGATTAGTAGTTATCAGAAACGATCTTAACAATTGAACTCAATTTTTCAACTGTTTACATCCACCTTTGGTACAAGCAAATGATGAAGATCTAAGTGTTCATACTATATTCAACTCAAGGTTGCAACTGTTTATATCTATCTATCCTTGGTACAAAACAAAGGAGATATATAAAAATGGTACACCTAAACAATTCAAATTCTCCATTTTATTACAATAATTTAGAGCAGCAAAACATAAAGAATTAGAGGTTTACAAAAACTAACGGTTCTACTCGTCAATGTTTCTCAGTGCGATAAATTTCCTAAAGGTTTCAATGAAATTAATTATGATCAAGCTGGGAAAGTTCAACATCAACATCAGGAACATAATTTTTGTTTTTCGCTTGCAAAAAAATCCTAATTAGAAACTCCCAAAAGGTATAATCTCAATTACAGATCTATAAATACAATATAAGAGAAACCCGCAAATCGAAGAAAAAAAAATCTCCATTTGATACAGATCTATAATTAACGAAAATGGAAGGAAAAACAAAATAGGTCTTCAGATTGAATTAATGAAATCATATTCAAACCCATCCATCCTAACTAAAATTTGAGTTGAAAAATAAAAAAAATCACCCAATAATTGAGTTGATTTCCACTCTTGAAGATTTTTCTACTCCAAGAGAAACAACAGTAACTCCGTGTATTCATCATCAAGATGAAGTGGAAGGATGCCGGATGAAATAAGAATATATTAAAAGGATAAGATCTAATAAGCCAATTTTGACAGCTGTATTTTCAGTAAAAAATAAAAAACAATCTAATCCAGCGGCAGAGAAGTTCATCCTAGTAAGTGAGCAGTGCTGCGCGGAACAACACTGCTCACTTGCTAATATTGTACCTTCTTCGTAAGAACATTTTACATATCATTATTTCTTAACGGCGTAGTCGATCTAATTATTTATCCGTAACCACAATAAATTAATACTTTTCTTTTCATACAACTAAACGCATAAAGGGGCAGTACAACAAAGGCTTCCTTCAATTAGGATTGTTGATCTTTCTCATAAACGACATCTTAAACATCACCGCATTTAAATGAATATTTTCACTATTAAAAGAAACCAAAAAGCAAAGAAACTCACCACGAAAGAAGAAGAGAGAAAATTATCTAAGATGATTTGGAAGAAGAGAAGCACCCTCCATCCCCCATCTTTTTACGATCCCTACAAAAATAAACGACAACAACAGATTAGACAAAAAATGCATCTGAAGCTTGTTTGAGGCACAAATGAAATCAAAGTCGAACCATTGATAAATCAACCATACGAAAAATTCAAAACACCATATCCTTTCAAAATTCAATAAAATCCTAGAATTGATTACCACATCTATATTGAGTAACCATGCATCCTACAACCGTTGGAATCATTATTAGAAACAAAAATTATTAATAAGAATTATAATATCTCAAAACAAAATTCATAACAATTTTTATTACCGCTGCGCGTCCTGTGAGAGTAATTATGCATCACCGAGAAAAACAGTGCACTAGCTGGGACAAAGATAAAAAACGAAAAATATTAGAAAGAGAATAAAAAACCCGTAGTTCTTGTCAAAACAATTTGGAATGGACAATACAGGCAAAAAGCGAAAATAATAACATCAAGGCCATCAAATAATCTTGTTGGTTAGTTGAAAGAACTCACCAAACTGATGGAATTTCTGTTTAGACATCAAAAAATGCCAAAAAAAATTACGAAGGAAAGAGGATTGAAGAAAGAACGATAAGGGAAGAAACATTTTTCTCCAGGATGTCTCTTTAACTCTTATCATGGTTCGTGTATTTGCGTTTCCTGCAAAGTAAACAACAAACAAAAACGAACCGCAAATTCAAAAACAAAATAAAAATAAAAATAATAATAACTTAAAAGAACCAAAAAGAAGAGAAAGGCGAAAAGAAATAGCGTCAAAAAATGAGGTTTGGCTTTGTTCTAACACTTTATATTGATCTACCCGACCCAAAAATAAAAAGATTTTTTTTGATATAATATTAATCAATCAGAAAATGTCTAAAATTTCTATATTTTGGCTAGTTGAAAATCACGGATACCTATTATATACTAGTTTTTTTCTTTTTATTTGAGTATAGTATTTATTAATAAAGTATTTATTATTAAATAATAAAAATAAAAGTTTCTAATGAATAATATTAATAAAAATAACAAAAAATTGTGGTATTTTAGAAATTAAAATATTACTGTTGTTTTTACCTGGATTTTATAAAAATTATTTTTACATTATTAGATAGCCACGTTTATTTGTTAAAATATTTTTGTACAAATTGATCATTATATGCAGTCTAAGAATAGAAATTGTTTTTATTTGTTTTTGTACTTTTGGAATGTCATAGTTAGGGAATAATAACATAGAAATATATTGTCGTTTATTTCAGTTTTCAATAATGTCTTTTTTATCTCGTTTTCACGATTTTCTGCTAATTATCTTGTACTTCGACTATTTGGCAGGATTAATAATCATTCAATTTTATTTAATAATCATTCAATTTTATTTGTCGTAGAGGAAGCAAGCTTTAATCTAGATGTAAGCATCCAGAACTCTATGCATTTCATATTTTGAATTTTGATTATTGATCTAATTTTAATCAAAGCTTTTGTAGTACTATTGATCTAATTTTAATCAAATCTTTTGTAGTTTCATTGTAATTGTATTGTAAACTAAGATTACTTTAGTTTAGTTTATTTATTAGTTGTTTGGAATTGTAATTAGGATTAATTTAATTTAAAAAAAATGTAACTAGACACTGGCCATTTGGCTGTTTTATTTTAAATTTTTATGTTTGATTTAATTTTGCGATAAAATCATGATGAAAAATACATATCCCCATGTGATTTTATTTTCATTTTATTTCTGTATTTGAGAATTTTGATCTTAAATTTAATAAAGATAAAATATATTATGATGTATTTTTAAAATATATTTTTGGTGAGTTGATAAGATTTTATTAGATTTTCCTATTTTATGTAATATATTTATCTTTAATATGATTGAATGAAAAATATATTGTGGGATTAAAACATTCTCCTCAAATTTTATTGGCCGAAAAATTAAATGGTTGGGCCAGAATGAACCAGAAGCTCCAGAACGCTCGGAAAAAAAAAACTCCCTTTTTATACGGTGAGTAGTCATTTTATTCACTTGACAAGCCAAAAGTTGAGCGGAGCCTCTATCCCCACTGATTAGACGTGGTCCACTGGTCCTGCATCCTACTAATTTGAGGTGAAGTCTTTCTTCCTCTTAAACTCCACCGACGGAAGCATAACTAGTTTTAAGAAATGTAACTAGCAGATCGTTCTTTTCCGCCATGGCCTCTATGCAGAAATCCTAAACTGTTGAACAATAAATTCATTATGGGGGAATGTAATGATTCAAAAAGCGAATGACAAAGACTAATATACCAATCAATTCTAACGTCTATACTCTCATTACAGCCTTCATGATAGACCCTACTTTCCAGTGTTTCCACATGCTTTTGTCAAATTGTTATCAAATTCGACTAAACACTTTCGTTTCTATAAGAAATCAGTTGGCAATTGAGCTACAATAGTTAATGATAAAGCGAATTCCACACTGGATACAACTACACCTACTGTTCCTAGTATAAGAAGACCACTCAACAGATAACCTCAATTCCTCCATCAAACCATGGATTCTTCATCAACGTTATCCATTGTTCTTCTTTTCTGTATTCTTACTCTACTATCTATCTCACCATTCATTTCTTCATCTCCAACTACTATCATACTTCCTCTTGAGAAAATAACTAACACTCAGACCCAATCTTCATTACCAACAGATCCATGGAAAACACTAAACCATCTTGCTTCTACATCATTAATAAGAGCTAATCATCTCAAAAATCCACATAAAATTACTCATATTTCAACACCAGTATACCCACAAAGCTATGGTGGGTACTCTGTTTCACTTACTTTTGGTACTCCACCACAATCCAGTATCCCTTTTGTGCTGGATACTGGTAGTAATTTAGTTTGGTTTCCTTGTACTGACCATTATATTTGTCAAAATTGTTCCTTTTCATCATCATCATCACCAAAATCAAATTCTATTCAATCTTATAAACCCAAATTATCTTCATCCTCAAAACTGATTGGATGTCAGAACCCAAAATGTAGTTGGATTCATCACGGCTCTGGTGATGATATCCAATCTAGATGTCAAGAGTGTGCACCAGGTGTAACGAATTGTGCACAAATTTGTCCACCTTATTTAATGATCTATGGTTCTGGTTCAACAACTGGGCTTCTTCTCTCCGAAACCTTACATCTCAAACCAGAAAGAGTTCCAAATTTCGTCGTCGGATGTTCACGTTTCTCTCTTCGGATACCGACAGGAATTGCCGGATTCGGCCGAGGTGAGGCTTCGTTACCGAGTCAACTCGGTGTCAACAAGTTCTCTTACTGTCTTCTTTCTCACCGGTTTGATAACACAGAGAAGAGTACTCAGCTCGTTTTACATACCGGATCAGGTTCCGGTGATACCAAAACAACTGGTGTTAAGTATACTCCGTTTGTTAAGAACCCGACCGGATTTTCTGTTTATTACTACGTGGGTTTAAAGAAAATTACCGTTGGAGGTAAAAAGGTAAAAATTCCATACAATTTTTTGTCACTAGGAGCTGATGGTAATGGTGGAACAATAGTTGATTCTGGCTCAACATTTACGTTCATGGAAGGAAGAATTTTTGAGTTAGTAGCTAGTGAGATAGAGAGCCAAGTGCGGCAGCATTACAGACGAGCATCGGAAGTCGAAATAATTAGCGGATTAAAACCATGTTTCGAGTTACCGGAAAATCACAAGGGAATGAAGATAGAATTACCCAGACTCTCTTTTCATTTTAAAGGAGGAGCTGAGATGGAATTGCCATTAGCTAACTATTTTTCAATCGTTGGTAACAGCCAAGTTGTTTGTCTTACCATTGTAACAAATAATGCTGACACTACTAGAGGAGAAGGACCTTCAGTAATTTTGGGGAATTTTCAACAACAGAATTTTTACATCGAGTATGATCTTGAAAACAAACGATTTGGGTTCCGACAACAAACTTGTAAGTGAAAACAATATGTTTCACACTATTCATTTCCAAATTTAACTTTGTATTAAAGATTACATAACTTTCTTTCTGTGTAAATGTGACACAAAGAATGTATTTATAGTATATGATTTGAGGACAGACATTTGTGTGCCCTCCAAAGACTTTACAGTACCAAAATGAGCAATTTTGATGACCCTAGGAGAAGGGGACTAAATAAACATAACATTTAACATTCAATACAGACTTCAATCAAACCCAAGTTCCACATTGCTACTGAGCAAATCTTACAATGCAATTATTGTTACCTGAAATAACGCTTGAAATCAACTTCTGCAATGGAGAAAGGTCAATTTAGGAATACATTTCAGTGATCCAAGAGTACACATATACAAAGACTCCAACATTCAGAAAAGGCAGAGGTCATTTTGTGGAAAACCGTATACTTATTCTGGGAGCAGATTCAGTACTACACCTATTTAGAGGGTATTATAATACATGGATCATTATGCAACCGCTGAATTTGACGCAATAACAGTAACGTAAATAGAAGTTCTTAGTAGACCAGACTACTGTTAACCAGACAACTGTCAACCATGAATACATGAAATTGCAAATATGATAACATGTTTCTTGGCAACCATCTTTCTGCCTCTAGCATTAATTAAATTATTCTTGGCATCCAGATGAGTTGTTCAATTAAGATGAAGAAGTGACTAACTTATTTCATCGATGGATGCTTTTCCTTTTTCTGGTGCAGTGTCTAGCTTATTTCCTCCTTTGGTACAATGGACTGTATCGATGTGCGCCTTTTCTTTTTCTGGCGCAGTGTCTAGCTTATTTCCTTCTTTGATACAAGGGACTGTATCGATAGACGCCTTTCTTTTTTTAGAACATGGGACTATGGACGCCTTTCCCTTTTTGGTACAAGGGACTGTTTCGAGGCACACCTTGGTTTGGCCATCCCTGTGGATAAAAAAAAACTAATAAGTCAGAGTACTGAAGCTATTTTGGTGGATAAGCAAACCGAAAACACTAAAGTTGGAACAAATGCAGGACATGGTGTGGGCTACAGAAAAAAGAGCACCCCCATCGGATCTCCGATTGGAAGGGGCACATCTTGCGAGGCATTTATCCCACCTCTAATAAGGTGGCAAACAGAAAACTAGCCAGCAAAATCATGAGGCATCTGTAACGGGTATTATCGAAAAAGAGGAATGAGACTTTATGTAACTTACTCAAGGCGCAGCAAGCCCTCCTCCGCTTTATAAGTAAGAACAATCCGATGAATCTCCTTGCCTGGTATCATCATCCTCATGCAAAACCCGAATTTACCGGGAGAGACCCCAAAGGATATAGGTTCATTGGTTGGCACTATAACAGTGATGTGCTAATAAGAGAGAAGAGAATAAAAAAACACAACTTTAGATGAAACCAGAAAAGTACCCAAAAAGAAAAGAGGAATTATAAGTTTATAACAATAAAATAAAAGATGTACCTTTTTAGCTGATGACAAAGTTACTGCAGAGCAAATGCTTATTTTGCTGTTCGATAAGTAAAAATTCACTATATCCACTTTAGGAGGAAGTTTTTTCTTTAACAGTTCATTCAGATTTTTGGCAGTTAATTTAATGGAACAAACAAACGTTGCTTGAAGATCATAAGGCCCCTTTGGAGTAATCGGTGGTGGTCTAGAATCTGGTTCCAACAGTGGCATTTTTCCAACAGTTAAATTATCCATTGTACCTACAGAATCCAATACAATTTGTCAGAAACCAAGACAGGGAGCTTCAGTTCCTAACTAAAAAAAAACATGTGCAGCATATTATCATGTAATCGAATCAAACTAAAAATCACGATCTTGAACATACCATAATTACTAAACGGATACCACTAATCTATGATTAAGAGATGACATAAGAGAAGTAGAGGAGAAACCAAAACCTGAAACGGGGATAGCCAAGTGCTTCTTCACAAATCTAGGTGAGACAATACTAGAGTCTATTACGAGGTTTCACTCCTTAAAAACTACTGCATGTGATTAGGGTCTTTATACTTATCGATGGATTTTGTCTAGGAATACACGCCGACAAATAGACGCCGAGAGTGTACACCCGATTCAAGAAACTGTACACCAATTTGTCCACCTTTTATACTTATCAATGGGAAGTGGGAACTGGCAGATTCGACCGTGCTATTTTAGTAGTAGAGCCCACATTAGCAGAGCCCATTAGTAGATTCTTGCAGCAAAAGAAAGGTCAGACTACCTTAGCTTCAAAAACATAAGGTTACCTTAACGGCAAACTATAAAGCAGCAAGAAAAACTGTAAAAATATTCTTGTAAACAATATGTTACACTAGCTGCAACTTATCCAGAGCACACAATATTTGCAAAGATTACTGAACGAATAAAGGATATGCATATATACTGATTCCGTAAACTAATTTATGCTCTTTGCACAAGAGATGAACATGCCGATTTCTTCACCCATTTTTTTCAAATCCATATTATGTCCAATCTACAATTCTAAACGGTTTGCTAACACCTTTCCATAAGACCCACATAGAGATGACACAAGGTCTAATTTTCTAAAGTATGATCTCTCCTCATCGTGTAGATCAAGATCATTCCTTGTATTATCATCAAGGACTCAATCACGTGATGATAACAGAAGATTTGATCTTGATTTTAATGATAAAGAAATCATCCTCTGCAGAGAAATATTAGTCATTAGATCATTTTCAAGTATGCATGGATGAAAAAGCAAATGGTTAAAAGCAAATAACACCGCACTTGCACAACCATTGAAACATGACAGGAATTTTTCAGATAAAGAGAAAACAGTAAGAAACCGAAACAGCTCAAGGTTTTTATTCCAAATCCTAATTTCCATTCTATTACTCCCTGTACATGAGTCGATTCACAACTAAATAGAAATTGAATTGAACAGAAACGTAATACAAAATCAACAAAATAATAAAAGAGAATGAATGAAACATTAGGCCAGTTAAACAAGCAGATCTAGTAGTTACGCACATAAACGGAGCAAGCAACTCCGAGAAATACTATGTACCTTGCATACATTGACTGCTACTACATGGTTTGCTGATACAAAAAGTAATGAATTGAGGGCAGCAATGAATACTACTACCAAGTAGAAAAACCCAAAGTCGTATTGCCAATCTTGCATTCATAGTAAAATGTTTCTTGATGCCTTGAAGGCTTGAACTACCAAAAGGATTTGCTATGGACAGACTAGTAGATAGATTCTTCGACAATGATCAAAATCAATTCAGTAAACTAAACACGTTTATATAATATCTGGATGTTGTATCAAAGAACTTCAATTTTGCTCGTGTTACGGTACACGTGCTCTGTTTTGGGTGTGTGAATCATCACGCGTTTTCCATCCAATTCCGATCGAACCCACTGCCCAAAATGTGTTCCTTACCCTATATCACATCTCTCTATCAAATTTCAGCCATTGAATCGACCCGTAACCCTTTCATTTTTGTGATCAAACTTCTGCCAGTTGAGAATTTCATTTCCCGCCAAAAAAACAGTTTTCAAACGAAGAAGAAAGGGTGTCCCCCTATCCTGAACTGGGGTGCAAATAGCAGGTGTCCACTGAGGTGCCCCTTAACCGATAGTGAGAGTCCGAATAACAATTGTCCTTCAAGGGTGCCAAAATCAACTTTTCGAGCCGAATTTTCCAAAAATGTTTATTTCCTAAAAATACATAAAAACACAATATTAGTACAAAAATAGAGTTCCAACAATGCGGACATTGAGGACAAATTAGACACAAAAATGTGTCTATCATCTCCCCACCATGAAGAATCGTGTCAGAGTGAGCTATCACTTGAAGAAGAAGTCCAAGATGCCCCACGACAACTACAGGACGGAACTGACTCTACCACTGACGATCTTGAAACAATCAACATTGGGACTGAAGACGATCCAAGGCCAATCCTGATCAGTTCAGCGCTATCACCAGAGGAGCGGACCGAGCTGGTAAAATTATTGAAAGAATATCAAGATGTCTTCGCCTGGACGTACGAAGAAATGCCGGGTCTGGATGACCAAATCATCACTCATCACCTGCACATCGTCCCTGGTTCCAAAGCTGTCAAACAACCGCCCAGACAATTTAGACACGAAGTCGAGGAGCAAATCAAGGTCGAAATCCAGAAACTGTTGGCAGCAGGGTTCATCAAGCCTATTCTTCATCCGACGTGGCTAGCAAATGTGGTACCTGTTAAGAAGAAAAATGGTCAAATCAGATGTTGTGTCGACTTCAGGAACTTGAATAAATGTGGTTCAAAGGATGATTTTCCTCTACCTAACATTGACATGCTCGTCGATGCAACCAGTGGTCACGCTATGTTCTCATTCATGGATGGCTACAGTGGGTACAACCAGATCAATATATATGAACATGACGCCAACAAGACTGCGTTCCGTACTCCCATTGGGAATTTTCACTACACTGTGATGCCCTTTGGATTAAAGAATGCTGGTGCCACCTATCAACGAGCTATGACTGCCATATTCCACAACATGATGCACAAGCAAGTAGAAGACTATGTTGATAATGTGGTGGTAAAATCGTAGACTCGAGCATCTCATCTCGAAGTTCTAAGACAGGTGTCGAAAGATGCAGAGAATACAAATTAAAACTGAATCCTTTAAAGTGCGCATTCGGAGTTTCTTCCGGAAAATTCTTAGGATTCCTGGTCACGGCTTAAGGGATCAAAGTCGATCCGGACAAGGCAAAATCTATTACCACCATGCCTCCTCCACGAACCGTGAAGGAACTATAGAGCTTTATGGGGAAGGTGAATTATATTCGACGCTTCATTCCTGGATTAGCTCAGCTTATTGCTTCGTTCACACCTCTGCTGAAAAAAGGAGCAAGCTTCACCTGGGCAGTTGTTCAACAAGAAGATTTCCATAAAATAAAAAAAAATATTATTGTCACCGGCCGTCATGAGGTCTCTAGTACAGGGACGACCTCTAATTATTTACACAGACTCCAGTGACGTCGCCATCGGCGCACTCCTCGCTCAGGAAGACGACGAAGGCGTCGAACGACCGATTTACTACTTCAGCCGCACAATGAGAGATGCTCAACTCCGATATCCAAAGGCCGAAAGGGCATGCCTGGCATTGGTACATGCAATCCAGAAGTTCAGACATTACTTATCTAACAGGGTCGTACTCATCTCCAAAGCTGATCCCATAAAGTTCTTGCTATCAAAGCCAGCCTTGATAGGAGACCAGCGAAGTGGCTACTCCAGATGTCAGAATTTGACATAGCTTGCACGCCACCTAAAGCCATCAAAGGTCAAGCGGTCGCAGACTTGCTCGCTGCTTTTCCAGGGGAAGACACAACAACACTACATGAAGAAGTGCCCGGCGAATTCCCAGACATCTTGGTCATCAAGGAAGAAACATGGCTTCTATACTTTGATGGATCTGCCACCCCTAGTAGTGACACCGGAGGAGCGGGCATAGTGCTGGTGTCTCCATCTGGTGAAGTTTTCTCACATTCGTTCAAGTTGGATTTCCACTGCACCAACAACTCAGCGGAATATGAAGCCTTCCTATTAGGATTATCCTTGGCCAAGCAAGCAGGAGCAACACACCTCGAGATAAGGGGAGATTCAAAATTATTGGTCAACCAGATGAATGGAACGTATTCTCTCAAAGAAATCACACTTGCTCCATTCAGAACCGAAGCTCAGCGACTGTTGACCTATTTTGCTGACGCAACGATCGTCCATACTGGACGGACTAACAATAGGCATGCTGATTGCCTAGAAACTCTCGCCTCCAAGCTGCAATTCGAAGGAGCACAGAAAACGATCACTGTACAGAGGCGTACAGTATCTTCGACTTGGCTCACTCAGATCGAAGACATTCCAGCGAACGATTGGCGAGCACCCATCATTCATGAATTGAGCAGCTCTATTTCAGAAGGCCAAGTCAGCCTCAAGGAATTGAAGAACTACTTCTTGCTTCATGGAGGGCTATACTATCGAAACCCTGATGGATCTCTATCACGATGTCTTGGGAGCGACGAAGCGGAAGAACAGCTCAAGCGCATACATGAGGAAGTCTGGGGCAAACGTTAGTGGTAACACTTTACAGAAAGCTTCAAAGAATGGGGTACTACTGGCCATCCATGGAGACTCAGTCAAGAGCTTTACAAGGATCTTGTCCTGATTCCAAACACCTCCTCATCACTTGGAGGTTTTGACGGTCCACCACACTGGGGACTGGAGGGAGCCTTACATCAAATACCTCCGGGACAACGAACTACCACTGGAAAAGAAGCAAGCAGTCAAACTCATTCAGAAAGCTAAGAGATTCGTCTATCTCGATGGGATCTTATACCGCAAAAGCTTTGGTGGAAATTTACTGAGGTGCTTAGCCGAACATGAAATCCCTACAATCCTGAAGGAAGTACATGATGGAGAACATCAAGGAAAGAGGAAACTATTTCTTCAAATTCATGAGAAATATTATTGGCCAACCATGGAAGATGATGCAGCCGCACACGTTCAGAGGTGTCACCAATGCCAAACCCATGGTAATCTCATCCACACTCCTTGTCTCCCGTTGAATTCTGTGAATAGTCCGTGGCCTTTCTACAGCTGGGGACTAGATATCATTGGGAAGATCAATCCAGCATCTTCAAAACAACATGAATACATCATCACTGCGACAGAGTACTTCACCAAGTGGGTCGAAGCTATTCCTCTTCGAAGCACCACTGGAGTTACGATTGCCGCCTTCATCAAAGAGCATAATATGCAGATTCGGAGTTCCTAAGCATATCATCACAGATAACGGAACTCCTTTTGCCAATCAAGATGTTGAGAAGCTGCTCAATAAATATGGGATCAAACAAATCTTCTCCACGCCTTACTATCCACAAGGAAATGGTCAAGCAGAAAGTACCAACAAGACTTTGGTCAGGATTATCAGTCGGACGATTCATGACAATCCTCGATCATGGCATGAGCAATTACCCATGGCTCTATGGGCTTACAGAACTGCACCAAGGAGCTCGATCGGTACTTCGCCATATTCCCTTGTCTATGGAGCCGACGCCATACTTCCAGCAGAAATCAAAGTTCCCTCAGCCAGGATTGCAGCATCCAGTGGTGTACAATGGGATGAGGCCGAAATCTCCAGATCAAGAATCGCTGAGCTAGATATGCTGGAATCAAGGAGAACCAAGGTGGAAAAATATGTGGAAGCTTACAAACAGAGGATCTCCAGAGCCTACAACAAAATGGTAAGACCTCGAACATTTCAAGTAGGAGATTTGGTATTAAAGACGGCAAAGCACATTCAACAAGACATGTCCGCTCCTAAGTTCTCTCCTAAATGGGAAGGGCCATATGTTGTTATCAAAGCAGTGTCTAGCGGATACTACAAAATTTTAGCAATCAATGGAGGAAAGGAAGGAAACATCATCAATGGCAAATGGCTCAAAGCTTATTATGCCTGATCCATGAAACAAACTACCTCTTCATCATTTCAAGCATTTTCAAAAATGTAATTTCATTCCTCCAAAGAGCATGCGAATGCTCCTTTGTTCATTAAACATTTCATAAATGAGCAAAATTCGTTCATACCATGATCAACTGTTTCACCTAACTAGAAACTCAGATTTACTCAAAAAACAACAACCACAAATGCTCACTCAGAGCAAACCATCCAGCAACGGATAATCCCTGTAAGAAGCCTCGTCAAGCTTCTTCTGAAAAATCTTGGTCTTTGCCTTCAAGTCTTCGACCGCTTTCTCAACCCTTGCTGACTCCAGAGCCAGTATCCTCTCCTCATCCAGTAAAGCTGCATTCATGGAAATTGCATCAGCAGCCTCCGCCTTATGAACCTTGATTATCTCAAGACGACGACGGAGCCAGCTTACATTGAATCGCAATATCTCACAATTCGAGATCATTTCATCCCATTGGTGCAGTTCATGGTTTTTGACGTCTCGCAAGTGCATCTGATTCATTTCCTCGATGATCGGCAATAGCCCCGCTACCGTGGTTAAAAGGGTTGGAAGAAAACCTTTCCACACTTCTGTGGTAGCAATGTGACCATACTTCTTCCAGATCTTGGTGTACAGAGACGCATGACATTTGGGAATCACGAATCCGCCGACCATTTCATTGTCTGGGAAGGTATTAATCAATGGGGCTTCGAATAAAAGTCCAGCGGTTGGGTATTCACGAGCATGGACACCGTCTCCGGTCTCCACGGATCCTACAGAATCTTCACATGCCTGGTTACTGCTTTCCTCAACCTCAACCACGGTCACGGACTTTCCACTCTTTCTTCGTCTAGCATCGACGACGACACAGACATCCGCCTACGATGAAAAAAAGAAGTGTTAATCCCGGGACTCAGTACAATCTCAAGAGTCATAGGTTTACTTACAGACGATCCAGCTTCAGCGCGAGCCGATCCATACCGGGCAGGAGCTCTAACAGTCCGCTTAGGCCTTGCATTATGAGGAGTAGCGTTCTTCTTACAGTCCTACGACAAATCATTCTCTTGTGATCAACAATCTTGATTGAACAGAGACAAGAAAGGAGAAGAAGATGAAGTGTACAACTTACTGAGATAGACGTTGTTATTTCACGCTTCGACTGAAGATCATCTTGAGAAGAAATGCTATTACTCGACATGACGGCAAGAGGGTAGGATCAAAACTTCTCTGCACGATGAAACTGACTCAGGAATGGAAGAAATATTTGCGTGGATCATAGATTTGGAGTCTTGAAGATATATATATCAGGCGATAGTCATAGTCAACTCAGTTACGAGTTTCACTGAAACCCTAGGCTTCAAAGATCGATACCGAAGACGCGGAGGAAAATAACACACTGGGGACTGAACATCACGGGTCAAAGGATAGGCCACGCGGCCTTGTACACGTCATGAATTCTCAGCCGTGTGTTATGTTACTTCTCATGAAAATCGACAAGTCATGATGAATTTGGATATATGGACATTGGTCCATGTCATGGATTAGAAGAAATCGACGTTAACAAAATGTTCATCATTCAGAAGAAAAGTCTAATTGAAGTAAAGTCGTTTAAACAGTCAAAAGAAAGATATCCACTATGAAGACTAAAAGGGAATGCTCTAACGTCTAAAGAAATGGAAGTAAAACTACTCGTCGGACTCATCCGAATTGTCAGCTTCATCGTCACTGTCCTTCTCGGAATCATCTTCTTCAGAGTCACTGTCAGGATCATTGGTGAAGTCCGGTGGACGGAAGATAACATCATCATCTGAATCCGAGTTATCTTCTGCTGCAGCTTCAGCTTCAATTTTCTTCATCGTCCTCTGATGCTCTCTTTCATATCGATCAGGCTTAATGTAACGCTCGGATGGTTCCCATGTGATCTCTCCTTCAGAAGCATCAGCATCAGAATCAGAAGGCACCCCATCCAAGAATTGACGCTTCTCCTCAACCCTCTGTCTCTTACGCCGGGTGCGATCTTTTTCACGTTGACGGGCATCCTCCTTTTTGTCTTCAGCTTTTTCTTTTCGAGTTCAGCAAAAGAGACTCTTCGCTCACCCAAGGAACATTAGGCTTCGCCCCTTCCTGGGTAACCCTAGCCTTTGATTTCGCTACAGGAGCGTCGGAATCCTCATCAGAAGAGCCAGAGAAGAAGAGGAATACCAGTAATCGTAATTGCTGTTATTGTTGGTCGACATTTTCTGGAACCGGAAGATCAAAGATTACTACTATGTAAACAAACCAACATCAGCAAAAAATGGTAACTCTTAACTCTTACCTTTTATACTTCCACTAAAATAGTGATAGTAATGCTAGAGTTAACACCTCAAAATCGTTCGTCTCTTCGAAAACTGCAAAAAACGAACGAAACTTATTTATTTCCGAAACTGATTTTTCAAATCACGGACACAATTTTCATAATGTGAACATTCACACAACTGACCTATGAAGTTCAACAATAAATATTCATCATAAATATATTGTCTATCTTGAAGGTTCCTCAAAACCCACGTTTTGATTTTTCGAAAAAACACAATTAATGCAACTTGCATACAAATTCTCAAGGATTTTATCTAAGAAAACAAACTCATGAAATAAAATATATCATCATATTTTACACAATATATGTCACGGCTGCATATATATATATAAACTATTTTCCTTCGTATCGTCATTATTTGTCTTTAAAACGAAGGTTTATTTCAAAAAATATTGTGAAAGCTCACATCTCATACATATGATAAAGTTTTGTATTTACATGAAAGCTCATAAGCAAAATTTTATCACTGGACACAAGTTCATCATACATATTTTCCTTCGTGTCATCGTTATTTGTCTTTAAAACGAAGGATTATTCCGATTTCATGAAAATTCACTTCTTTTATGATAGAACCTTTATATACATGAAAGCTCATAAACTAAGTTTTATCACTGAACCTAGGTTCATATACTAAAAATAAATCTCTCCTAAATCAGGGATTATAGTTAGTTTGCAAAACTAACGATCGAACGAACATACGTTTTCAAAAACGAGGTTTTTTCATAAAACTCACTCTAATATACACACATGTATATAACTTCATCATGATCAAGGCATGAAAAATTCATGAAGGTCTTAGAATCAGCAAACATAAAAAAAAAATAATAACGTACCTGGGAGCGCCAGACGGAAATTGGCCGAGGACGGCGACCAGCGGCGGCGAAAAAACCTTCTTCCCTGGCGTGAAGGTGATGAAGGTGATGGTCGTGTGTGAGGAAAATAATAATAAAAAAAAGAAGGATTAATCCCTTTTATATCATTTTTATTTCCAAAACCTAATTTTCTAAGGATTTCCTTATTGGGCCCGACCCGCGAATCCTAACCGACTACGGACTCGTCATCCAAACTAGCGGTTCAACACCAATTTATGTTCATCAAACGACGCTCCAATCATGACATTGAAGCCTTCATAAAGTCGTGGTTTGCTCATGCTCTCTAAATCCGGTAACTTCTCAACTTACAACTAAGTTCAATTACTGGTATTATTATTTATGGCCAGAAAATCACCATTTAATGCTAACTGAGGAACACAACTTTCCTCAGTAAGCAGGGGAGTGGTGTGAAAATGGGGTTGCACACAAAACTTGCAAGTATACAAGGCCAAGCTTTATAGTATAGGGATGAGTAGGGGTTAGTCCACAGGGAGTGGGAGCATACAAGAAGTTTTCCTAAGCTAGCAATGGAGACAAGGCACTATGGCAGTGAGCAGTGATGGATGAAGGCAGTGAAACAAAGAACTAAAACAGTTAACAAAACAAAGCAGTTAACACACGATGGCAGCACAGCAAAGATTAAATGGCAGAGGATATAAAATAACAATAGCAGGGAACCAAGGCTGTAAGCCAAGGGCAGGGGGAGTTTGTGCACTGATTTCAGTGCACAACAGCTACAAATTGCAAGACAAACAGTGAAGGAAGGTAAATTTAGCAGGGAACAAAATAGAACTGAAATTAAGTGACTATAAAAGGGATTGTGGCTAAGCTAAGGCCTAGTATCCACCTTTGTGTCCTAGCCAAGCAGTGTGATCCTAGGTTGAGTTGAAAATCCTATGCATACATCTAGAATGGGAGGAAAACTAATTTGCTCCCTAGTTTGCCCCTAGCATTGACTGTCTTTTGACAGAACAATCAATCACATGCACTATAAGCATTAATCTCTTCCCATTGCTCAATCAAAACATACATCAGGATAACTATCCTAGCAATTCACCATTTGACAGTGCATAAGGACTCAACTGAGCCTTAACTTAATGCAGTTTAGCTCATGCTAAACATGTGAACAACAATAAACATCATACAGGATAATTCAAACACACACACACATAACATTCAAAATAATCAACTGTGATAAAGGGACTGAATTTGTAATTGTAATTAAAATTTCTTCAAATGTCTACTGGCTAGTCCATAGATCATCCCCTGATACCCCCCCCCCCCCCCCCCACACACACACACACACACATCCCCTATTTATACATATAAGAAAAATCCCCAAAAATCAGTGAAGTTAGGGTGTACCCAAAAATCCAAAATTCACTCACCTAACACACTGGTAACAACCCAATCAACCAACCCATGCTTCAATTAGACGTACAATTGATTTCCCCCCAAAAGTTCCCAAATCAGAAAAATTAGGGTTTTAGAAATTAAAATTAGAAATTTACCTAATCTCTGACTCCAATCAAACTTCGACCCATGCTTAGAATTAGTCTTCTCTTGCTTCCCATACCGTTAATTTGCCTCTAGATCGACCTAATTTACCTATTTCACACTTTAGGGTTTCGGTTGAAAATGTGTGAAATAAGTAAAGTAGAGGGACTAGGGAGAGGGGAACAATGATGGGTTATCATTGTTTGACGCTGTGGTGATTATGGTGGTGATGGCGGAGCAGTTGGGAGAGCAGGTGGAGGAGCAGGTGGTGGAGATGGTGGTGGTATGGCGTCTGTAGAGGAATGGAGAAGATGGAGTCGATGGTTTTGGGAAGAAAGGTGCGTTTGGTTGGGTATAGGGTGTTCGATACTTGGGTGTTAGGCGGGTTCAGCGAGGTTTGATGATCTGCGACATGGAGCGATGGATGGGAAGATGGTAGGTGGATCCAACGGCGATACGGAGGTAAGCGTGGAGCGACCGTCGGATGAAGGGATGTAGCAAAACGGACGACCCAAGATGGATATGGGCGTTGCGATGTAAAGCGGGGGCTTCGGAGTTTGATGTGCGATGATGGAGCGACCGTAGGATGCTGAAATGCTTCGATCTGACGGCTGAAATCCGAGACGGGCTTGGATATAGAAAATGGGTTTGGGTAAGGGTTTTGGGCCTTGGGTATGCCAAGCCCATATCTTCTTTAAGAACAATTCTTCCTCTTCAAGCCCACTTCTAGCCTTTTGGTCTTGTGCACGACATTCTTCGCGGCTTCCTTGTGTAACTCCTCCCGACTTTTCATTACTTTTCTTCTCTTTTCGCTCCGCAATTCATCCAAACTTTATTTACAACCTAAAAATGCAAAATTAATTAATAAAAATATTTATTCTTGAAAACAAAGAAAATACAAAATATGGGATAAAATGTAGAATTAATGCACAAAAGATGAGTTAAATGCCAAGAAAAATATATAGAAATATGCACTTTTTAGCACTCATCAGGGAGTTAATGTAGATGATGGATTTTCGACAAAGGCTAAAATCGTAAACTCATAATTATACGAAGCTCTGATTCAGCAATTAGATGTGAGTATCGAGACACGGGTCTCACATCGAATTCTCAACAGAGAGTACTTTCTCTCAGAGTACATGTAGATATGTAGTCTCACGACTGGACAACGACATATCTCATGAATACTGAATACTTTTAGTGATTATTTCCACATAGTATCACGAGATGGACGGCTCCTAGACAGCTTGTTCTGCTAGTATAGAGCGATAACGTCTTCAGGAACAAACAACAAGTTTACCCTGACTATATAAAGGATATGACTTACCAACAAGCTCATATCGGGATAATTAATGCTCCTAGACAGCTTGCCCTGCTAGTATAGAGCCACAAAGTTAATTATTCCTAATTAAGATTAATTCTGCCGTAACATTCACTACTGAATTCCCAGAATAATCTATTATCGCTCCTATTCCATGGTCGAATCCACAACTGGTCCCATGGAATGGCAATAAACAATTGTTCTGATTCTATGATCGAATTCACAGCTTGATCTCATAGAATATCAATAACTATATTATTTCATTACTCCGATTTCATGATCAAATCCACATCTGGTCTCATAAATGGTAATGGATAAATCTTAATTACTCCGATTCTATGGTCGAATCTACGATCCCATGGAATGGTAATGCTCACTTTATTATTCTGAATTCGTAGTCGAATCCTCAGATGATCTTACGAATTAATAATAAACATCTTCTTGCTCAGTTTTGTGAATTATTCTCCACCGAATTCCATAATTAGTAATAAATAATCAACAACCGGGCGTCTGAGCTACCTCTAAGTAAGCCCCGATTCAAATGATGAAGGTGTATTCAACGACGATACACTAACAGTCACCGTACGAACGAGTATTTCAAAAATACAACGAAACGATGAACCTATGCAAAATAGAGAAGAAAATAATAAATAATTAAAAATATTGACCAGTGTGCTGGGAGCACGGACACACGACCAACCGACCGTGTCATGGTCAATCCCACGCCAGTTTTATATTTTTAATGCATTTTTATTATTTTCCATGATTTGATGAAAATTCTCTCATTTTATGAAATCTCCTTCGTCTCGAGGAAACTCCTCGGTTTCATGGTACTTCCATAAATCCATAAAAAATAATATAAAATTAAGGAAAGGAGTGTGGGGCGTGACCATTGGCCAACCGGCCATGCCTTGGTCCCAACCGGCCCCACACCCCACGGTTCCTTATTATTTTATTATTATTATTTCTCTAATTTCATGAAAAACTCCTTGATTTCATGGTATTTTTGCACAAATCATCAAATAATAATAAAATAAATTACGAAAACTTGTGGGACCGGGCCTTGGCCAGCCGGCCATGCCCTAGCCGGTCCCACACGCCCCTTTGTTTTATTATTTTATTATTAGTTTTCCTTGAATTCATCAAATTCCTTGATTTCATGGTATTTCTCTCAACTTAGGAAAAATTCCCTCAATTCATCAAAAATACATAAAAAATACACAAAAATTAGGGAAACTCGTGGGACCGGGTCCAAGCCGTCCTGCCATGCCTTCCACGGTCCCACACACCCTTGTTTTTATTATTTTAATATTTTTTGCTTCCTTGAACTCATGAAAACTCATTCAATTCATGGAAACTCCCTAAATTCATCAAATTTCTCAAAATTCATGAAATTTTCATAAAATCATCAAAATATTATAAAATTAAGGAAAAGGCATCACGGGACCGTGGTCACGACTAGCCGACCATGCCTTGACCACGGCGGTCCCACGCCTCCTCATTCCTTATTTTATAATTATTTTTTATCATCTCATGGTGTTTTCCTCAGTTTCGTCGAAACCCTAATTTTGGCACATTTTCTCGAATGGATGCTCAATTGCACGCCAGAAAATATCAAAATTATTATGACTGAGACGCGGATGCCTTGGGGACACGAGCACACTATCTTGACCGACCAAGATTGGCTCTTTGGCTCACGGAAGCCGGTCCCATCAATTTTCACAGTTTTGACCTAATTTGCACAACTACTCGTATTAGGCCCAAAACTCGTCCAAACACTTTGGATTTTCATGAAGTGATCGTCAGGCGGTCATGAGACAACCCAGGGCCGGTTTCATGACTCCATGGTCGGTCCCTCGCCTCGCCATAATTAATTAGGTTTTCTCACCTAAGGCTCAGACGAGCATTTTCGAATAAATGATTAAATCAGCATTTGATCATTCTTTCACCAACAAATCGTCAACTCTTCATGAGTTCTTTGTATTTGCTCACGTGAGCATATGGAAACTACATGGTTGATCCACGGTCCCATGTAGTCGCTCCCTCTTTCGTCCCATGGTTGAAATTCTGACGAACCATGAATTGATCATCAATTGATCAAATTAGGGTTTATGAATCCAAGGATCATCATTCCAGATTCCAACCTTAATAATTTTACGACGACCTCATGGTCATTAATTTTCTTAATTATGCTCGGTTCAAAGACCAATATTCTAATTAATATTTTTGGTATGCTGCCAATAATCCATCAGATGAGCAACACATGCTCAGACGATCAAATATTCAACAATTCATCACATGAGCAGCACTTGCTCAGATGATGAATATTTGCTCAAACCAACGAATATTGGTTCAACAATCAATATTCAACGATCCATCGAATGAGCAATACTTGCTCACTTCATCGTAAGAACTATACCTCTGTCTCATGACATGTTCAATTCATGAGTTTCAGAACATCATTTTCAACTCAACGACTACATGGACTCATCGTCCCATCAAACCACAAAGTCATAAATTGACTAACAAACCACGAGACGTCAATCGTGCCACTTGGGGGATATCACTTAGGGTTTTGGTCTCCACACGTTGAGCAACTGGTTTCTAACACGATCTCCACTTCCTCACTCCTTGATTCCATCAACTGTCACACTTCATGGAATCATGGTGTCTAAAATTCCAGCAATATAAATAAGTCTCTGAATCATGATTGAATGATCGGCATCATCAGTATCATCAATCTCACGTCAAAATGACAACACGAGATCATCAACTCATCAATTGAGCAATTTCAATCACTCAGAGCTTATCATATTCAAAATTCACACAGCCACAATCTTTGATTACCATTGATTCCACACATTTCTTAGCTTCCCTCCTACAGATCAACCCATCCTCTCTTGTGAACAAATTTACTCTGGAACAGTCATTGTCTTGATTTAGGCCGGAGTACTACAGATTGATCTCTCGAATCTAAAGCACCCCCTTTGCAGCGTGATAAGCACGAAAGTGCAACACATTTTCACCCATAAATACATTATCTGGGAGTCATTTTATCACTAATAAATCTGTTTTAAGTCTTTTCAAGGAAATAAGTTCCTATGGAGAAAGTTGCTCGAAAAGTGGTTTTTGCACCCCGGAGGACAACTGCTAAACGGACCCCTACTTTGGATAAGGGGATCCTCAATTACTAAGGGGCATCTCAACAGATAAGGGACACCTTCCTTACTATTTACACCACATAAGGCAAGTGCTAAAGGGACACCCGTACAGGATTAGGGGGAGGTCATCTTCTCTGTTTGAATTTGGATTTTGGCGGGAATTTTTGGTTTTCACGGTAGAATTTAGGGTTTGTTATTTGGACGTGTTGTAGGCGGATTCAATCGCTGAAACTTCTTGGAACGACTGTATTCGACTGAAAAAGGATGTTATGTTCACTGGAATCGGTAGAGCTGGGCTAAATAATTCTGTTGAGGCTAAACAGGGGAGGATGGTTGTTCGAGTTTTTGAAGATGTTATGTGCATAATCAATCACCGTAATTGATTGGGTTGGACTTAGTTAACTTAAACAGGACTGGTATGATGGGTTAACTCGTCTGAAATTGGCTGAATCATCAAGTTTGAGTAAAACAGGGAGTTACGGGTTTCTCTTGAGAAAACCCGATAGTTGTTGTATTCGATTTTGGAGATTTCTGGAGAAATTCAATCACCCCAGTGGATTGGTATGGGCCTGTTTTGACCAAAAAGGGATGGTAAGGTCCTTGGAATTGATTAGTTTTGGCCAAATAATCGTGTGGAAGAAAACAGAGAAGCACAAGTTCGAATGTGCATGTCACGTGATTACACAGAGTTTAAGCGTGTTTGAAAGACTTTTGGAGCGTGAATGAGCTAAATAAGGAGAGTTTGGAGTGTGTTGGTGTTTGCAGACGCGTGAAAGAAAAAGAAACAAAGAAATATTCTCGTGCAGCTACATAAAAGGAAGGTAAATATTCTTGAAGTAAATGGTGAAGATTTCGAGTTATTACTATGATTTTCTTATCCTGTCGAGTATAAAAAGAGCGCTAAAGGTTATTAGATGGGATATCGAGTGATTGGGGAGGCTACAGAGTCGAGAGAATTGCTGCAGATTTCAGAAAAACAGTGAAGAACGAAGAACATTGACCCACACAAGCAGTCGTTTATTCTACATTGAATACGACAGTCACAAGACAGTCTTATATGCTACAGTGGTAACGACCCACAGCCGAGGGTCGTAGTTCTCTGGTTTGTAACAAATATAATTGTTACAAACCCGGTTTTGAATTATTTCTCCCTTTTCATCATTTTTAAACACCCTTTGAGCAATAATAATGATTTTTGAGCGTGTTTCCAACAACATGATGAGCTAGACCCCATCACTGGGACAATGGAGGAAGCCGGACTTCATACTTGGGTGAATTTGTTTTATTTTCTATTTGACTTTTGCACTTAATTAAAATAGAATTATGATTTTAAAAAATTAGTTATTATTTTATTAGATGGGTCATGCTTGCTTAGATGTTTGATGTCCCATGCTTACGATTTATAATTAATGTTTGGAGAATCTACCTTGGCAAGAATAAGAGTCGATGTTGTTTTATTCGTCGAGCGATAATTGTTTGAGAATGAATAATTGAACCTATTGATATGAGTTTGGCCGAATCCTAGACCCAGTAACTCTCTATTTTATTCCTTTAAAATTAATCTTAACAAGTCTTAGAGTTCGAATCTTTACTACTACAACAACCACAATCAAAAACATTATCATTTTGGCGCCGCCGACGCGGATTTGTTTTTAAATTAATTTTTTAGGTTTATTTTTCATTTTGTATAGTATTTTATTTTTCCTTTTTATACGTTTCTTTTTGTATTTCTTTTCAGGGACATTTTGAGGATGATGACTTCTTCTGAGGAGACGTCACCTACGATAACGCTGGCAGAATATATGCGTAGAAAGTCAAATTATCAGGAAACCTCATATGAGATGATGCTTGCTGAATACATGCGTAGGCAATGATATGGAGTTTCTACTCCACATGAGGTAAGTGAAGAATCTCCTCTAGAGATATATGAGAAGTATTGTAAACACACACCACCAAGTTTGGAACAAAGACTTAGATTATTGGAATGTCAAAAAAAATTTAATGATGATGATGATCAGTCTTGTAGTGGCTCTCTGTTCCAGACATAATTTGAAGATGACCCTATGGATGATTGTGTTGATGATTTGCCTAATTCCATAGATGAATCCATCCCACTAGATAATTCACCCAACTTAGAGGATGTTTCTAGACCCCTAAACTTCCAAAAGTTGCCTAATTTAGGGTTAGAATTGCGTGCTTCTAGAGTGTTTTTGGATTACTTTGCATCTAAGTACCCAGAGGATTTTCCTATTCCTGATACAGTGCATGAGCCGATTGATAATTCCCGAGTCCCAATAGTATCCCCATATTTTGTTCTATACTCACTTCCATGTGAACTAAAAACTAGGTTTGGGGATAATCCTTTATTTCTGACAGTTTCAGTGTCACCATATTTTCATAACATAATTGTGAAGCTGTCGTTTGTAAATACTGTATTCTGGGTTGATCCCCAAATTTTCAGGCTGTTAATTTTTGGGGATCTGTTTCTGTACATTCTAGTAGGTATATTTATTTTATTTTTTATGTTTTCGTTTACTTTTTCAATATTATGAATTTCCCATCTTAATTTGTACGTTGGATGACTCAATTACATCGAGGACAGTGTAATGTTTAAGTGTGTGGGAGTGGTTAACTTTTTACTTTACTTTTTTCAGGATTTTTTTTTTGGAATTCATGATCAGCTGTGTAGCAGGTCTAAAAAAAATAAAAAATTATGACCAGCTGTGTAGCGGGTCTCTCCTTCTCTCTTACTATATGACCAGCTGTGTAGCGGGTGAATTTTCTATTTTGCTCGAGAACTAGCAAAATGTAAGTGTGGGGGAATTTGATAAGCACGAAAGTGCAACACATTTTCACCCATAATTACATTAGCTGGTACTCATTTTATCACTAATAAATTTGTTTTAAGTATTTTCAAGGAAATAAGCTCCTATGGAGAAAGTTGCTCGAAAAGTGGTTTTTGCACCCCGGAGAACAACTGCTAAACGGACCCCTACTTTGGATAAGAGGCACCTCAACTACTAAGGGCCATCTCAACGGATAAGGGACACCTTCCTTACTATTTACACCACATAAGGCAAGTGCTAAAGGGACACCCGTACAAGATTAGGGGGAGGTCATCTTCTCTGTTTGAATTTGGATTTTGGCGGGAATTTTTGGTTTTCACTGCCGAATTTAGGGTTTGTGATTTGGACGTGTTGTAGAGAAATCTGCAGCAGCAGCAGAAAAAAAAGTGAAGAACGAAGAACATTGACCCACACAAGCAGTCGTTTATTCTACATTGAATACGACAATCGCAAGACAGTCTTATATGCTACAGAGGTAACGACCCACAACCGAGGGTCGTAGTTCTCTGGTTTGTAACAAATATAATTGTTACAAACCCGGTTTTGAATTATTTCTCCCTTTTCATCATTTGTAAACACCCTTTGAGAAATAATAATGATTTTTGAGCGTGTTTCCAACAACATGATGAGCTAGACCCCATCACTGGGACAATGGAGGAAGCCGGACTTCATACTTGGGTGAATTTGTTTTATTTTCTATTTGACTTTTGCACTTAACTAAAATAGAATTATGATTTGAAAAAATTAATTATTATTTTATTAGATGGGTCATGCTTGCTTAGATGTTTGATGTCCCATGCTTACGATTTATAATTAATGTTTGGAGAATCTACATTGGCAAGAATAAGAGTCGATGTTGTTTTATTTTTCGAGCGATAATTGTTTGAGAATGAATAGTTGAACCTATTGATATGAGTTTGGCCGTATCCTAGACCCAGTAACTCTCTATTTTATTTCTTTAAAATTAATCTTAACAAGTCTTAGAGTTCGAATCTTTACTACTACAACAACCACAATCAAAAACATTATCACAGCGGTGCATCTGCGTGAGGTTTAACATTTCGCTCGGTTCGAGGAGTCTCCTCCGTACGGTCGTCTCCTCAATTCCTTAAAAACCAGCAAATCGTTTTTCCCCATCTATACCAAGCAACTAAACTTATAGTTCACCTAGTTTCTTCAGTATACCTGCGCTTCCGACATTCAATAAGTGCACGCACTGGAACAATTCCTTTCGTTCGTCTTCCAAACTGTAAAGGAACAAAAAATATGTTCGGTTTAATCCAACAAACTCCTTTGTCGGGTTTAGATCTATCTATCCAACAACTACCAATGTAGCAGAGTTTAGATTTTGCAATCAATAATAGGATCTACCAAGATACTAAATAATGATGCCGATCTACGCAACTAATCAATCAAATCTATCAAAGATAAACCGATTATAGTTGGATCCCAGCCGATCAAGTTTTGTGCCCACCAAAGATTATGAAACCAAATAAGAAATCTTCTTCGTCTTTAAATATTCTTAAATCTTCAATAAACACCTGCATACCACAACTTGAATCTCTTTTGATCAATCACGCACAGAACGGAGTATGTTAACAATGGATTATCACAAGCTGTTTTTAGATCTACAAACAGTTCTAAAGATCCCGTCAACACTTCGATCTATTTTGAGTGAATGTTATATCAGAAGAGAAGATTCTCAAGAATAAACAAACTAGATGCAATCAAAGTTCAACAACCGTTAGTCAATCAAATCAAATCGAAAACTAATAATACTTCAATTATATAGTTTCCCACCAACGGTACTCGTAGAGCTTCTTGATCCCACATAAGTCTTTAAACGAGCGGTCGTAAGAGATTTCGCCTAACTAGGGTACTTTCCTCTCCGAATAGACGGCTCCACTAGTAGCAACATAACAAGGTAGTTTTGCTGGCTATTAGGATAGTGAAAAGGCGAGGGTACCCAAATATACCTCAAGCTAAAACTTTTCCTACCTATAAGTCCTTTCTCCGAAAGTGATTGTCTATGGACTGAGTCGAGACAATACAACTAATCGGTTCACACTTCGTGTGATCGTCTATGGATACGAGATCGAGAAAATACAACAAAGAAGTATATTACTTGATAAAAAGGTTCAGACTTAACCAAACACAATATGATTCACTTATCAAGTAAATAGGAATTAACGTTTGTGTGATTTACTTTAATTATAATAAAACAATTATAATGCGGAAATATAAAGTAAATGACACAACAAGATTTTGTTAACGAGGAAACCGCAAATGCAGAAAAATCCCGGGACCTTGTCCAGAATTGAATACTCTCAGGATTAAGCCGCTACACAAAATTACACCTAACTTAGTATAGTTGAGACCATGCAACTAAACCTATAGTTCACCTAGTTCCGTCTGTATCCCCACGCCCCCGACCTATGAATAAGTCACGTACTTGGAACAATTCTTTTGGTTCGTATTCCAAACAGTAAAGAAACAACAAATCTGTTTGGTACCAACTCTATTCAACCAAGTGATATGAGTCGGACAAAGGCTCTTCTATTTATCTTAACATAAACTCCTTCGTTAGGTCCTTAAATCTATCTTATGTTCAATTAACAAAGTAATCGTTTAAGATTAAGCCAACAATACTATTAATCCAAAGAATTATGTTGATGCCGATCTACTCAATTAATGAATCCAATCTATCACAAGGATAAACTGATTATTAATTGGATCCTCTTTTATCGAAACAAGTATTGTGCACACCAAAGATTATGAACCCACAAATCAGAAATCTTCAATATCTTCTTCGTCTTCAAATCTTCTTAGATCTGCAATAAACACCTGCACACAATCACTTGAATCTCTTGTGATCAATCACGCACAGAACGGAGTCTGTTAACAATGGAATATCACAAGATCGTCTTTAGAACTAACAACATTCTAAAGATCCCTGTCGAAACTCTGAACTAGTTTGAGTGAATCTTATATCAGAAGAGAAGATTCTCAAGCATAAACAAACGAGGTGCAATCAAAGTTCAACCACCGTTAGTCAATCAAATCAATGAAATCAAAAGATAAACCGTTGTTATCTAGTTTCCCACCAACGGTACTCGTAGAGCTTCTCAATCCCAAAAAAGACTTTAAATTGAGCGGTGGTAAGAGATTTCGCCTAATTAGGTTACTCTCCTCTCCGAATAGGCGGCTACACCAGTAACAACACAACAAAGAGGAAATTTGTTGTTACGAAGGATTAGTTTGCAAGAAAGGCAAACTTCAAGTATTTTTATAGACAAGGAAGTTTGGACATCAAGGAATTTCCAAAACCGAAAATATTCTCAAGATATTCATTAAAGCACAAATTCGGTTTCATAATTCCTGGAAATGCTCTGTCCAAAAATAATGATCAAAATCTCTTAGAAAATCTCTAATTAGTAAATGCACATTACTAATTCTTATTTTCCTAAAAATGAAGTTAACTACCTTAATTAAAAGATTCTTAACTCATTCATGTTTCGATCCTGGGATTCTCTTCCCTTAGCTATTAAGGAATAACTTTGAACAATTAAAGAAATAAACATTCGTAGCACGTGTTCAAAGTATGTCGACATCTTAATTTTGTAAGTTCTCTTTCACACTTACAACCTTGAAACCGATTTGCCACACTTCCAAACAAATTTAGAATTTGTTCATCTAACTTTCAAGAACTATGTGATTGATCAAATAACATTCAATCACAATCATGGGTTTAACGGTTCTACCAAAACAAGTTTCGGTTCTACCTTCCATGTGAGTACTGTGCATAGTCACACTAGCTTTCCAAAATTCGTTTGACTAGGTACTAGGATCGGTTCTCCACATATATATGGTATCTAACTTATATGTGTTGCACATGTCCATAGGATCGGTTCCCCTTTCTGCTAACCTTGTTGCACCTCATACAAGGATCTGTTCCCCTTTGTGATGTATTGATAGTTTTTTCACTAAAATTGACAAAAGGGGAGATTGTTAGATCACTTCCCGGTCGAACTCGCAAGCGTTGGTATCTCAAGCTTGTTTGTCAAGTTTTGTCGCCAAAACTATAAGTCTTGCTTTCTAGTCTACTTATAGCCAAGTCTCGGATTAGGATAGAAAGTGTAGTTGAGCATTAGACTTCACGGAGTTCATCGATTGAAGACGAAGAACTACTAAGGGGAGCTTGTGGAACTTCATCAACAAAAGGTATGTGGAGACTTGTACTCATCTATCACTCAAAAGTCTACCTACTCTATCTTCTATTTGAAACAAAGGTCGTATAGCTATATAGACTTCAATTATACACATTTGATATTTCGAGCTAAGTTTAACTCCCTTACATATTTCTCGAAATATGTGTTGGTAAGCTTTCTATTTAACCAAGTTCATCTTATATTCTTGACGAAAGTCAAAAGATGATCATGTGAAAATCGCCTGGTAACATCTTACATGATTCGTGTGAGACAGTCATTTGATGTAGACTCGGAATGTTTTGTATTGATCATTCGATCATTTGAAAATTGCTTTGAAGCTAATAGTTTGTGTGGGAAAGCTATTGTCGTCTTCCGAGAATGTTTCAATGGTTTAAATGAGAGTTTAAAACAATTGGATATAAGCACAGTATGCGTACTTGCATATGTGTGATCCAAGTCCGGGAACCATGGTATGCATACCCGTTTGCGTATTGATTGATTTAGTAGAGGTCCAGGAACTAAGTAGGCATACCGGTACGCGTACTGGTGTGAGGTTCAAGTTCCGGGACTTTACTGAGTTTGGTGGTATGCGTACTCGTTGGCATACTGGCGAACCCAAACTTAGTTAAGGTATGCGTACCCGTTTGCATACTTGAGTGGATTATGTTCTAAAATCGGTTTGTTCATGAACTAATATATGTATATAATAAGGAATGAAATCTTTTGCAAACCGTGTCTATAATGTTCATGACTTGATTCGAGTGAATCAAAATATATTTTGCTTCAATTGTGTCTTGTATGCTTCTATGAGAATATAAACAATTGATTAACTCTAGAACTAGTTTCATTTGAGACATTTGAACTAGTTATGGCTAAGATGAATGAGGTTGATATGAAAGTGTTCATATGGCTAACTTCGGTTAACTATTGTTGTGCCAACAAAGGTGTACACGTTTAGGTACGGTTACTCATATCTAAATGAAGTCACTTTTCATTTGTGTGTAACAAGTTAAGTTCGATCTAACGATTGAAAGATATTAGCTTGAGTCTAATCAGGTTTTAATCTAACGGTGAGTATTGAAGGCTTTGTTACCAAGGTAACATTGATTGCAAACCCTGATTTGAAGACTATATAAAGGAGAACTCTAGCAACTGGGAAACCTAATCCTCGCACCTCTTGTGTGATACTAGTTGCGACTAGAGTCAATTCTCCCTTAACCTTAGGTTTTTCCTAAACCCTGTAGGTTAACGACTTGAAGATTTCATGTCGATTGTGAAGCAAGACCCAACTATTTTCTCTGTAGTTTCGTTTTCTGATCTTGTTGTTTTCAATCGTGATTGAGTACTATCTTCTCTAATATTTTCTCGAGATTTAATCTCTGATAAGCAAGATAAAAAGTAGTCACAAACATCTTCATCTCATCGTTTGTGATTCCAAAATATCTTGTTTCGCTACCATACGATTAAAATTATTGTGAGGTGATTGATATTTCTAGGTCGTTCTTCGGGAATATAAGTCTGATATATCAATTGGTTCCTGTTCACCTTGATTTATCAAAAGACGGAACAAAACTCATAGGTTTATCTGCGGGAGACAGATTTATCTATTCAATAGACTTTTCTGTGTGAGACAGATTGGTTTATCAAGTCTTCGACTTTGGGTCGTAACAACTCTTAGTTGTGGGTGAGATCAGCTAAGGGAATCAAGTGCGTAGAGTCCTGCTGGGATTCAGAGACGTAAGGAGCGCAACTGTACCTTGATCAATGTGAGATTGTTTAGGGCTCAATTACATTCCCGTCTGAAGTTAACTTGGAGTAGGCTAGTGTCTGTATCGGCTTAATACAGTGTTGTGTTCAAATCTGGACTAAGTCCTGGGGTTTTTCTGCATTTGCGATTTTCTCGTTAACAAAACTTCTTGTGTCTGCGATATTTTTGTTCCGCATTATATTTGTTTATATAATTGAAATATCACAGGTTGTGCGTAAGTTCCATCAATTGTGAATCCAACCTTTGGTTGTTGATTAAATTGATTGACACTTGGATATTGGTTTTTGATACCGTCCAAGTTATTTCTTATATTGAATCGGGCTCGCAAATTCCTATTTGTTTGATTGCGGATTGAATTGAGAAATTGAGATATAACTCTTTGATATACTTTTTTTAAGATTTATTTGACTGTCTGTGGGAGACAGATTTATCTGATCAATAGACTTTTCTGTGTGAGACAGATTATGAAAAAGCGGGGGTCTAACAACACCACCCAATATTGCGCTTAGCAATCTGTATGGACAAACTCCAATATACTTTTTATGAGAATCAACTAGACAGTTAGACTCAATCAATTAATAGATATATCAAAGAGTTTATATCTCAATCTCTCGATTTGATCTTTACTCAAGCAAATGGAAATCTGCGAGTCTTTATCAAAGAGATATAACTTGGACGGTACCAAAGAACAATGTCCAAGGATCAATCAATATCAATCAACAACCAAAGGTTGAATTTCCAATCGATGATCTTTAACGCACAACGTGTATTATTTCAATTATATAAAAAATAAAATGTGGAAAAGAAATAACACAGACACCAGAAGTTTTATTAATGAGGAAACCGCAAATGCAGAAAAACCCTGGGACCTAGTCCAGATTGAATACACACTGTATTAAGCCGCTACAGACACTAGCCTACTCCAAGCTAACTTCGGACTGGACTATAGTTGAACCCCAATCAGTCTCCCACTAATTCAAGGTACAGTTGTACTCCTACGCCTCTGATCCCAATAGGATACTGCGCACTTGATTCCCTTAGCTGATTTCACCCACAACTAAGAGTTGCTGCAACCCAAAATCACATACTTGATAATAAACAAATCTGTCTCACACAGAAAAGTCTATCAAAGGTTAAATATGTCTCCCACGGAAAAACCCTAGGTTTTGTTCCGTCTTAAGATATAAAATCAAGGTGAACAGGAACCAATTGATAATCCGGTCTTATATTCCCGAAGAACATCCTAGATTAATCAATCACCTCTCAACAATCCTTCTTGATTACACAAGCGGTTTATCGAGGAATCACAAACAGTGAGACGAAGATGTTTGTGACTTCTTTATCTTGCCTATCGGAGAAATCTCACGATATCAAGCCAATCAAAGATTGTACTCGTACGATAGAAGATGCAAGATCAGATCACACAACTACAATAAAAGTAGTATCGGTCTGGCTTCACAATCCCAATGAAGTCTTTAAGTCGTTAACCTGGTTTTAGAGAAGAAAACCAAAGGTTAAAGGAGAATCGACTCTAGCGAGCGCACTAGTATCACACAGACGTGTGGGGATTAGTTTTGCACAATGATAGAAGTCTCCTTTATATAGCCTTCAAATCAGGGTTTTGCCTTAGTTACAAAGCAATCCATATTCACCGTTAGATGAAAACCTGATTTAGATTCAAGCTAATATTTCCCAACCATTAGATCGAAAACTTAGCTTGTCACACACACTTGGGTAGACGTTTACTGGGTTTGTGAAAATCATGCCCAAACGTGTACGTGTATGTTGGTTCAACATAATAACCCAAAAGGTTAACCATATGAGCATTTCATATTAACCTAGTTATTCTTCACCATAACTAGTTCAATTGACTCAAATGAACTAGTTAGAGAGTTGTTCAATTGCTATGAGATATTATGTAACTACACAAGACACAATTGAAACAAAGATGATTCGATTCGATGAATCAGCTCATGAACTTTATAGCCACGGTTTGCATAAAGCATTCCTTAGTAATTTAAGTTTCATGTTCAGAGCACATCTTTAGATCATAACCACTTAAGATCACAAACAAGTTCCCGGACTTAAGGCAACCGACAGAGTTTTCCAAACTCAGCAGAAAATCTCGGCAAAGAGACTTCCGCCAGTTCGCGGACTAAACACACAAACAAGTTTTTGGAAAATCCTAGCAGAAATTCTCGGCAAGAAAACTTCCGTCAGTTTGCGGACTGGGTTCGTTGACTTGGCAAAGACAATTCCTCTGGTTTCTCTCAATCAACAAAGTTCGAAAACTTCGGATTAAGGAATACATGGTTATGTAATCTAAACTCTCATTTCAATCATTGAGACATTCTCATAGGACGTTATATAGCCGTTATTCATAGACCGTTTCACGTCAGAGCAATTCTCAAAGTAATTGAAACTTTTCATGACTTTCGTCACTAGGTGAAGATAAACTTGATCAAAGCGAAACGATTTACCAACACACGATTTCGAGAAAAAGATAAGTAGTGAATACTCAGATCGAAATGTCAAATGTGTATGATCCAGTCTATATAGCATACGACTTTTTATCTCACAAGAAGTAGGAGATAGAATAGATAGACTTTTGAGTGATAGATAAGTTCAAGTCTCCACATACCTTTTTGCTGATGAAGTTCCACGGTTCCTTGAGTAGATCTTCGTCGTTGTATGATGAATCGCCATGAAGTCCTTGAGCTCAACTACACTTTTCTATCCTAGTCCGAGACTTAGCTATAATAGACTAGAAATCAAGACTCATAGTTTTGATCACTAACATTGACAAACATGCTTGATATAGCAACGCATGCGAGGTCGACCGAGCTGTGCTCTAACATATTGGTTTATCAAGTCTTCGACTTTGGGTCGTAGCAACTCTTAGTTGTGGGTGAGATCAGCTAAGGGAATCAAGTGCGCAGAATACGGCGTGGTTCTAGAGGCGTAAGTAACACGACTGTACCTTGATCAGTGTGAGATTGGTTAGGGCTCAACTACATTCCAGTCTGAAGTTAATTTGGAGTAGGCTAGTGTCTTTAACGGCTTAATACAGTGTGGAGTTCAAATCTGGACTAGGTCCCGGGGTTTTTCTGCATTTGCAGTTTCCTCATTAACAAAACTTCTGGTGTGTGTGTGTTATTTCTTTTCCACATTATATTTGTTTATATAATTGAAATATCAGAGGTTGTGCGTAAGTTCAATCAAATGTGGATCCAACCTTTGGTTGTTGATTAAATTATTGACACTTGAATATTGGTTTTTGATACCGTCTAAGTTATTTCTTATATTCAATCGGGTTTGCAAATTCCTATTTGTTTGAGAAATTGAGATAAAACTCTTTGATATAATTTTATTAAGATTGAGTCTGACTGTCTACTTGATTCTCTTGAAAGTATATTGGAATTAGTCCATTCAGATTCCTAAGCGAAATATTGGATGTGGTTGTTAGACCCCGCTTTTTTAAGGACACACGAGCGTGTCGGGATTAGGTTTCCCAGCTGCTAGAGTTCTCCCTTATATAGTATTTCAAATCAGGGTTGCTTATAATCAAAGCTAAGAAAGCTTAGTAACAAAGCAATTGATATTCACCGTTAGATGAACTCCTGATTTAAGATTCAAGCTAAGTGTGCTTAGAAACTAAGCAATCAATCTCCACTATTAGATGGTATTAGCTTGATATACACAAAATGGAATGTACCTACATTTATATATGGATGAACCATACCCAAACGTGTATACCTTGTTGGCTCAATAACAGTTAACCGAAGTTAGCCATATTAATACTTATAACTTAGTCATATTCATATAACACTTCTAGATCAAATATGATGATTAATCAATCATGATAGATAATCAATTGAATCTAAATGTGTTTCAAGAGAGTTGTTCAAATTTTCATCATCTCTAGAAATATGTATATGAACCATTTGAAACAAAATCGATTTGGTTTTGTAATTGTACAAAGTACTTATACAAGAACCAGCTCATGAACATAATGCCACGGTTTGTAAGACTAGTTCACATACCTTAATCATTAAAGTTCCAGGGACTTAAGTTCGCAAACTGAGTTCGTAAACGAACCTGAGTTCATGAGTACGAAAATCACACTTTACCGATTTTAGAATTTGACCACTGTGTTCACAAACGGAGTACACGAACAACAGTTCCGGACTTTGTCTTTGTCCAGCCGTTCGCAAACATGGTACACGAACAACATGACTTGGACTTTGTCTAGCCGTTCGCAAACAGGGTAGGCGAACAACCGTTCTGGACCTTTTCATAGATAAACCAGTTCGCAAACAATAGTTCCGGACCAGAACTAGACTTCCACAATGCACATACAAAGTATACATACTGTGATATATCCAGGTATTGGTAGTCGTTTTAAACTCTCATTTAATCATTGAAGCATTCTTAGAAGACAACAATGGTAATCTTACACATACCACTAGCTTCAAGCAATTTTCAAGTGATTAATCGATCAATACGAAACTTCCCAAGTTAACATCAAATGACTGTCTCACACAAATCATGTAAGATGTTCAAGGTAATTTTCACATGATCATCTTTGACTTTATTTTTAGTTTCCAACAAATAAATTGTTTCCAACTAAACTCGTCAAGTATACAATGAAATGAGTTAAAGCTAAAAGCTTCCAACACATATTTCGAGAATTAGATAAGCGAGATAAACTTGGCTCGAAATATCAAATGTGTATAATGTAAAAGTTTATATAGTTATATGACTTAGTCTCTTTAGAAGATAGAATAAAATAGACTTCTGAGTGATAAATAAGTTTTTATCTCCACATACCTTTTATTGATGAAATTCATCCAAGCTCTTCAGTAGATATTCTTCTTCAATTGGTGAACGTCGTGAAGCCTAAAGCTCAACTACACACTTCTATCCTAATCTGAGACATAACTATAAGTAGACTAGAAATCAAGTATATAGTTTTGATCAACTAAACTTGACAAACAAGCTTGAGATAGCAACGCTTGCGAGTTCGACCGAGCAGTGCTCTAACAATACCTGTGAATTCTTGGGATCACACGGTTACGAGATGAAATTCTCTTTCATTATTTGAATCAGACATTTTGAATCACAAAAATCTGAAAACCATTTTTGTTTCACTTCTTCTTCTTCCTCTCAAAAACTCCAACTCTCTCACACAAATCTGATTTCTCTACTAATTTAACACTAATAATTAACTTTAATCGATCATTATTGTTAGCATCTATTATTATTAATATTAATTAATTGAGGGCATATATGTCATTGTTTAAAATGGGTGAACAAGGGGTGATAGGTTTTACAACCTAGTGACCCTATTTTGTCACCATTAGGTACTCATCGAAAGATTTTTATATGCCTCGGAACAAATTTCTTCTTATTCACAAAAGCAACGGTTATACAGATAATATGGGTATTGCATTAAGCCCATGTCCAATAAGGAAGAGGAAATTCCTTTAAAATACTAGGTGATAGCGATTTCATTTGATGTGGGGAAAGCCATGTTTTTATGAACTGCCAGTGAATAAATTCTTTACCAAAAAAGCTTAATTGTTTACCGGTCGGTAATTGGATAGTCGACAGACATCTTTTTATTTAATGGTCCACTAGTCAGTTAATAGTTCATTTGATTAATGTTTTGGCACCGAAAATTGCTCCATCGATGAATTGTTCACTTGTCGTTGGATACTTAACTGATCGGAAAGTGGATCAGCGGATGATTCATCAATTGTTGGATGCTTCACTTATCGCTTGATTTTTAATCGATGGGTGTATAATTAGCTAAGTTCATTTATTCTCTACCCACATGAGATGAGTTTTCCCTTCTTAGGGCACAAATCCCTTACTAAAAATGATCTAAGTGAACACCAAAATATTATTATTAATTCGACTTGCATACACATTCAATTTATTAGAGTTTTTAAACTCATATGATTTATCTGATCATGAAAATCAGAATACATTATTTCGTACTAACATAACAAAGGTGAATATGATCACCATATTCAACATACATGGAAATAAAACAAGGGAAAACACGCATACCCAAAACAAACAAGATTATTTGAAGACAAACTTAGTTCAATTAGCCATTTTTTTACCTGAATTTCTGAGAAGATCGACACAATTTTCCCACCTTTCTTCTCTTGTTTCAGCTTATCTTCAAGAACGCCACATTCATTCTCACACTCGGCCATTTTTGTATCCAATTGTGTTTCCTTAGAACTAGTCTACTTTGGATATGATCCTCCCGGGCCTCCGCCTACATATATATACTTACACTTCGGAACCGACGTAACAGGTAAACCATAGTTAGGCATGTTTAGTACCACACGCGCCATATACCTTGCTGGTTTGCTCATTTGAGGTTGGAAATTGTTCAATCTATCACGAGGAAAAGTTATGGGGAAAATCTCACCACAAAAGTTTACTACACAATCATATTTGTATATAAGACGCAAATGTCATGAGGCTTTTTACTCGCAAGGGTATTAAGGCTTGTCATATTTGTGCAACAATCCTGAAGAGACAATAATAAAAAAGAAAAAGATAAGACGAGATCAATGGGTTTTCGCATAAAAGTGCGAAGACGTCCTGCGATTTCGTCGCAAGACTGCAATGTCATGGGGCTTTATTTTCGAAAGAATATTTAGGCCTATCATATTGTCGCAACATTCCTGAATAGGCCATAATACAAAAGAAAAAGTGAAGGCAATATAAATGGGTTTTTGCATGAAAGTGCAAGAACGTCCTGCGATTTTTTCATAATGACAAGAGGTGGCATAATAAGACCTTTAATTAGGAAGGAAAAATAAGACCACACAGGAATGAGATTTTGAAAAGAATCAAAATTCACCTCGCATAAGATTGTGAAATTATAAATAAACAACTGCGAAGTTGAGGCACAAAATAAGAAAAATCTGCAAAATCTCTCATTTGGATACAAATAACAGAGGCAAGTATGGGAATGAATGAAATTAGAAAATGTTATTTGTATCCACATGATAGATTTACGCAAAAATTAAAAAAAAAAGTAATGATAATATTGATTAACCATATTGCAAGGAAGAATTTTTTTAATGAATGCAGGTCAAAATGAAAGAAACTCATATATTAAGGAATATGGAAAACCAAAAGAATTCGCAAATATACAGAAAGGAGGAATAAATGTACAAGTATTACAGAAGATTAAAGAAAGAAACAAAGACTATTTCTTAGTTGATCCTTCATCATCTTCATCAGACTTGTTCCCTTCTTCGTATGCATCAGAACTTTCATCTCCATCAGAACCTTCATCACCATCAGATTCTTCATCATCAGCTTCGCTATCAGAAATAATCAGACTGGGAATGTTCTTTGGAATCTCCTCCAAGAGACAAGGATAATCAGAATGAGGAATACTATGGTCATCACAAACCATTTGAATAGTTTGATTGTGAAAATGCATAGCATCATTCTTAAAGTTCGCAACAGTGATCTTGATTTGATTATTTAATCTAGAATACTTATCGTTGCGAGAAGAAAGATTCTTTGCGAGTTCCACTTTTTCAGCTTCAAGTTCCTCAATCCTTTTGCGATATCTACTTTCAGAATCTGTGAGCAAAAGGCAATCAATTAATAACTTGATAAAAATTCATAAGAAACAAAAGATTAGTATTGGAGAACAGTTAATAACCTTCTCTGTCAGAAATCATATCTCTAATGAAGGTTGTATGCTCAACTTAGAGACTAACATTTACACCTAAATATTTTTTGGCATCGTCTAAGATTTTCGTAGCCCAAGCGAATTCATTCTCATTACTTATAAGAAGACGAGAACGAATTTGGTTTTCTCTTTCACAGAGCTCGGTATTCTTGCGGTTAGCTTCATCTCGTTCAAGTTGAACTTCAAGAAGGGTCTCTTGGAATTTCGCCAAAGCCTTAGCACCTTGATCAGAGATGCGATCTTTATCATCTATGAGACTGCTAATTTTGGTTCCCAACTCATTGATTTTCTCTTTAGAATTAAGGAGGAGACGCTTAAATCGGTTGGCTAAGCCTAAACTAGATCTATGGTAAATTTCTAAAAGGCGAAATTTGGATCTTAGTTCATTCAGAGAAAGAGATGAAATTTTATCATTTGAGAGACTATTTAAAGATTTATTAAGACGCTCAAGAAGGGTATCATTATCCAAGGCATTGGGAAATGAACGAAGAATGGTAGCTTCATCAGAAAGACCATAAATGTCTGCAAAAAGGATCAATTAAATAAGATAAAACAACAGGATGAATGAATGAAAGGAAAGGAGAAAAGTAACATACCATAGAGTTGATTATTAGCTTGTTGAAGACTGGAGATTTTGTTCTTATACGAAGAAGAATCAATTTCTAGTTGTCTGTTTTTCTCGCGAAGACATTTGACTTCAGCTTCCAGTTCCTCATTCTTTGTGCGAAATTAAAGATTCTTCTTTTCAATATTTTCGCGTCTCCTCTCTAGATCTGAGGAAACAGCGAAAGAAGATTTTCCAGCCTATTAAGAGAATGCAGGAAATTGGGAGTCACTGATCTAGTAACTCCACGAAGAGAATTATCACCATCCAACAAAGGAACATCGCAAATTGTAGCGAGAGATTTACAGATGTTAGCGAATTGACTATCTCCCATTCCTTGCAAAGAATCAGAAAAGAGGACATAGAGCTTAGCCATAGAAGATTCAGATGGAGAATCTTCATTTGCAGCAAGGTCATCATTATCCTCATCATCCTCATCATTTTCGGAGTTTTCATGAGAACGAATATTTGAAGGAGAGGAAGAACGAACTTTTATTTTCTTTGAAGGAGGAGCAGTTGTTTTTTCCCTGCGAATCGCACCTTTACCTTTATCACCAGTCTTCGCAACATTGGAAGGTTCTTCTGTTTCAGCAATAATCTTTACACACGGATAGAAATAAGAAATGGAAGCAACAATATATTGTTTAAAATCATGAGAGAATATTTCTTACCTCATCCGTGTATGAGCGAAGAGCTAACAATGTACTAGTCTTCCCAGTCCTGTTATAACTATCTTTCAGTTTTTGGATCTGTAGAATGTCGCAAGAGTCAGCGAACAAAAGAATAAAGACAGATAAAGAAATATAAAGTGAGCGAAACTGGAAGAAACATACCTCTTTCTCCTTCTCGGGCCAAGAGAATACCCAAGGTTGATAGGTAGCGAGATTCTCAGGAAGAACATTTGACCCAGCAATGTAAGGTCCTTTTAGCATCAAGGGAAAAACACATCATTTATCATCTTTGTATTGGCGAGGAGTTGTGTTTTTACCAGAATTCCAATCAATGTCTTGCATGAGTATTTTAGATTCATCAATGTTATCTTTCCTTTTCAAACGAATACCCCAGCGAGTATTCTCTTTCTTCATGGAGATCAATTCATAATTTTCAAAGAAACTCGCTACTGTGTATTTCTCAGCAATTATCTCCAAGTCTGCGAATTTAGGATCCCTAAGTTCTTTGGAGTACAGAGATCCTTTACCAGCATCACGATTAGCGAACTCTAACATCATACGGATGCAATCCCCACTCAATTGGAAGATAGCTCGCGAAAATCCCGAGTGAGCGATAATTTCATAGAACAGAGGAATATCTGGGTCATAAAGAGGAATGGGGAGACCTGCGAGAATTTGACCTAGCGAAATTATGATTGATTGATCATCACAATATTGATCAGAGAAAAGTTTGATAGAAAGAATTGATTTGGCACTTTCACCAGGAATGGTAGAAAGTGTGAAACCTTTCTCTGCAAGATCTTTTTGGATGTCTTTTAAGTTTTTCTCATGTTTATGGCCACTTGGAGGCATATTTGAATATATAGTATGGGAATGAATAAAAAGTAAGAAGATTGAAGAGGGAAGGATTACAGTAGCGGAACTTACGGAAGAACAATAGAGTTGCAGAGATGAGAGAATAAAAAGAGAAGAAAAAGTAAAAATAAAGTGGAAAGAAGAGTGAGAAGAATATATAAAGAAGATTTTTTACTCGAAGAAATAAATACCATTAAGACGAAAATACATGAGCGGTTGAAAATCAGTGGTTACAGAAGACGTGTTAAGAAACAGATGGAAGAAAGAATACGTGTGATAAATGCAGAATATGAAGAGATGAACAACTGCGACATTTCTCACATCATTCTCTACTTTCCAAAGAAGATATGAGAAGAGGCAAGATGTAGGATCAGAATATCGCAGCAATAATGCCTCAGCGAAATTATCAACAACACAACACAACAGCGTCGCATAACAATTTTAGAAGTGACATAATAAACGACGTCAGCTAAAATCATGAGAAAACTCTAATGATTCTGCGAAAATAAGAGAGTTTGCGAGATTAACATTTGTAAGGTTGCGAGAATTTCGCAAGACATATCCGAAAATAAAGGACAGATTAGCTGTCATCCACTAGGTACTTCCCTATAAATAGTCGTTCAATTGTAAAGGAAAGAGAAAGATCTTTTTTGAATAAGAAACAAGTAATTAGGAGAGAGAAACTCTAGAGCAGTGGTTATTCTTGATTCCTTTATCTTTTCTTGTAAGATTGTTCAAAGATTCATCAATAAAATTAAGATTGTTAATCTAAAAATGAGTTGAGTGTTAATGAAATCATATGAGGGGTGTAGTGTAGGATTTCCTGCAACTACAAGCATAAAATCAGAAAGTGAGAGATAAACTCAATTGATTTGGAAAGCCGTCACCTGGTACGAATGCATCAAAAGTCAAGGAGGAAAGATTAAATAAATTTATGGAATCTAGATCCAGAAATCGGAATACTTCTGGTGTTTGTTTCCAATGCAAACAAAGAGGGCATTATCAAAGGCAATGTCCTGATACTAAACAGAGAGGGAGACTCTATAAACCCAAAAATTCAAGATCTAAGTCTAGATCAAAAATCTCTTCTAAAAGGGAGAATAAGATTTTTGGACATCAAGATCTTACATCAAATTTGAGCAATGAACCAAACAGTTCAAACATAATGTCTCCTCAAATCTGTAAGAATGTTGAAATCTTCAAAGGAAGAAAATTCAACAACCGAAAAATTACAACCTAACTGGTTATCATGGATCCTTACTTGTTACCCTCAAAAATTATACAGTAAGGATATAAATATAAATATTTGGATAAAAGTATTTATAATAATAATTTTTCGGTTAAGAATTTAATTGGAATAATATTCTCAAATATTTTGAGAAAACATTTTCGAACTTATAAGAGGGAAGACCTCTTACTTCATTTTTTAGAGATTTGACATAATGTCTACCTCTAGCTGCAACTCTCGCAAAACCGAAAAAGTATGGACTATATTGTTTCCTAACAAGAAATTTCGTCTCGGGTCTTCTGATGGTGATTCGGATTCATCTCCATAACTTCAGCAAGATGTTCCTAATGAAGAAATCTCTTCAATCAATGATAATTTTCTCAAGAACCTTTCACTAAAATTAGATCTAATTTTGTGTGAAGTAAGGAACATGGAAAATGACTTGCGAAAGGAAGTAAAAGAAGTCAATGACAATGTTATTAGTCTTGAATCAAGAATAGTAATCATAGAAGATGATTGGAATCCTGTGAAGTCTTTTGATCCGGCTTCAATATTGAAGGAAACTCTAAAAGAATAAAATTAGAGATTCAGAAAGAGAAAATAGATTTTAGTTTTTGATTATTTCAACAAAATCTATTATGAGTAAAACTATCTTATTTATGAATAAAATTATTATTTTATAATTTTTCTTGTGATAGTTTTTCGACTACATAGCCTGTGCTTGAATGCTTTATATTATTGCCATGTATGTTTATGGGATGTTTGATTCGGTTTTCTTGACCTTAATATTCGATCTCATATGGTGTGAACCTTTATGGTTTGGGTGACTTTTTGGTTTAGTAGGATTAAGTTCTAGCCCATGTTGGTATGCTTTATCAAAGGATCATAAGGGGTTCCGATTGAAACTAATATGTGAAAAAGTCACAATATGTTGAATCGTTTGGTTTAGCATAAAAGCATATGTGTTTCAGGGTTTCAACTTTTGCATCGCATTAGTTAAACCGGTTTCCAACCTTTCTCTGGTAAAGGTTGGTGTTTGTTGCTGTTATTTTATCTTGCAAGAGGATGACAACACAGTGATATTCATCCCCAGAAAGATGCAAAGCAAGGGAGAAGAGGATGCGGAATTTGAGGTAAAAAATTTGTTAGTTAATTGTTTTCCTATTTAAGAAAAGCCTGATTTTACTGCATATTTGTTGCTTTTGCATAACAAAATTTCTGTACAATTGATGTTTATTCCATTATTTGTGTATGGATGTGTGTGTGATTCAATTGTTTCCGGTTAAGAAAAACTATTATTATCTTGCTTTATTGTTTGGTATCAATTGTTTAGGCTTACGAAATTTTGGTGCAATTGCGGTACTATAATGTCTATGTTTGTTTCAATTGCTCCCGGTTGAGGTAAATAATTATGCAAGTTGATTTATTTGGATTGTATGAATTGTTTATGGCTTAAAAAAAAGGTTTTCGGGATGAATTGTTTAGTCCAATTCGAATCCGGATAAGCAAAACTAAGTTAATTCTGATTTAGTTAGACTTATCAAAGTGGAGGTTTCGGTTATTCAAGTCTAATCAAATGCCTTAACAAGAAATAATAGTTAACTAACCTAGTACTTGTCTTGTTTAAGAGTGAAAGGTCTAAGTTATTATTTGAATAATTAGAACCTGATGAGAAAAATAGAGTTAATTCTGATCTTTATTTTGGTCTTGTCGAACAAGCGATTGTATTTGTGAAATCGGTTTAGCAAAAGAACTAAGGTGCTTAGTCAATTTTTGATTTGTTAAACTATTAGGGAAAATTTCTTCGGGCAATTGTTTCCTTGGTAACATATCAAAACAAAATTACTTTGTAGTTTCGGTTTTGATATTGGTTATCTAAAATGGTGTGTGGAACCCTCGTGCTTAACTCTTATAGGTTGCAAGTCTTTTAAGATTTGTAAGATCCTTTCGGTTTGTCCTTTATTTGCTCGTACCTTCGTCATTTTGTGACGAAAAGTGGAGAAATATATGGAGTAAACAAGTGATTTGGTATCACTAAGGAAAGGACAATGGTGCTTAAAGGTTATAAATAATGAAAGAGTAAAGCATAGACTAAGGGGGTGTAACATATCATATTGATACTTGTAGTTATATAGACTACACAAAGACGTGCGGATTGAAAATCTACATATCTTACCTTTAGGGGGAGTATTAGCTTTGTTATTATAATGTCAACATTGGCATTTATGGATTGAATGTATACATGTTATTATGCTCTTGAAACTTGGAACTAAGCGTATGTGTAACAAATTCTTGTAATTTGTTTATCCATTTGATATAAGAGTTTTGTCACTAAAATTGACAAACAGGGAGATCGTTAGAGCATAGATCGGTTGAACCCACCAAGTGTTGGTATGTCAAGATTGGTTATCATATTTTAGTGAACCAGAACTCATTTAAAGAGTCGCTTGATTATTTACTAGAGTCAACTTCGTATAGGTTAGCTAGAAAGTTACTAAGATATGATACTTACAAGTATTACGTAAAGACTTGAAGAATGTGAAGAAGTAAAGAGCTACAACGACGACATCATCCTTCCTCTTGAGGTTAGTAATATTTGACTTGAACTGTTTCATTCCTAACGTATCTTTCAATTCGTGCATATTGAAAACATAACTTGGAAGCTGTGAATGATTATACTCTAGTTAGACATAGTATTAAGGAATTACAATACGAAGTATATTGTCTATCTTTAGAATTTCGTATGTAAGACATCGACATAATCGTATGAATGCTATTTTGATTATGTATGGGTATGGGTGAAGATTTCGTCCTAGGAAACAATGTTTTACATTTCTTTAAAGGAAGTACAATTCATTAACTTGATTTATGAATCGAAAGGGAAATCGCTAGGCTTATTGGTATTGTTATTCATTGCAAATATTTGGATTACCAATATGTGTATTTAGTATAACCGCTCAAAACTTGTTTATGTATCTTGATAAAACTATTCACAATGCCTGACTTTTGTATTGGTATGACTTTTATTAGTGAAACCGATCGTAAGTAATCACCTGAGATGGTATGATCGATATTTTTTAATTGGTATGACCAACTCTAGACATTGGGGAACCGATCCTAGTAAGAGGTGCAACCGATCACGAGCATGTGGAATCGATCCTTGTAAGAGGTGCAACAAGTCTTAGTAATTGGGAACCGATCCTATGACTTGTGCAACCGATTACAAGTTAAATACCATAATTATATGGTAACCGATCCTAGTACCTAGTCAACCAATTTTTGGAAAGCTAGTGTGACCGATCCTAGTACCCACATGGAGGTAGAACAAAACTTGTGTTTAGTAGAACCGTGAAACCCATTAATGGTGATTTGATAGGATAATCAATCACATAGTTCTTGGAAGTCATATGAACCAATTCTAAACTCGTTTGGAAGTGTGGAAAATCGGTTCCAAGATTGTAAATATGAAAAAGGATTTTCAAAGTAAAGATGTCGACATACTTTGAACATGTGTAGTAATTCTTATCTTTTATTGTTCAAAGATATTCCTTAATAACTAAAGGAGAATCCCGGATCGAAATAAATTGAGAATCTTTTAATTAAGGTTTTTAGTTTTATATGCTTTTAATTTCCAGCAATTAAAATGCACATCTTTAGAAAATAAAAATTGGTAATTTGCATTTACTAATTGGAGATTTTCTACTGAGATTTCGGTCAATATTTGGACAGAGCATTTCCAGGAATTATGACAACCGAATCTGGAAATATATTGCATATCCTGAGAATATTTTCGGTTTTGGAAATTCCTTGGTGTCCAAACTTCCTTGGTCTATAAATATTGTAGTTTGCATTTCGAGCAAACTAATCCTCAGAGCCAGCAAAACTACCTAGTTGTATTGTTACTGGTGGAGTCGTCTATTCGGTGAGGAAAGTACCCTAATTAGGAAAAATCTTTTACGACCGCTCGTTTTAAAGACTTCTATGGGATTGGGAAGCTCTATGAGTACTGTTGGTGGGAAACTAGATAATTGCAGTTTATTATTAGTTTTCGATTGATCTGATTGACTAACGGTTGTTGAACTTTGATTGCACCTAGTTTGTTTATGCTTGAGAATCTTCTCTTCAGATATAAGATTCACTCAAACTAGATCGAAGTATCGACGGGGATCTTTAGACTGTTTGTAGATCTAAAGACGTCTTGTGATAATCCATTGTTAACAGACTTCTTTCTGTGTGTGATTGATCACAAAAGATTCAAGTTGATTGTGCAGGTGTTTATTGAAGATCTAAGAAGATTTGAAGACAAAGAAGATTTCTTATTTGAGTTCATAATCTTTGGTGTGCACAAAACTTGATCGGATGGGGATCTAACTATAATCGGTTTATCTTTGTGATAACCTTGATTGATTAGTTGAGTAGATTGGCATCAATACGTTTCTTGGTGATTAAGAGTATTGATTGCATATTCTAAACAATTACCTTGGTAGTTGTTAATAGAATTGATCTAAGAACCTGAAAAAGGAGTTTATTGGGATAAACGGAAGAGCCTTTTGTCAAACTCATATCACTTGTTTGAAAAGAATTGTTTTCGAACAGATTTGTTGTTCCTTTACTGTTTGGAATACGAACCAAAGGAATTGCTCCAAGTGCGTGACTTATTGCAAGTTGGAGGCGCATGGATACACACGGAACTAGGTGAACTATAGGTTTAGTTGCTTGGTCTCAACTATACGAAGTTGGTTTATATTTTGTATAGCGGCTTAATTCTGAGAGTATTCAATTCTGGATAAGGTCCCCGGGTTTTTCTGCATTTGCGGTTTCCTCGTTAACAAAATATTCTTTTGTCTTTTACTTTTCTGTTTCCGCAATTATAATTATTTTTATTATAATTAGAAGTAAAATACACAAACGTTAATTCTTAATTACTTGATAGCAATCCTATTGTGTTTGGTTAAGTCCGAACCTATTATCAAGTAATCATACTTCGTTGTTGTATTATCTCGATCTTGTATCCATAGTCGATCACACAAGTTATCTTATTGTCGTATTGTCTCGATCTCGTTTCCATATATGATCACACGAAGTGTGAACCGATTAGTTGTATTGTCTCGACTCAGTCCATAGACAATCAGTTTCGGAGAAAGGATTTATAGGTGGAAAAGTTTTAGATTGAGGTATATTTGGGTACCCTCGTCTTTTCAGAAAGTTCCCTTAACTTCTTTGCTGATAATCACGCTTGTCCTCTTAACAGTTCTGATTATTCCACGATATATAATCTTACTTCTCCGGAAGAGTTTCAACTAGAAAAGGAAGCCCTGATTAAAAGGATTGAAAATCTGGAATGTCAACTGCTTAATTTAAGACAAGAAATTGCTATTTCTCGCAATTGTGATCCTTATAATAATCGTCGAACTTCTTCGATTAACTCTTTTAAGCATTATCAACAAGTTACTCCTGAATCTATATCATTTTCAAATCAACCTAACAAAAAGGATGATATAGAAAAATACAAGGTCATACCAATTTTTTTGGATGCATTGAGTAAAAATCAGAATCATCCAGATACAGTATGCACAATGGATCAAGAAATTTTCTCCTCTGTTAAACCTAGTTTTCAGAAGATGAAAAGGAAATCTCTTATGAAACCTTTTCCTTGTTCAAGAGAGATTTCCAAAGCCATTCATAGATTGCGAAAATCAACAAACAAGGTATTCGAAACTGCGCTGAAAAGAAAGAGTGAAGCACGTAACTCTTCTTCCATGAAGACAAAAACAATAAATAATAAATACTTCATCCCCTCGTTTGAAACCACCCATTCCTGTTTTGGATTGGAGAAATTACAATCTGTAATAAGGTTTAAAGATGGTTCTTGTTGCTCTCTCTCTTGGGAAAGAACCATAATCTTCAAAGAGGGTTGTGGTAAAATATTTTTGTTGTTTTTCTAGGTTGATTCTTGTTGCTCTTTTTGATTATTTGAGCCTAGAACCGTTTCTCTACATGAACGGTTCTTTCTGCAAGACCTTTTTTTGGGAGAACCAAATTCTGTTAGGGTTTTGGTCAAAGGTATTTTTGTAAATTTATCCACTATCTTCCTTCTTTTTAAGATGAAGATTTCTCCTAAGTGAGAGCATTCCATTTCTCTCTTCTATCATGTCCTCATCAAGTCTTTCAATCAAAGAAAGTGATGTTTGGACAGTTCTTTTTCCCTCTAAGAAGGTTCGTTTCGATTTTTCTGATAATGAGGTGTGCTCTAATAAACGTGATTCCTCCCCTGATGAGAATCCTCATGTCTCTCATTTTGATAAGCTCTCTTTAACCATGGGTCTCTTCTTGGAACAAGTGTGTGCCCTGAAGAGTGAACTTGAATCTTCTTCCAAAAGACTTGAGGAAAAGATAGATAGCCTTGAATCCAGGATTGATCTGATCGAAGATGAGCTTGATGAATATAGGGAATATGAGAAGAGTATTCAAAGTAAGTGAAATATTTCAGAGGAAGTTGTTTTATTTTTTGTCTAGGAATCTTCTTATGAGAATTTATCCTTTTGTTTTAAAGAAGGATAACTAGGGTTTGGAATAGCCATTATTGTGAGTACCCATAGCTATTGCCAACTTTCATCTTGCAATGTTTTTAGATTTATTTATTTAAATTCTAAAGTTGATTTGGAAGATGATTTTTGCAGTATTAATCTTTATGGTTTTATATATTGCAAACTGTTATGGGATAGGTTATTTACATCCGTGAACCTTGACTGTCTCATATTTGCTCAAAAGTTAACTCTATTATATGTCAGTATGAAAGTATTGATAAAAGATGGAATGAACTTTTGACTACAAAAGTTAAGCCTATTATGTCATTATGCAAATATTGATGGAAGATAGGATGAAATTTTGTTTACAATGATGAAGTCTATTATATGTCATTGTGCAAATAATGATGAAAAATATAATGAATCCTTGATTATTCTGCAGTATTGGTCTTTCCCTGATACAAATATTTGTGAATGTACTATATTGCTCCATAAGTTCTCTTATGTTGAGCATGACCAATTGAATTGATCATTTTCCTTGTGGTTAATTCAATTGCAGTTTTTGGATACAAATTCATGTTCTCATGTGATTTGATTATGTCCAAAGAAATCTTTTTTTTCTTGTAAAAGTAAGGTCGCTCTTGTTGTTCCTTCGGGAATGACATTTTATGGGGGAGAGTTCTTAATTGAACTTGTGCTTAATTGCAAAATCTTTGTGGGGAGTGCGGCAATGGAATATTATATGGGTTATCTTGTATCTTTATAAACTCCTTGATGAATGCATTCAGCTTCGGCTATATGATGGCATCTAAACAAGATGATATGTTGTTCTCTTTTGGTCATGAAGTATATCTATGAAAATTTCATGAGGATCCCAATAGTTTTCGTACCTTTGCCAATTTATATTGACAAAAAGGGGGATAATTAATGTGTAGTTCACAATACAATTACATATGGTTTACAGATCATTATGTAAGGGGAGTGGTTTTCATTGTGAGATGAAGTATTGACTAAGGGGGATTGATACATATCACCATAGTATTGTTGTCAAAGTTGTGATACAATTGAACTTTGATGTTGTGTAATAATACTATGACACTGTATAACAATGACTGGGAGCAATTGTTTTCTCATTGTTATAGCTACAGATCTTCAACAACTATGATTCTTAGTTGAACACATTTGGAATCATTGGATTACTTGGAAGTGACGAAGAATTCGAGTCGTGTTGAAGATGCCAAGGAGATTGTTAGAACACTGCTCGGTCGAACTCGCAAGCGTTTCTATCTCAATCTTTTTTGTCAATGTTAGTGATCAAAACTATAAGTCATGATTTCTAGTCTGCTTATAGATGTCTCAGACTAGGATAGATTGTGCAGTTGAGCATTAGACTTCACGCCGTTCATCAATTGAATACAAAGAACTACTAAGGAGAGCATGTGGAACTTCATCAACAAAAAGGTATGTGGAGACTAAAACTCATCTATCACTTGGAAAGTCTATTTCTTTGTGCTATATAGTTTTCTAATATGCACATTTGATATTTCGAGCTGAGTTTAACTCGCTTACATATTTCTCGAAATATGTGTTGGTAAGCTTTAGCTTTAACCAAGTTCATCTTATATTATTGACAAAAGTCAAAAGATGATCATGTGAAAATCCCCGAGTAACATCTTACATGGTTTGTGTGATACAATCATTTGATGTAGACTTGGAATGTTTCGTTATGATTATTCTAATAACTTGAAAATTGCTTTGATGCTAATAGTGTGTGAAAACGGCTATTGTCATCCTCTAAGAAAGTTTCAATGATTGAAATAGAGTTTAGAACACTTAACCAACATTTAATTATAAACATGTTATGCACTCTTACATATATGTGATCCATGTCCAGGAACCATAGTATGCATACCGGTATGCATACCGGTATGCATACCTGTTGGTTTGAGAAGTCCGGGAACCTAAGTACATGTACCTGGATGCGTACTGGCGTAAGGTTTATGTCCGGAATTTTCTGCTGGATTGTAGTTTTGCGTACCCGTTCGCATACTAGCGAAAACCAATCTTGGTCCGGCTACTTAAGTATGCATACCTGTTTGCATACTTGAGTGGTTAAAGTTCTAAAATCGGTTATATCATGAACCAATACATTTATATAATAAGGAATGCGTTCTTTGCAAACCGTGTATATAATATTCATGAATTGATTCGAGTGAATCAAACCGATTTTGCTTCAATTGTGTTCTTGTATACTTCTATGAGAATATAGCAATTAAAAAAATCTTTAGCTAGTTTCATTTGAGTCTTTTGAACTAGTTATGGTTAAGATGAATAAGGTTGATATGAGAGTGTTCATATATCTAAGCTCAGTTAACTACTGTTGAGCCAACATGGTGTACACGTTTAGGTACGGTTACTTAAACCTAAATGAGGTACATTTCATTTGTGTATAACAATCTAAGTTCGATCTAACAGTTGAAAGATATTAGCTTAAATCTAACCAGGTTTTCATCTAACGGTGAATATTGAATGATTTGTTACCAAGGTAACATTGATTGCAAAACCTGATTTGAAAATTATATAAAGGAGAACTCTAACAACTGGGAATCCTAACCCCCATACCTCTTGTGTGGTACTAGTTGCGACTAGAGTCGATTCTCCTTTAACCTTAGGTTTTTCACGAAACCCTATAGGTTAACAACTTGAAAACTTCATTGGGATTGTGAAGCCATACCCAACTATTTTCTTTGTAGTTGCGTGTTATGATCTTACTTCTTCCATCGTGATTGAGTATTATCTTTGCTAAGATTTACTTGAGATTTATCTCCGATAGGTAAGATTAAAAGTAATCACAAACATCTTCGTCTCATCGTTTGTGATTCCGCAATATCTTGTTTTGCTACCATACGATTAAGATTATTGTGAAGTGATTGTTAATACTAGGCTGTTCTTCGGGAGTATAAGTCTGGTTTATCAATTGGTTTCTGTGCACCTTGATTTATCAAAAGACGGAACAAAACTCGTAGGTATTTCTGTGGGAGACCGATTTATCTATTCCAATAGACTTTCTGTGTGAGACAATTTTTTTTATCAAGCCTTCGACTTTGGGTCGTAGCAACTCTTGGTTGTGGATGATGAAAATGCGGGGGTCTAACAACCACACCCAACAATTCGTTTGGTAATATGAGAGGACTTACTCCAATATAATTTCTAGAGAATCAACTAGACAGTCATACTCAATCTAGAGAAAAGTATATCAAAGAGTTTATATCTCTAACTCTTAATTCAATCTGCAATCAGCAAATAGAAATATGCTAGCCTGATTGAATATAAGAGGAGTAACTTGAACAGTACCAAAGACCAATGTTCAAGTGTCAATCAATTTAAATCAACAAGAAAAGGTTGGATTATCTAATCGATTGATCTTAACGCACAACCTATGATATTTCTATTGTATAACAAAATATAATGCGGAAAAGAAATAACACAGTGTTGATGGTGGATTTTAATTCAGGGCTAAAATTGTAAAACCAAATCTAATGCGCTGACATCCTGCAAAGGGTAAAGCCATTTGATAAGTGATGAGTATCTCTTCGCTTTATTCAAAGCAATACAATAAATATACAAAGTTCACTCAGAATGGTGCATGTAGCAACCATCCCAAGTATTCTGTGAATTTATAGCATTATCAATTAATGCACGAGTTGCCTTGTATTTCCAGTGTTGTTCTCAGCTGGACCCTCATTATTGACGCGACATGACGACTGAGTGTTTACTCTCAGCAGAGTAACACGAATCTCCGAGTGTCAATAGTGAGGCATGCACGAAATACCCATACAAGCCATACCATTCTCTGACAAAGAGAATCTCGTATCAGCATGCTTATATTAGCCTGATCGAGCAAGTTTAATCCCTTAAAGGAAATCTGCACTATCCGTGTCAGTATCAGAAACGATCACGGCCACACAAGTTGGCCACATAATTTAACTAGCATAGACGAACCCTAGCAGGAGCAGGCGACCACTGTAATGACCGCTAACGGGCCCGTTTATACCCTAGCCGTTCGAACGCATGCTACACTCCCAAACACGCACCGGTCGCCGGCCTTGAAGTGGTATGGTTAAGCTGGTTTGCGTTGTATGGAGTAGCTAGGAATGGCTCGTGCGAGCAAGGCTGTCAAAGACAGTCTTAAAAGAAATCGCGACCGTCCAACTTCACCAGCCTAGTTGGACGGCTTGGATCATCCCGCGATCGATCGGTGAAGTGCTGGCATGCAAATTGGCGGGCCCACTTCTCACCTACCTGACCGACTCTCTCACAGCCTAGCCATAGAGCAAGAAATGTTTGCTCGTGGCGCGATGCTTAAATGGTCACGAAAAATTCCACTAGTGTCTTAAAACAATCATAACCATCCAACTTCGCCAGCATGTTTGGATGGCTTAGATTGCGCCTAACACCATTAGAGAAGTGCACACACGTAACCGTCGGCCCAACGTGGGCCCCACACGATCGGTTCCTCCAAAAGAGAATCATAACTTTCCAAACCGTTTGTACAAAATCGTGTGTACGTCCTGTTTGCAAAACCCTAATTAGAGTTTGCGGCGCTGCATAACTTTCGCAGTTCGATCACGACCATCCATCTTCGCAAGCTTGGATGGAGGGTGTAGATGTAGACTTAAAAGGTCCCAAGCATGTCAACTTGATCACTATGGTCCCACCTTTACGTAGAGATGGTTGTCCTAGGAAGACTAGGACTCGACGACCTCGAAACGCACGCCCAAAAGTTGTGTGCCGAGAAGCTTCCAAATCCTTTGCGGCAATGGATTTCTGCCGCAAACCGATCACGACCACTCACCTTTGCCGATCAAATTGAGTGGCCTAGATCGCACCTCCATGAGACAAAGAGGAATGGGCATATACACCGGCAGACCGTCTACACGCATGCCTGGTCGGCCCCACCAAGACTTGCACCCAAGCATAGGAGTGATGCTCGCGCACCTCCTAAAACCCTAAAATCCATCAATGGTCGCAGATGAGGGTCTTAAACCATCTCGTCCGTCCAAGTTCGCTAGCTTGGTCGGACAACTTAGGTTGAAAGCTAGACCACCAGTGAGGCATCCCGATGATCACCGTCCGTCCCTCTTCCACAGGGAGTGATCGTCCAGGAGATAGCTCGCCCATGCAGCCTCCAAACAATCACTCGAAGATGGTTGGAAGTGATGCTATTTTAAGACGCTTGGTCCGCAACTTATTCGGTCAGGCTTTAAAACATCGATGCTTCATACATGCTGATTGTCTGCGATGCATTACATGCATTGAGTATACACGATACTTCATAAATATCAAATACTTAGTTATTTTAGCATCACATGTTACTTACTACAGTGGGTCCCACGATCCACTCATTCGAGACGTCAAACATGTCACAAACTGGAGGATACTTACTGGAGTATTGGTCTGACGGTTTACAGCGTGCAACACGCCATTACAAGAACGTGTCAGGAAAAGGTGGACGGTTAGCAGTGATGATGGAAGTGGGCAAAGATGTGATCGTGTGACAATCACCACTCCTACACGACCCCACTAATCCATCACTTCACCTCCTCCACTTCCTACGAGATGAGAGGTTGCGCTCAATGACTTGTATAAATAGGCCCATCACCTATTTCCAAACGGCACAGACAAGCACAGAGAAAACCAAGTGTTGTCACGGTATCCAGAAAACACCAGAGCTGACAGCTTACATTATGCAAGCCAGTTCATCATTCTGATACAAGTCATAAACAGCCAACACCTTCACAATCTCAACACCTTCTTCGCTTCCCTCACTAAGATCAACCCTATCTCCTTCACTTTGTGACGGAAGCAAGTCTGGAACGACCATTTCTTGGTTTAGGACAGAATTGTATAGATTGATCTCTCGAATCAAAAGCATTCCCGTGCAGTGCATTTATTTAGGCTTTAGATTCGTTTCTCATCAACACACCCCAAATTTACCAAAACCAGCAGAAACAGTTTTCACCCATCAACAATTGGCGACCACAGTGGGAGATTAATCTCTCGGTTGTGAAGTGAATTTCTCCAATACTCAATCCCATTTGGTTGATTTCAAAATGGTTGGTCTTAGGACTCCTCCAACAACTTCGAATCCTGGTCGAAGTTCCTCCAATAGAGATACCCCTCTTCCAACGGTGTATCTGATGGTGTAGCCGGCAGAATCCCAACATTGGTCGTGTTAGCACGGGTGCGGAAGATTCACACGAAGAACATGGAACTGATCAAAGAAGCGATAAACGATATACTCGATCTCCTCGTCAAGATAACATCAGAGATGAGCGGTCCTATCACTGAGACTTATACACCGGGGACTGATCCTCCTCAAATCAATAGTTTCACTATGAACCGAAGGCCAGCGGATCAGGAAGCGGCTTTATTAGTGGAAAGCTTGTGTGAACATTTCCACCTCTCGAAGAATCACCGGGCGGAGACGTTTGCTGCAATTAACCAGATAGCCCTGGACGTGCATTTAAATCCTTCACGTCCAGAAGCCTCAAAAACATCAGAGATGTCTGTGAATAATGTTACATTTACAGAGGAAGACATGATGGCGGAAGAAGGTCACAACCGGGCCCTACACGTTACTGCGTGTATCAAGGATTCGGATTTCAAGAGGACCCTCATCGATACAGGAGCGTCTTCGAATGTGATTACTCTCAAGACACTCAATACGGCTAAGGTCCGCCCAATCAAGATGTACGACAACCTACCACAATGACAGACTTTGAAGGAAACCAAACGAACACGTACGAGTATCTCAATCTGAATTTATCTGTAGGGCCCGTTCAGTCAAAGGTGAAATTCGAAGTCATAGAAAAGGAGCCGGGCTACCATATGATACTAGGGAGACCGTGGCTTCATGAAAATAGGATTGTCCCTTTGACGTATCACCAATGCCTGAAGACTATGCTGAATAAAGAAATCGTTCGTATTCCTGCATCGTTGTCTCCTTACGCACCGATATGTGGAATGGATTTGTTTGAACCAAGAGAAGCTCCGCGGGAAGAATCATACAAAGGTCATTGTACCCCACTCCCCACGTGGGCGTCAATCCAGGAGGAAGACCGACTTGCATCATTGAGTGCCAAGCCCCACGATACATCTTTGCTGACAAGACGTTCTTCTTCATCCGGTGAAGCCGCGACTGATGGGTGTCGTAGGCCTAACAAATTAATAATATTATTTCCACACAATTAACAGGTAATATAATGGAAGTAAGGATCGTTCCCTCGAAGAGCAGTGAGTTTTAGTTTTCAAAGTGTCCCAAGGGGGGGGGGGGTTATTTTTAGATTATAAACAAAATAAATAATCAAAGCAAATAAAGTTGTATTGTAATCAATAGAGAGAGATATGATCGAGGAATCCTTCTTCGTATATAAACCGTCAATGAGTTATTATAATTGCCTACTCGTCGTTAATCATAGATTATCACCAACCGTGGAATAACAGCTAGCTCAGTGTTTTTCCCTAAATTCTTTTTATCACTGTGTTTATGGGTGAAAACTATTCCTGCCAAATTTGGTAATTTGGGGTGTGTGGATGAGGAATGAATCTAAACCCCAATTGCACTGCACGAGAGTGCTTTGTGATTCGAGAAATCAATCTGTACAATTCTGGCCTAAACCAAGAAATGGCCGTTCCAGACTTGCTTTAGTTCCAAAGTGAATGAGATTGGGTTGATCTTAGGGAGGGAAGCGAAGAAGATGTTGAGATTGTGAAGGTGTTGGATATGTATGACTTGTATCAGAAAGTTGGACTGGCTTGCAGAATGTAATCTATCAGTTTCGGTGTTTGAATACGGTTGTATTAACACTTGCTTCTGTTGTCTTGTGTTGGAAATAGGGAGGAGAACCTATTTATACAAGTCATTGAGCCTTACTCAGGTCTCTCGTAGGAAGTGGAGAAAGTGAAGTGATGGAGTAGTGGAGTTGCCTGTGTTAGTGTCACACGATCAGTCTTTCCCACTTCTCTCATCATCCTTATCCGTCCATTACTTCCTGACATGTTCTTGTGATGGTGCATTATGCGCTGCACGTTGTAAACCGCCAGACCAATACCCCAGTATGTATCCCCCAGTTTGTGACATGATTGATGTCTCGAGTGTGTCGATCGTGGGATCCACAGAAAGCATCATGTGATGCTAGATTAAATGACTAAGTTATTTAGGAAGTCGATACTTGTGAAGTATCGTGTGTATTCTATGCAAGTAATGCATTGAATATACTCAGCATGTATGAAGCATCGCTGTTTGAGCGTCTTAAAATAGCTTCATGTACAACCCACTTCATGTGATGGTTTGGAGGCTGCGCAAGCAAGTCCAGACTTGGCCGACCACATGGTGTGGTAGAGTGGCCGATGATAATCACCACGACACCTCATTGACCAGTTAACTCCTGAGCAGGGTTGTATAACCAAGCAGGTGAAGTTGAACGGACGAGATGATCTTTGAGACACTCATCTGCGACCGTTAGTGGAATTAGGGTTTGTGAATAGGTGCGCAAGCATCACTCTTCAACTTGGTCGAAACCAAGCTCGGGACGCAATTTTGGCCAGGCCGATTGTGCATGCGTGTAAACGACATGCCGGTATAGGCGCCTATACCTTGCTTCCCCATGAATGCGTGATCTGGACCGCTCAATCTGTCCGGTAAAGAGGAGCGTCTATGATCGATTTGTGACAGAAATTTTGTGCCGCAAAGGCCGCGCGACAAGCCTACTTCGGGCGCGCGTTTCGAGACGACCAAGCTTGGTCGGTCTTGGCAGATCAGTCCGGCGTGCAGACGGCGGGCTGGTGTACACGCCTATACTTTACTACCCCATAGAAACGTGATCTAATCCACTCAATTTGTCCTGCAAAGTTGAGTGGTCGAGATTAGTTTGCAATTGGGAGGTGTGACCACGCCTAGTTTGGTGTGCGAATCGAGGCAACCAGGCATGATAAGCTTTGGCCAATCGGGAGTGGAGATAGATGGGTCCACAGTGATCATGTTGATGCTCACCGGACCTGCTTAGTCTACTCCAAAAACCTTCATCCGAGCAGGAGAAAATGGACGCTCGTGATCGCAACACAAGCCCTAATTAGGGTTTTTCCGGTCGTGTGTCATGCCTTGTTTAGGCGCATGAATTGGGACGACCAACCATATTTGGTCCTGACCGATTAGTCATGTATGTAGGCGGTCCAACAGTGTTTGTGTTGACATGCTCTGGGCCCGTTGAATCTATATCTACACCCTCCATCTATGCCTGCGAAGATGGATGGTTGAGACGGATTTGAGGGTTTCACGTCCGCGCTGCTTTGGCTGGACGTATTAGCAAGCTATGCTACCCTTTTGGTGAGGCCGACCATGCGAGGCCCGCATTGGGTCGGTGAAGAATACTCCAACACCTTCCTGGGGGTTATGGATTCGATCTAAGCCATCCAATCATGCTGGTGAATTTGGATGGTCGTGATCGTTTCTGAGACTGATACGGACAGTCCAGATGCTCGATCGGGCTAGTATAACACTCGGAGAGTTATAGCCTGTACGGGTATTTCGTACATGCCTCCTTATTTAATGCTTGGAGATTCGTGTTGCTCTGCTGAGAGCGATCACCCAGTCGTCATGCCGCACCAATAATGAGAATGGAGCAGTACATGAAATACAAGGCTGGTCATACATTAATAATGTTATAAATTCACAAGGTATATGGGATTGTTGCTACATGCTCCATTTTAGGTGAATTAGTAAAGTGGAGAAGTATTCATCAGTTATCAGTGGCTTTATCCTTTGCAGGATGTCAGCGCATAAATTTGGTTTTACAATTTTAGCCCTGAACTAAAATCCACCATCAACATTAAGTCCTCTGCCTAGCGCATAATGGTTGCATTATTGTGGGGTAGGCATGAGACGGTGACAGTTAAAGATAAAACTTATGAGACAAAGTTATATGTTACCAGGAGAGACGGGTCGTCTTTTCCTTGGAGCATGTCACGTTCAAGAGGCGTCCAGGCGAGCGTTTCCCTAGCATGATGTCGGTCTTACCTGCTTCGATCGACCTTGCTATGCCTGCTTCGGTCGAGGGGCTATTGCGCCTGTTTGATGTGCCTAATCGACGGACTTTTGCGCCTTCTTCATTCGTGGGAGTACGCCAGGTGTGACAACGACCTTGGTGGGACCGGTTTCATCCTTCAGATATTTGAGCCAAGAAGGGAATAGAACTTATATGCTCCTCTTCCCATAGACAACCGTGCGTGTAACCCTGAACGGATGTGGACCCCATCATGTATATGCTTCGACCAAACGTTACCATGTTGCACCTGTTTGATAGGCATGTGGGCCCGCCTACTTCGCTGAACCGTGGGACTCATCTGCGTCTGCTTGATCGAACGTGAGCTTGTTGTACCTGCTTCGGTTAAACGTGGGTCCACTGTGTGCCTGATTTGGTCGAACGTGGGACCCAATGTAAGCATGCTTGCTTCGAACATGAGCAGATGTGCATGCTTCAATTAAACACGGGTCCACCGAGTACATGCTTCAAACGTCGGCCATGTGCTTCGATTGAAAACCGGCCCTGCTGTGTGCGCCTATTTCATTCGAATACCAGCCTTATGACCTTGATCAACTCCAGCTTCGTGGACTCGACCAACACCGGCCTTGTTTGCTGACGTGGCCCAATACCATCCTTACTTGCTGACTGGCCCAATACCAACCTTGTGACCTTGATCGTCCTTGACCAATACCGGCCTGACGTGACCCCAGCCTACTTGCGTGACGTGATATCAGTCTTGCTTGCGTGACAGGATATTAGCCTTGCGATCTCGACCAATACCAGCTTCGCGGACTTGGGCAACACCGGCCTCGTTTCCTGACGTGGCTCAATACCAGCCTTGCTTACTTTTCCCGAACGTGGGACCCGCCGCGTGCCTGCTTTGATTGGGGTCGGCTGTTGCCTCACTCAACACCAGACTTGCTCCTTGACCAACACCGGCCTTGCCTTGAGAACACCGTCCTTGCTGACGGACATCGTTGCCTCGACCAACACCGGCCTTTCTGTCTTGTTTCGTTCGAACACCGGACTTGTCCCGTATACCAGCTTTGTTACTTCTACCAACACCGGCCTTGCTGCTGTGACCAACACCGGTATTGCTGGCTAACACCGGTATTGCTAACCAACATCGGTCTTCCCTTTGCTCAAACGTGGCACCCAGGCGTGCTTGCTTTGCCCAAATGTGAACCTTGAATGTTCGAACGTGGTGTGGGTACCACTGAGAGCGTTGAAGCAGCTTCTGGAGCGAGCAGGTCCTGGAGAGCGTTGAAGCAGCTTCTGGTGGAGGGAGCGTTGAAGCGGCTTCTGCTGGAGAGAGTGTTGAAGCAGCTTCTTCGGGAGAGAGCGTTGAAGCAAGCTTCTTGTGGAAGAGCGGTGAAGCAGCTTCCTCTTCAGTTTGATTTACACTTGCGAATTACATGCTTCTTGATTGACCGTGTTGAAGAAGTCCCTGACTGACGGTGAAGGAACTTCATGCTGAGCCTCAGTCCCCAAGCGTGATTTACATGGTTCTATCTTGTATGGTCGGTGGTTTTACCATAATAAAGATATCGCCATCTCTCCTCCGTGACTCTACTACTTCTCTGTGGGAAAATAAAATATGCAGAAGTTTAGATTACCTATGTCCGTAGTGGTTGTTTCTACGGTGAAGCTTGAACAACGGTTCTCAACCGCAGCTGCGATCAGGAGAGACTGGGTGGAAGATGACGCGAACTTGGCGGTCTTCATATAGTGGTAGAGCTCGTCTCATTATTAGAGGGAGAATCTAATGATGGAACCGATGGCTTCTTGATGTTGCCTCATGGAATGAAGAAGAGGTGGACAGTCCCCTGCCCACGAGTATCCATTGAGCCTTCGACTTGATATGTGTTGCCACGCTGGGTTCATGAGACCGTCTTTACGCCTGCGTTGCGCCTCATAGACGTCCAGGAATATCACCGGCCTTTGACAATACTTCTTCACTCTTGAGTATATATTCGTCTTTGGACATCTTGGAACGATAGCGTGCTTGCATCTCTCTAAATTCACCATCTTCGAGATGGGAAGTGCTAAGTGTCATACTCCTTTGACATTATCATCTTCGGATAGTGTCTTTGAGGAGTATGGAAGTTCCTTCATGCGAATGACTTAACTAATGATGAAGCTCTTGACATGGAGAATCTGTATGTACCTCTTAAGACCCAAGTGCAATCTCCTTTGGTAACGCAACTACTTCTTCTACGGGAGACGAAATTCTGAAAGCGTCTCTCATTGATGTTGTTGTCGTCGATCCAGACATGGAATATCTTGGACGTTGTTTCGTCATTGTGGCGGTCGTGCATGTGCTATCGGAGTTGGAGTTGGATTTGACGATCTTGGACGCGCAGGATGTTGTATCTCGGTGGTTTTCCTCTTACTGCTTTAGCGGAACTTCTTACAAAGGCTGAAGATTTCATTGCCCGTTGGTGAAATATATGTTTCCACGAACATTATGAGTCTCTTCATTACTGGAAGGCTTGCTGTTTCCAGCAGAGCATGTGCTGACGTAATTGCACCATGCTCATACATCCTTATCTGGTTGTAGCCGCTACATCCACCCATGTAGGAGAACATGCCGTGTTCGCTGGTAGCATCTACCAACATGTCGATGTTAGGTAGAGGAAATCGTCATTGGGGAAGCATTCGTTCAAGTCTCTGGAATCCATGTAACACCTGATCTCGCGCCTGAATTGCCTCGGAGATTGTTTGACCGGCTTGGATCGGAGATTGTATGAATGGTTACACAAGGTCGAGCTGATGGAGATAGGGCTAGGAGATTCCTCATCGTCGAGCTCATCAGTTGTGGAGTTGGTACCATCTTGCAGCTGTCGTGGAGCATCCAACACCTCTTCCTATGAAACGTTTTTGTTGTAGCATTCCGTTGGGGGAGAGACTGGGTAATAGTCTCCCCTGTTGATTGCTAACAGAGGCGTCGATATATAGTTTTCCCTTTCTGGTCACGGCTTGCCACGAAACATGGGTTTTGGATTCACCGGATGAAGAGGAATGCCTTGTCAGCAAAGGTGCGTCGTGGGGATTATCCCTCAATGATGCAAGTCGGTCCTCCTCCTGGATTGACGCCCACGTGGAGAGTGGGATGCAATGGACTTTGTCTGATCCTTCCCGCGGAGCTTCCCTCAGTTCGAACAGTTCTACTCCGCATATTGGTGTGTAAGAAGACAATGATGCAGGAATACGAACGACTTCTTTATCCAGCATAGTCTTCAGGCATTGATGATACGTTGAAGGGACGATCCCGTATGTGCTGGTCTGGTTTCCTTAAAAGTCTGTCATTTTGGTAGGATGCCATACGATCTTTCCTGAGCAAACCTTGGCCATCCTGAGGGTCTTGAGAGTAATCACATTCGAAGATGCTCCCGTGTCGATGAGGGCCCTCTTGAACTATGAATCCTTGATGCGTGCAGTAACGTGTAGGGCCCGGTTGTGACATTCTTCTGGTTGATTGCATCAAAACGTCTCTGCCCGTTGATTCTTCGAGAGGTGTAAAAGTTCGCATGAACTTTCCACTAGAGAAACCGCTTCCTGATCCACCGGCCTCCGGCTCATAGTGAGACTATTGACTTGAGGAGGATCGTTGTGAGGATCAGTCCCCAGTGTAGGAATCTTCATAACATGACCGTTCATATCTGATGTCGCTTCTTTGATCAGGTCCATGTAGGTCCGCTCCGCTGAAGTACCTTCTCCAGGTGCGTTGAATGCGTTCCTTGTTGGATTCAGGGGATGTCGCGTCTCTTGTGGCAATCGATCAGTTAATGTCTTAAGAAAAGTGAGTACCTCTTTCTGAGTTGCAGCCATATCCGTTTGAGTCTTAGCAAGGACTTACTGCCTATCCATGCGATGGTATTGGGAGATGGTCCTCCTCTTTCTCCTCCAGCTCCTCGTTCTGATGAAGGGGTGGAAGTTGTTGCTCTGGTGACCGCCGGAGGCGTTACACTTTGAGGAGATGCCGGTATTTGCGTCTGCTCTGGCTCTGGTGATGGGAGGTGTTACACTTAATGGAACATATCCTGCTCCGCTGGTGCTGGTAGTAGAGGAAGCAATTCCACCAGATACATTGATGGTATTGACTGGATGCACGGTGAAACCTGAGATATCAACATCGAGAGTGTTGTCAACACTAGTCCCATCAGGATTGGTCGCTGATCCAGACCTAAGATCCACCATTTTCGAAATCAGTAAAATTGAATTGGTATTGAAGAAATTGACTTCACAACCGAGAGATTAATCTCCCACTGTGGTCGCCAATTGTTTATGGGTGAAAACTATTCCTGCCGAATTTGGTAATTTGGGGTGTGTGGATGAGAAATGAATCTAAACCTAAACAAATGCACTGCACGGGAGTGCTTTGTGATTCGAGAAATCAATCTGTACAATTTTGGCCTAAACCAAGAAATGGCCGTTCCAGACTTGCTTCGGTCACAAAGTGAAGGAGATGGGGTTGATCTTAGGGAGGGAAGCGAAGAAGGTGTTGAGATTGTGAAGGTGTTGGCTATGTATGACTTGTATCAGAAAGCTGAACTGGCTTGGAGAATGTAAGCTATCAGTTCCGGTGTTTGAATACGGTTGTATCAACACTTGCTTCTGTTGTCTTGTGTTGGAAATAGGGAGGAGAACCTATTTATACAAGTCATTGAGCCTTACTCACGTCTCTCTTAGGAAGTGGAGAAAGTGAAGTGATGGAGTAGTGGAGTTGCGTGTGTTAGTGTCACACGATCAGTCTTTCCCACTTCTCCCATCATCCTTATCCGTCCATTACTTCCTGACACGTTCTTGTGATGGCGCGTTGTGCTCTGCACGCTGTAAACCGCCAGACCAATACCCCGGTATGTATCCCCCAGTTTGTGACATGATTGATGTCTCGAGTGTGTGGATCGTGGGACCCAAAAAAAGCAGCATGTGATGCTATATTAAATAACTAAGTTATTTAGGAAGTCGATACTTGTGAAGTATCGTGTGTATTCTATGCAAGTAATGCATCGAATATACTCAGCATGTATGAAGCATCGCTGTTTGAGTGTCTTAAAATAGCTTCATGTCCAGCCTACTTCATGTGATGGTTTGGAGGCTGCGCAAGCAAGTCCTGACTTGGCCGACCACATGGTCTGGTAGAGTGGCGGATGATAATCACCACGACACCTCATTGACCAGTTAACTCCTGACCAGGGTTGTATAACCAAGCAGGTGAAGTTGAACGGACGAGATGATCTTTGAGACACTCATCTGCGACCATTAGTGGAATTAGGGTTTGTGAAGAGGTGCGCAAGCATCACTCTTCAGCTTGGTCGAAACCAAGCTCGGGACACAATTTTGGCCAGGCCGATTGTGCATGCGTGTAAACGACATGCCGTTATAGGCGCCTATACCTTGCTTCCCCATGAATGCGTGATCTGGACCGCTCAATCTGTCCGATAAAGAGGAGCGGCTAGGATCGATTTGTGACAGAAATTTTGTGCCGCAAAGGCCGTGCGACAAGCCTACTTCGGGAGCGCGTTTCGAGACGACCAAGCTTGGTCGGTCTTGGCCGATCAGTCCGGCGTGCAGACGGCGGGATGGTGTACACGCCTATACTTTACTATCTCATAGAAATGTGATCTAAGCCACTCAACTTGTCCGGCAAAGTTGAGTGGTCGAGATTATTTTGCAATTGGGAGGTGTGACCACGCCTAGTTTGGGCGTGCGAATCGAGGCAACCAGGCATGATAAGCTTTGGTTGATCGCGTGTGGAGATAGATGGGTCCACAGTGATCATGTTGATGCTCGCCGGACCTGCTTAGTCTACTCCTAAACCCTTCATCCGAGCAGGAGAAGATGGACGCTCGTGATCGCAACACAAGCCCTAATTAGGGTTTTGCCGGCCGTGCGTCATGCCTTGTTTAGGCGCACGAATTGGGACGACCAACCATAGTTGGTCCTGACCGACTGGTCATGTATGTAGGCCGGCCCACGGTGTTTGTGTTAACATGCTCTGAGCCCTTTGAATCTATATCTACACCCTCCATCTATGCCTGCGAAGATGGATGGTTGAGACCGATTTGCGACACATGTAATGTGCCGCAAACCCTAATTTAGGGTTTAACGTCCGCGCTGCTTTGGCTGGACGTATTAGCAATATATGCTACCCTTTTGGGGAGGCCGACCATGACGGTTCCGCATTGGTTCGGTGGTGAATACTCCAACACCTTCCTGGGGGTTATGGATTCGATCTAAGCCGTCGAATCATGCTGGTGAAGTTGGATGGTCGTGATCGTTTCTGAGACTGATACGGACAGTCCAGATGCTCGATCGGGCTAGTATAACTCTCCGAGAGTTATAGTATGTACGGGTATTTCGTACATGCCTCCTTATTTAATGCTTGGAGATTCGTTTTGCTCTGCTGAGAGCGATCACTCAGTCGTCATGCCGCACCAATAATGAGAATGGATCTGTACAGGAAATTCAAGGCTGGTCATACATTAATAATGTTATAAATTCACAAGGTATATGGGATTGTTGCTACATGCTCCATTTTAGGTGAATTAGAAAAGTGGAGAAGTATTCATCACTTATCAGTGGTTTTATCCTTTGCAGGATGTCAGCGCATAAATTTGGTTTTACAATTTTAGCCCTGAACTAAAATCCACCATCAACACACTGAGTACGGAAGCTCTCCAATACCAGATTCTACTCGCCTAACCACCTAGTAGTAGCTCACTCAAGGTTTATTAATAGGTCGAATGCTTTATCTTTTGTGAATTTATAGGTTGATCCTAATAGTTAGACTCTTAGCTCAAGATCCACTTTTTAGTGTTGTTTATACACACAATCGCTCCACAGAATCCCTCTGCGAGGTTTCGTGTTCTCTACTTGTGTAAAGGTTATTCGACGAGTACTTATCTCCTAACTCAATACTAGCAATAGATTGAATTAACAAATCAATCCAGTTGGCCACCTAGACAATTTATCAATCAATCATAAATATTCAAATAGTGTAAACAAACGAAAATCATATGAAGAACTTCAAAGTAGATTAATATAATAACTCAAATCTTGTTTACAACTTAGAATTCATCCTCAATCAATAGGTGTTTAGCTACTCATGGATGTAGAAACATCCATGATATACATATGAGAAAAGTAAGAGATAACGTTACGATTGATAATCGCTCCGTGTGATGTTTCTTCTCTCCAAACCCTAGAAAAATTTCGTGACCTAATGATATGTGTAGAGATGATATTCTTCCACATAACCTAATACCTTTTTATAGGTTTTCATTGCTTGGCCTTTACGTATTGGGTTTAGGTTTAGGAACCGACCCAAAATAACGAAATAACGTTCCCAAACGTGCCCTTAGGTCTTCCAAGGAGTAAATACACGTTTACCCTTTGCTAAGTGCGCGAAGCCAGTCCGAAAACTTCAAAATCCAGCAGAAATTTTCGGAAATAAGTCTGTAAACCCCGTCCACAAACCCAGTTCGCGGACTGCACTATCTTCGGTTTTCAATAAAACTGTTTTGGACACAACTTCTTCATCCGAACTCGGAATGACCTCATTATTTTTGAATTCTTTTTATCTTTCAATTCTATTCAAGATGGTGATGATAAATCCTTAATTTGAATGAGTTAAGATAGGTCTTTGGCACTTCTCTTGATTATGTGTGTTTTGCTCCTTTTTCGTCGCTTTTCTTCCACTTCTCTTGGACTTTGGCACTTGGATACTTGGAATACTTCTCTTCCTAGATCTTTTCAGAACTTTGTAGCTCCTTTTTGGATGATTCACCTAATAGAGGCAAACAAGAGAAAACAGGAGTAATAATACGAAAATATGCAAGAATAATAGTTAAAACAAGTATGGAATGGACATTAAAATCATATGAATTATGCACTTATCAAAGTACCCCACACTTATATTTTGCTAGTCCTCGAGCAAACTAGATAAAACTAATCCTAAATATAACAACTCCATCTCGTTGAGGATACGATTACTCTTAGTGATAGACGCATTTATGTGTCTAATATATCTCAATTGTATATAGTGTTAGTGCTCGATTCTATACTTATTTGGTTATTTTATTTATTTGTAGGTGTTTTTAGAAGAATAAGGATTTGCGGCGAAATTGGCTGAAAATGCGGCGTTTGGACCTCCGTTGATAGAGTGCCGGAAGCGCCCCAGAAGTGTACCGGAAGTACCCCAGAAATACCCCGGAGGAACCCCGAAAAAAGTGCGGAAAATGCCCCAGAGGACACTTGCTATACGGACCCTTGATTTTGGATAAGGGGTAACCTAATTACTAAGGGGCACCCCATTTCAAGGCACATGCTAAAGGGACTCCCAGTCTGGTTAAGGGGACACCACATTCAAAGTTCAAATAATGGAATTTGGCGGGAAAACTAAAGTTCACGTCTGATAACTTGCTGTTGGATTTCTGGGCAGTTTTGAGGGAGATTAAATCCCTGAAATCAATTGGGCTAGGCCTGTTAAGACTAAACAGACCGTATGCAAGTGATTTTATCGATCAACTTGGGCTGGAATGGCTGGGAGAAGCGATCAAAGTCCAAACAGGATACGTATTGTTCTGTCCAGTTTCAAGGATTTGTATGAAAGATTTTGTGAGAGTTTTACGCTGGATAGTTACGTACTAGGTCCTGTTCAAGTCTTGATAAGAGTTTGGTGGAAAGTTTATAGCTAACAGACACGTACGAATAGCTTTGAGCAGTATTTTCCGAGACTTTGGAAGAAAGAAAAAATAGAGATTCTATCGGGATTTCTTTGAGCTGTGAAGTATATAAGAGGTGGAGAGAAGTGAGAGAAGATTATCAAGAGTTAGGGGTCGATTGGGAGGCCAGCAGAGAGGCGCAGGAGGAGTTGCAGGAATTGTACCTGCTGCTGCTGCCATTAACAAAGCTCGAAGAACACACCTGCAAAGACAGTCGTTCTTTGAATAATGGAAAGACTAGCGGCCAAATCATAAAAATTATTTGGATTTGAACTAGAAATAATATAATCACTATACAGCTCAAATGGATTACTAGATTCCTGATCACTATGCCTACATATTTCAGATTCTTCATCACTACTATCCTCATCATCATAATAGTACGAAGATGATTGAACCTTATCTAAATAAGTAGTGTTACCAATTATAAACTCGTTATCTTGATTATGTGAAAAAGTATCTTCATTCTCAAGGGTATTATTGGATACACTATATTGGCAATTCAAGTTATTTCGAGCAATACTTTCGTTCGTCTCTAACTCAAGTCTACGTGTCGACTCAGCTATCCTCTCAAGGGTCTCTTCCAAAGAAAGTTCCCTTAGTGTAGGATCTAAGTTTTGAGTTAATCTATTGAGGATATCTTCTACAGATTCAGTTGTTGTTGCAGTTCTTTCGTCCATAACTACGTTATTCACCTCATCTAATTTATACGTCGATTCAGCTAACTGACGTGATGACTCAGCTAAATTCCTGAGAGTCTCTTCTAGAGAAGGAATAGGAACTGAAGGATCATAATAAGGACTACTTTTCAATAGTTTTATTGTATCCTCTAAAGACGAAGAACTAGTATTATAATCTTCTTGCTCGTATGATTGATGCGCGTGCGGATAATAATTGGGCTCACCATGGTATGAACCATAACCTTGAAAAGGTTGGCGTCCCCAGTCACTATTCTCACTATGGTCATAATACTGATGATGTCCATAATCAAATTCAGGTCGATATACATTGTATTGGCTTCTATCATACCAGTTCGACATTCTTAATTGCAGGGGAATTCTACGCAATCACAAACAAGTCCGACTCGACCAAATCAAACCTATAGAATCTAGCAAACAAAAAGCATGATGGCTCCACTTAGATTGTTTTCTAGACCAGCTTCTATTCTTTCGAAAAGGAATTCGTTACAATTTGAGCACACCCCTCTGGAATCAATCCGAGCTAATGTAAGTTGAATCGAGGCGAGGGAAGCTCAGTGGAGCTTTGATACCCAAGGCCTCACCGCTATCACAAGGCGGCGCAGTCATGCATTCAACTCACAGAAACCATCATGAACTTTGAAATGTGCTTAAAGAGCAACCAATATTTTTCGAACGAGTTTCCTATTAAGCTCGTTACCCTATTGGTCTCGTTCTATTCCAAATTTTAAGCTTGGGTTCGCGTTAGGTTTCGTTTTCCTAAGGCGGGCAAGAAGGGAACGGTGATGAAATCCGAACCCTTATCTTTTTTAGGCCAGGCCTTGCCCTTTACTAGGAAAATAAAGACAGTCCGGTTCGTCCTCAAACAATTATCACCTTAAGGCAGACAGTAACCCGCTTGCAGGAGATTCGCGGGTGTTTCGATTGGACTTACCTCCCGTACCAGACGGGCGATGAACCGCTGAAGTCGACTCGGGCCACGACTCCTATGTCATGTACGAACACGAGGGGCCGAGACGATATCGTAATCGTCGTCCTTCCCTGCACACAGTTTATATAATTTTTTTCTTCTTATAATACCCTTCCGTAGGGTTAAAAAATAAAAATAAAAAATAATTGTCCAAAAGTCCAGAATAAAGTCCAAATAAAAAGTCCAAAAATTACAAAAATTATGAAAAATAAAGCCTATTTACAAATTCTAAAAAAAATAAATAAATAAAAGCTTTATACAAAAAAAATAATAAAAATTAAATCCTAAAAAAAATTATGTCTTTTTTTTTCTTCTCTTTTAGCTTTAAGCTTTAAGCTTTTTGTTCCCAAGTCCTTAGTATTCCACTTCGAACCTGTAAATCAAAGACACAAAAAGAAACGTAAAAAGGAACAAATAATAATAAATAATAAAAAAAAAATTAAACCTAAAAACAAATCTATATACAAGTCCGCGTCGGCGGCGCCATTTTGTTGTAGTCTTAAATTTGCGGTAAATACGGATTCGTTGCTCGGACTTGAATAGATTTAAAACAAAAAATATATACAAAATTGTCACAGGATCAAGAGATACTAGGACTCAGGATTCCACCAATTCTTATACTCATGCGAATCAACTATTAATTCTAGACAATTATAGCTTATAATGATAACAAATATAGACTCTTTTCTTTGCCAAAACTAGATTTTGTAAAGTATTAGATGTAAATCATAAGCATGATGCATCAATAGTTCCTAGACTAAGCATACATCATCAGATAAAATCACAAATAATCAAGAAAAATCATAAAACAACTCATAATAGTGCAAATAGTCATAAAGAATTAAATAGAATTACTCATGCATAAAGAATGGTTTCCTCCATCATCCCAGTAATGGGGTTTAGCTACTCATAATAATCATGTTCTAAAAATAAATATTTGATGCTCAAAAAGTTGATTAAAAGAGTGAAAAGAATGAAAACAGTCATTCTGCGACCCACAGACGGCGTCCAGAAAAGAACGATAAAATACCACTGCTGTTGACGCTGCGGAAATAAGACTGCTGTTGACGCCTTCTTTTAAGACGCACGACCGCTAGTATTTCCACTATTCAAAGAACGACTGTCTTTGCAGGTGTGTTCTTCGTGTTCTTCGAGCTTTGTTAATGGCAGCAGCAGCAGCAGGTATAATTCCTGCAACTCCTCCTGCGCCTCTCTGCTGGCCTCCCAATCGACCCCTAACTCTTAAATTTTGCTAGTCCTCGAGCAAACTAAATAAAACTAATCCTAAATATAACAACTCCATCTCGTTGAGGATACGATTACTCTTAGCATGAATAACAGGCCTTTAAACCCCTAGGTGTCCCTAGTGGACGAGTTATAGTCTCATGAGGGCTTACAATAGGTATTCCCACAAAACCTACTCCAATTTCTCGCCTTTGAAGAACCGCTAAGGATAGACACAAAGCAAAAAGCCAAATATTTAGCTTGCATAAGTTCTTTAGCTCCATACATTCCAATCATCACACATAAGTAATTACTTAGTGTGTCATTCAACCTGATTGCAAAACTCCCCTAAGATAGTCAATTTACTTGTTGTAACATTTATCACAACACTCGCATATTGAAATCACATGGATAGATAAGAGAATGGAAATGGAAGATATTACCCACAATACTTGTATGAATGTCTTCAAAGGACATATATTTATAGCGCACTAGTTGAGATAAGCACCCATTTAACTCGACCACATAATTAGAAACTCTAAGCGCATGTTCCTTTTCAGCAAGTACATGATAGTTGCCTTGGATCCTGCGTTCCACGCTTGCTTAGGCGACGGAGATAGGGACAACGTTTCACACATACTGCTATCCAAGTGTCAAGAACCTCATCAATAGTCTCTTTGACTTGCTATATAACGATGATATGGTTTTTGTTTTCATCGACTATGATTATCCACGATTCCGTACCTATCATTTATCAGTGTCGAGAAAAGAAGATGAGCCTTATATATATTTTTTTTTCTTTTATTTTCTATTTTTTTTATATATATATTTTTTTCGGCTCACTCTTAACTCTTTAAGAGTGTAAGACAATTTTCTTATGGGGCTTTTATATGCTCAACCAATGATTACCTTGCTACAACATCCATGGCAGTATCAGGATCCCACCAAATCACTTTAGAGAAACATAAAACTGCAAAAATAAAAAGAAAGTGATTCATTAATGATTAATTGCGAGGATGACTCTTTCAAACAACTACCATAGCTTAGTTTCGCATTCAATTATGAACGTATATATAATTAAGGATTGTGGAATGATAAAGTGGAACTCAATCTATAGTCGTAAGAACTATTTCAACCTTAAAAGGTTTAGATCCAAAAGATGAAGTCTCAAGAATGCAAGAAATCAAAGAGTATTATTTTTTGTGTATATGCATAAAGTATGATACTAAATGCTCCCCCACACTTAAACTCAACATTGTCCTCAATGTTTAGAACCGAAAATTCTGATTTCTGACATAACATCCCTGAAAAACTCAAAATATGTACCAATGGGTAGGAAACTAGGAAATACATCCTAAACTAAAGTTGTTCGCCTACGTATTTTCTATATCGGGTCAAAAGGGCACAGAGTTTCGAAAAACGGCCTGAATTTGATGGCCTCCGGACTGACTGACATGCAATCTGAAAAAGTTCTGGAAAAATTCTGAAACTCAAATGTCCAGGCACATCGCTTTAACTTAACAGACTCCAAATTCAGATTTTCTTTTTGGAAAAGAAAGGTATGTTTGTCCTATTTAAAATTTGGGGTCAACCACTCAAATCGGACTTCGTATGAAGTCTCGAGAGCTATTTTCGTGACAACTGCGCGTTCAGAATTTTCTGACGAGAATTCGTCAAAACTTTCATTATAGATATATGACTTGTAAAATCTAAGATAGGAATGCAAGATATGATATGAAAAACTAAGAAAATTAAAAACAAAAGTGGATAGAGATAAAAAACCAATGGGTTGCCTCCCATTTAGCGCTTAGTTTAATGTCCCTAGCCCGACTTGGCTTTCCCCAAACTACTTCTCCAGAGGAAGTAAATCATGAAGCTCAATTTCTTCTATGTTCACATAAGCAATGCTTTCATAATATGGCTTCAATATATGGCCGTTCACCTTTAAATTTGTTCCATCTCTAAGACTATAAATTTCAACTGCACCATAAGAGAAAACATTAGTAACAACAAACGGTCCAATCCATCTGGACCTTAGCTTCCCAGGAAATAGTCTAAGATGAGAATTAAATAAAAGAACTTTTTGTCCCACAACAAAATTCTTTCGAGAAATCATTTTGTCATGGAAAAGCTTCGTCTTTTCCCTCTAGATACGAGAACTCTCGTATGCATCATTACATATCTCCTCTAGCTCGTTGAGTTGTAACTTCCTTTGTTTCCCCACATTGTCATAATCCATGTTGCAAATCTTTATCGCCCAATAATCCTTGTGTTCAAGTTCAACCGGAAGATGACAAGCTTTGCCATAAACCAACCGTATGGAGACATACCAATCGGTGTCTTGTATGTCATTCTATATGCACATAATGCATCATTAAGCCTATAACTCCAATATTTGCGTGTAGTGTTTACGGTTTTCTCAAGAATGGATTTAATCTCACGGTTTGAGATTTCGGCTTGCCCACTAGTCTGTGGGTGGTATGGCGTACCAACCTTGTGTGTTATGTTGTATTTCTTGAGTAGAGCATGGAAAGATTTATGAAAATGCGAACCTCCATTACTGATAACCACTCTTGGTGTACCATGTCTAGAGAAAATATATTCCTTCACAAACTCACAAACAACTTGAGAATCATTAGTAGGGGTGACTTTAGCTTCCACCCATTTCGAAACATAATCTACAGCAAGAATTATATAATATTTTCCATAAAAATTGACAAAAGGACTCGTAAAATCTATGCCCCACACATCAAAAATCTCTACGGTGAGAATAGGATTGAGTGGCGTTTGATTTCGAGAGCCTAGATTTCCAGTTCGTTGACATCTACACAAGATTTGCAAAAAATATATGTATCCTCAAATAGGGCAGGCCAATAAAATCCACTTTCAAGTACTTTGAAAGCGGTACGTTTAGAACCAAAGTGACCACCACATGCATAGGTATGACAAAAAGTAAGAATATATTGAAATTCAGAATTAGGTACGCACCTGCGGATAATTTGATCAGAACCGTATTTCCACAAGTAGGGCTCATCCAACACATACTGCTTGGCTATTTTCTTAAGCTTAAGCTTTTGAAAATTAGACATTGTACTAGGTACTTGTCTTGTAACCAAGTAATTCACTATATCCGCGTACCAAGGTGTTGAATCTTCAATTGAGAAAAGTTGTTCGTCTGAAAAACGATCTTGTAAAGGAAGTTCTTCTTTAGAAACAACAAGTCTGCTAAGGTGATCAACAACAGTATTTTCAACACCTCTTTTATCCTTTATTTCATAATCAAATTCTTGTAATAGTAGAATCCACCTTATCAGTCTTTCCTTAGCTTCTTTCTTCTTTAGTAGGTACCTAAGTGCTGCATGATCGGAATATACAACCACTTTTGAGCCCACTAAATAAGATCTAAATTTTTCTAGTGCAAACACTATAGCCAAAAATTCCTTCTCGGTAGTAGAATAGTTGATTTGTGCATCTTTTAGGGTCCTATATGCATAATAAATCACATGAGACAGCTTGTCTACTCTTTGACCCAAAACGGCTCCAACTGCATAGTCACTTGCATCACACATTAATTCAAATGGCATACTCCAATCCGATGACTTGATAATTGGTGCAGTTGTCAACAATTATTTCAATTTATCAAAGGAATCCTTGCACTCCTTGTTGAAGTCAAAAATAGCCTCTTTTTGCAATAATCTAATCATCGGCATTGAGATTTTGGAGAAATCCTTGATAAACCGCCTGTATAAACCTGCATGACCAAGAAAAGAACGAATTTCCCTCACCGAAGTGGGATATTGTAAGTTTCTTATCAAATATATCTTTGCTTTGTCAACATCAAGCCCTCGAGAGGACACAATGTGACCGAGCACTATGCCATGGTTTACCATAAAATGACATTTCTCCCAATTAAGAACAAGTATGCATCTTTTAAGCACAAGTTCAAGATTTTGTAAACAAATATCAAATGAATCACCATAAACACTAAAATCATCCATAAATACCTCAATTATGCGCTCCACATAGTTAGAAAATATACTGACCATACACCTCTGAAAAGTGGCAGGCGCATTGCAAAGACCAAACGACATCCGTCTATAGGCAAGCATACCAAAAGGACAAGTGAAAGTAGTCTTCTCTTGATCCTCCGGTGGAATAACAATCTGATTGTAGCCTGAATAACCGTCCAAAAAGCAATAATATGAATGTCCTGCTAACCTCTCTAAATCTGATCAATGAAAAAGGCAAAGGAAAGTGATCCTTTCGGGTTGCGGCATTAAGCATTCTGTAGTCTATGCACACTCTCCATCCTGTTTGAACTCTTGTAGGAACAAGTTCATCATCTTGATTTCTAACAACTGTGACACCTGCTTTCTTAGGTATCACCTGAACTGGGCTAACCCATTTGCTGTCAGACATTGGGTAAATCACCCCCACACTTAGTAATTTGAGGATCTCTTTCTTCACGACCTCCATCATTGGGGGGTTAAGCCTACGCTGAGCATCACGTACTGGCTTGAAATCATCTTCCATTAGGATTCTATGCATGCACATGGATGGACTAATGCCTTTGATATCAGCAATAGTCCAACCAATAGCCGTTTTGTGCTCTTTCAGAACCCTAAGGAGACGTTCTTCTTGTATTGGGGTGAGGTTCTTTGCAATAATCACCGGAAGTTCTTCTTTATCGCCCAAGTACGCGTACTTTAGGTGGTCTGGAAGTGGCTTCAATTCTAGTTTCGGTGCCTGCACAATATAAGGTAAAGGAACCTCATTAGTTACGGGTAAAGAAATATAAGAAATATTACCCGTTTTTACTTCTTGTAGTGTTGTTAAGGCACCACACATCTCAACCAGCTCTTTGGATAACTTAACGTCCAGGTTCGGCTGTCCATGAATGTCCAAATCAATGATATTCCGTAGCACAACACCAAGTTCATCTTCAACATTCAAATCAAACATTTGTTGCGCTAACGAACCAATCACATCAATAGAGAAAGCTGAGTGAACATCACTTGGATAGCGCATGGTTTTAAAAATATTGAACCGTATGATCTCCTTATAAAATTCCATAGTGAGTGCACCACTATCGATATCAATCTTCATCTTTGCAGTCTTCATGAATGGTCTCCCAAGAAATAACGAAGTAGATGAACAATTGTCTCCATTGTGCATATCCACAATATAAAAATCAACCGGAAAGATTAACTGATTCACTTGAACTAACACGTCCTCCACAACTCCCTTAGGATATATATTGGACTTGTTGATAGACGCATTTATGTGTCTATTTTGGTCTCGATTTTCCGTATTGTTAGTGCTCGATTTTATACTTATTTGATTATTTTATGTTTTTGTAGGTGTTTTTGGAGAAATAAGCTTTTGCGGGAAAATTGGCTCGAAAAGTGGTATTTGCGCCCGTGTGAGAAAATTACTATTCGGACCCTTAGTTTGGATAAGGGGTAACTAATTACTAAGGGGCACCCAAATCACTATCGACACCCCAACGTCAGGATAAGGAGCGACCATCTTCTACATTTGAATTATCAGTTTTGGCGGGAAAATGAACCATCACACCTGCAGATTAGGGTTTGAGATTCAAGCGAGGTTTAAAGAGATTCAAGGGCATATTATTGTTGGGATGATCCTGTTAGAGCATAATGGAGCTGGTAAGGGTGTTTTGATCGACCAGAATTGGCTGCATGATCGCGTTGGAGCAGAACAGAGAGGAACTATCACGGACATCCTGATTCGGTAGAGTAGAAGGTGGAGTTATATTCAGATTTGGTTGTCGGATTGGATTGGTAGGAACGTATTTTGGTTAAATAGGGAAGGTAAGGCGGCGAGATTCGAGAAAAGAGGAGTAGTTATCGATTTGCATCAAAACAGAGAGTTGCATATATTCTTGGTAATTTTTAGATTATTCCGGGAAAGATACAGGTAGATAAAGAAACAGGAGTGTTTGAAGCTGCGTATGAGGATATGGAAAGAAGACATAAAACCCGTAACTTTGGCAAAAAGAAAAAGGAGATTTCTTGGAGATTAAATCGACCTGTGGGTGTATAAAAGGGTTAAGAGAGTCGAGACTTGGAGATCGAGAGTTGGGGGTACACTGCAGAGCTAAGAATCAGGCTGTATGAGATATTGCAGCAGCAGGAGGAAGAAGACTAAGCTGAAGAACATAAGGCTGTAAAGGACAGTCGTTTCTTAAGGTCTTAAATTCAGAATCCTGTAACAGTCCATTAATAACAATTATCTTCAGTTTGCAACAATTTCTGTAACAGTTGACTCTGTAACAATTATACATGTTACAGATTCGTTGTAATACTATTTTTATTCAATAAAACACCTTTTGAGCCATGTTTATATCTTTGGAGCGTGTTTTCACCATGAAGAGCTAAACCCCCTTAGCCGAGGCGACGGAAGAAGCCATTGTTCCATGAAAAGTGGTATATTTCTATTTTAATTAATTCTTGCAATTTCTTTTATGATTATTTGCATGGAACTAATATTGGAAAATTGATTTTTATTGAATGATTGTGATCCGTTTTGATGTAGCATGCTTAGTTTAAGACTTTTGATGTTTCATGCTTGATGTATAAAATTGTTACTTCAAAAATCTACTTGAGGCAATATATTAGAATCACTTTAAACGCAAAGAATTGCATGAATATTGATTAGATTAAATCACTTAATTGGTCAATGGTGGACTCAGGAGTCTCGGTGCTTTTTATAATCTTGATAACAACAACTTCTTAAGTTTTCTATTGAGTTTGAATCTAAAATCGAATCTTCACAAGTCTAAGTGAACGACAACTTTACTACCACTTTTACAACAACATAAAAAACCACATCAATTTTTGGCGCCGCTGACGCGGACTTGTATTTAGATTTGTTTTAGGTTTCTTTTTATTTTTATTATTTTTTGTTCTTTTTTACGCGTTTTGGTATTTTTCGATTCTTTTCAGATTTGGAGAGAAGCTACAAGGGAAGAAAAAGTAGTATAAAAGGAAAGCATCGCCAAAGAAAGAAATTAAAGTGGAATCCGAAAGGAGTGAAGAAGAAGATTTTGTATATAGTTATTTTGTTTTATTTTTAGAAACTGTAAATAGGGTGTTATTTTTGTAATTTTTCTTTTCCTTTTTGGACATTTTTATTTTTGGACTTTTTGGACATTCTTGGACATTATTTTTAAACCCTAAGGAACGGTCAAAATTAAATATCAACTGTTTGCAGGGAAAGATGACAGTTACGATACTGTCTCGGCCCCTCGGGTTCGTACACTGACATCGAAGTCGGTGGCCTGAGTCGACCTCAACGGTTCATCGCCCGTCTGGTACGGGAAGTAAGACTCTATCCACCCACGAATCCCCTGTCAGTGGGTTTTATTTTGTGTGACAACTCACACCCCTGCAATAAAATGTCGAACTGGTATTACAATAGCCAATACAACGAATATCAGACTGGTTGGGAACATCAGACTTTTGAAGGTTATGGTCCATACCATGGTGAGCCCAATTACTATCCACACGCCAACTGGTCATACGAGCAAAATTCCTCTCTACTAGAGTCAACACGTAAGTTAGCTGAGTCGACACATAAGTTAGTAGAAATGAATAACTTAGTTATGGACGAAAGCAATGCAACGAGTGAACTTTCTTTCCTAGATTCAATAAGGAAGTCACGTAAGTCGACTCAAAATATTTTGTTAGAGGCCCAGAACATAAGTGCTCTTAATTTCCAATATAGCGTTTCCAATAGTACCTTTGAAAATAAAGATAGTTATTCACATAATCAAGATGACGAGGATAAAATTGGTGACACTACTTGTTTAGATGAGGTTCAACCATTTTCATGTTATTATAATGATGATTAGGATGAGGATAGTGTTGATGAAGAATTTGAAATAATTAGGCATAGTCAGGAATTTGTTACTCCAATTGAGCTTAATAATGATAATGTTTTTTGTTCAAATCCAAATAATTTTAATAATTATTCAGCTATTCAAAAGGACGAGGATTTTACTAGAGATACTCCCGTTTTAGAAGATGTAGTATTTCCTTTTGATTACGAAGCTAATAATGGTTTAGAGGAACGAGTTTTTTTCTGAGAATATTGTTTTAGAGTCTAGCGATTTAGAAACATTAGTCTTAGACAAAGAAATTGAACACGTAGATATGAGTGAGGATGAACCTGACTTAGAAGAATCAATTGACCATTTTCAGGAATCATATGACCTTGAAATTAGGGAAGTTGTGACTAGTCTTTCTAAAGACACTGAAAACTCTAAGTTTGGGGCTTCTTATCATTCTCCATGTGCTTTAACTATTAGAAAGGTCCCTCACTTGGGACTTGACATATGTGCCTCAACCATTTTACAAGATTATCTTCATACACGTTTTCCTGAACCTAGTGATGTCCATAAGGAAGTTCAGTTATTAGAAACCCATCCTTTGGTTGATGTGGTTTACCCAGGCCATGATATCCAGATTGACTTTGTTTTCCCACCAAATATAATTCGACCAACTGTGGGAACGTATAAGTTTCATATGTGTCAATTATTAAGTTTTGAGACTAAAACTAATTACTTTAGGAGATTAGGGTCGACACATTTGTTTAAGGAAGACCACCACTCTCATTGTGGTCAGCTGTGTGAGTCAAAACTGATTGACTTTAAGGATCCACAATTATTCAGGTTATTATTATGTGCTTCTAAGTTTTTAATTGAGTTTTTCCGGACTCTAATACGTGAACCTGACCTTAGGTTTGAGGAATTCCAGCGCATGAAAATATTTTATCTAGACCCTTTCATAGAGCCTGAACCTGAACCACAGCTAGATGTAGTTGTCTTAAACATGAAACTAGACAAGGGTGTGCTTTATTTGTTAATTTTCTTGGCATGTTGCAGATTCCTTTTACTTGTGATAGTTGTATTTGGTTTTAATGACCCACGGATATTTCGGCTATTACTTTATGATACGAGGTGATTAATCCTTTCTTATGTCTGGCTGAAGACGTTAAACTTAGCACTTCTTGGGAAATAACCCAATCTCATGCAACACGGTAATATCTTTCCTTAACTCTTTTGCTTCAATGGTAACAGTTTCTCCTTGTTCATGCTTTTAATTTCATCTTTAGAACATTGAGGACAATGTTAGATTTAAGTTTGGGGGATGGGAGAAACTTTTTAGTTGCATTAATAAACTCCAGGGCCTAGAAATTTATGCATATTAAGGATCGCACTAACTAATCTAAGTGGATGGAAGCATTTTGGTTGTAGGAGTTGAGGAACCAATCTGATTAGATGGCAACATCTAAAGAGTCTTTTCATAAAAGCACAGAGCTCAGTTGTTAGGAATAACATGATAGTTTCACCATATCTCGTTGAGTCCTTTTCACTTCTGTTTTTATTTTTCTTTTTAAATATGTTTCTAAGTGATTTGGTGGGGCTCACGATTCAAGTTGTTACCAATGCTAGGGTGAGTTAGAGTGATTGAGATACCATTAAAAAAATGAAAAAAAAAAATTTGAGACCAGACCATTTGACCAAAAGGAATAAATTCAATAAAGTCGACCACTGGTACCCTTGTGTATGCCAGTTGTGTTGACCTAGAGTTAGGTTATCGACCACTGGTACCCTTGTATATGCCAGTGTGTTGATATTAGTCAGACTAGTATCTCAATCCATTAGGATAGGTTCATTTTGGCAGAGGCCTTCAGACAGATATGGGAAACGCCGTTCACTTAGTAAACATCAAAACCATCTATGTTTTTCTCTATATCCATCTTCTTGATCTATCCATGTGATTAGTTTTGACTCCGGATATTGATGTACTATCTGAGTAGAGCTTTGTCACTTATATATGAATTTTAGTATGCTTGAGTGCAAACTCGTGTACCAATTTCGCATTAGGGTACTTCCTCTTGTAGTCAATAAGTATGCCAACCAAGGAGATTCTTTAGTGCTTTCCAAGGTTCTGCGTAGATAGGTAGGATCTGGAGTATAAAGGTTTTGTGGGT